>NC_092333.1:565402500-565775000 GCF_046630445.1 Rutidosis leptorrhynchoides
TTTGCTGCTTCATCAGCATTTTCCAAACTTCGGAGAACTAGTTCGCAGTTTAGGGTGTTTTTCAGAAACTTCACATTCAAAGTATATAAGTCTAGGAGATAGACGTTATATATACACCTATAACTATTGGCAGAGACATGCTGCAAGATTTCAAAATACTAATTGCTGATTCCCAGTAATTGGCATGACAATTCTTGTTACAAGATGCGGATGAGTAAATGATGGGGTTTCGATAAATATAATGACTTTTCGGAAAGTCAAAGATCAGTGAAGTTGTTGGTAAGTTTATTTTTAATGTGGTGAGACATAAAAGGTTCTCCGGTAACGATGACGAAAGGGCAACGTCTATATCAAGGTTATAATAAGACTGTTTCAACTGAAAAGTCGAAGTTGACTTGCTAAAGCTGTGACAAAACTGACTAATTTGAAAAGGAATCGCAAAGTTATTTTTGCTAATAAATGCCAAAGGGTCTGACATGGATACGTGTTAAATTATGACTCTGGTTTCGAGAGCTTTTCAGATGCAAGATTGTGGTTAATATGTGGTTGGATCATCATCTCGATTGCTCATTATTTGAAGTGTCTTCAGATATTTTCGAAGGGTTTGAACACAGATTGTAATCGTTAATATACATTTGATGTTCTAACACAGTTTTGAAGTCAAAGTATAGCTTTGAAAGATGTAGGAATCTAAAAGTGATGATACCGGTTATATCTCGAATTGAATTCTGAGGTTTCAAAATCAAAATTTGTAATTGGGTTTGAATGAGTATGGTTGTTTTGATCTCTATGAAAGAATGTATATTATTGTGAAAGTAGGAAGTATAGTTGATAATTTGCTTGATCAGATTCGAAGAATGTAACATATTAATTGTGAATATATATATCTCTCGGGTATTACCTACCTGTTAAAAAATTTCACAATTAATATTTTGTACATAAGAATTTTATTACAGTCTTTGTGAAAATATATATGTATATATTCTCCTCAGATATAACATAAATTTTAATGAGTTAATACTAAATTAAACTCATTCGATTTACGGTTGAAACTAGAATTGAATAATCCCTTGAAGGCTTTAGAGATTACATAAGTATTTCTTCAATAATATTGAAATTACGAATCAATACTTCGTTATTTGTTGAGGCGTGATGTTGATTTTTGTTAAATTCTTGTGAACTTCGCAAAGTACGAGTGATGGTATCTGAGAAGTTTCGGTTACATCGATGATGAAAGTGTAAAATCAAATATATACTTGATTTATTATGAATTGGAATTTGTTGAATTGAGACAGAGATTGTAGTTAACGATGGTTAAGTTGCGGGTGAAGGACGTACATTATTGCATATTTGTAAGATGAATTAACCGAGTAGTTAAGATTCACACACAATAGCTTAGCACGGAAAGATTTATTTTTATTTCATAATATGTATATATAAAATATACATATAATTTCTTCAGAGGGAATGAGTTAACTCTTCATAACTCCTTGATACAATATACGCGTTATTGATTCGTAATGATGTCCACAGTGATTCTTGAACTGACGGAGTTTGTGATGTTATAGGTGTTGTTGATTCTGATGTTGACTGTACTGACGATGCTGGTGACGCTGACGGTACTGTTGATGCTGTTGGTAAAACAAGTTTAGCTTGTTAATCACACACCATTTTTGTCAGGGTTTCTACTCTTCCTTCTATCATTTTGGTTCGCTTAACTGATTTATGGTTAGGGCTAGATTAGATAATCTCTAAGACTTTAGAGATTACATAATCTCCGTGGAATGTTTCTCCAATGAAGTTATGAATTAATACATCGTCAGTTATTGTTGCTGGTATTCCTTGATATCTATGGTGCATATGACGTTGATGCTCGTGGGACAGATTGTGAAGTTGAGGTTTACGACGCGGTTGTGGTTGGAGGTGGTAATGGTACTGTTGGCGTTGATGATGGTGGTACTAGTTATGCTGCTGGTGTTGCTGCTGGTGCTGCTACTGGTGTTTGTAATTTTTTTGCACCATATTCTCCAAAGCCACTACCCGAGCGCGAAGCTCGTTGACTTCTTCTATTACACCGGGGTGATTGTCGGTTCGGACGAGCGGATAAATAAAATCTAGAATTTGATGGAGTATATAATCGTGACGAGATACTCTGGAAATGAGAGAGAAAATGGTGTTTCGAACAGGTTCGCCGGTAAGTGCTTCAGGTTCTTCGTCAAGAGGGCAATGTGGTGGATGGAAAGGATCACATTCTTCTTGTCTCCAATGATTGAGGAGACTATGAACCCATCCCCAATTCATCCAGAATAGACGATGACTGATTGGTTGATCCATTTCGGTCACACTGCTTTCGGAGCTTGAGTGAGATTCTATTTCAGAATCCGAGTGACTTGAACTGATGACAACTTCTATTTCGTACGATTGGATAAAGGATTTTTCGATATAAAATGATTTTCCGGCTATCGGGTGGTATTCTCTTTACATAGGATATCCATATATGTATATAGATCAAAAGATTTCGTAGATTACGGAGGAATTTACGGAATATGTCAGGCAAAGTTTACAGTAATAGATACGATAAGATATGATTTAGCAGATACGCTAAGATATGAATTTTGTCTATACACTACTCATGCAATTAATGTAGCAAGACGTGTCTAGACTAATAATGATAAGTAGGTAATTTCCTAAGGATGATAAGTAGATGATTTCTGACTAGAAATAATAAGCAAAACTTTTGACATGCAGACACGGTCGAAGTCCAGACTCACTAATGCATCTTAACGACTTATCAGTTAGACACACTAATGCAGACCTGGTTCGCTAAGACCACTGCTCTGATACCAACTGAAAGGACCCGTTCATATACATTATAAACGATTCACAATAGTTGATTACATCGCGAGGTATTTGACCTCTATATGATACATATTACAAACATTGCATTCGTTTTTAAAACACAAACTTTCTTTACATCGAAAATTTACAGGCATGCATACCATTTCATAATATCCACTATCCAATTATAAATTAACTTAATAGTAATCTTTGATGAACTCAATGACTCGAATGCAACGTTCTTCGAAATATGCCATGAAATACTCCAAGTAATATCTTTAAAACAAGCAAATGCACAGCGGAAGATTTCTTTTATACCTGAGAATAAACATGCTTTAAAGTGTCAACCAAAAGGTTGGTGAGTTCATTAGTTTATCATAATCATTCATTTCCATCATTTTAATAGACCACAAGAATTTCATTTCCAGTTCTCATAAATATACGTCCCATGCATAGAGACAAAAATAATCATTCATATGGATTGAACACCTGGTAACCGACATTAACAATATGCATATAAGAATATCCCCATCATTCCGGGATCCTCCTTCGGACATGATATAAATTTCGAAGTACTAAAGCATCCGGTACTTTGGATGGGGTTTGTTAGGCCCAATAGATCTATCTTTAGGATTCGCGTCAATTAGGGTGTCTGTTCCCTAATTCTTAGATTACCAGACTTAATAAAAAGGGGCATATTCGATTTCGATAATTCAACCATAGAATGTAGTTTCACGTACTTGTGTCTATTTTGTAAATCATTTATAAAAATTGCGCATGTATTCTCAGCCCAAAAATATAAAGGGTAAAAAAAGCAAATGAAACTCACCATACTGTATTTCGTAGTAAAAATACATATAACGTCATTGAACAAGTGCAAGATTGGCCTCGGATTCACGAACCTAAATTAATTATGTATATATATGTGCTGGTCAATATTTGTCTAACAAATTAGGTAAAGTCATAGTGTACCACAATCCTAATGCTCGAGACTAATATGCAAAGATCAATAAAAGTTAATTTGACTCAAAATGATTTCCAAAATTCTATACATGATTAATATATAGTTTAAATATCGTCGTTTTATATTTTTAAATATTTTTTAAAAGATTTATTAGAGTAAATAATATAATTTATTTATTAATAAATAAAATTTTATATTAAATTTATATAATAAAATATACTTTTATATATATTTAAATAATAAAATTTATAGGGTTCATTTAATATCATAAAGATAATATGATAGGTATTATTAAAGTAAGTTATTACACGTAGTAAAATATGTTTGTATCACATATTTATTTGATAAAATAATATCTATAATGATAGTAAGTAAAAGTTGTATTATTTTGTAATAATAATTATTATTATAAAAATATCAATATTTATAATTACTAAGATGATATTATGATAAAACGATAATTCTAATTATGATAACTTTAATATTTACGATAATTTTTAATATTATCTTTAAAATAATAATTCTATTTAAAATAATAATAATAATGATATTTTATAGTAACAATGACATTTCTATTAAAATGATAATTTTTGTTAAAATGATAGTTTTAATACTAACGATACTTTTAATAATAATAGTAATAATAAAAATAATAAGAACGATAATTTTATCTAAATCAATATCTTATAATATTTTAATTTCATCATGAAACTCTTACCCATTATTTCCTAATCGTTTCGTTTAATAGCTTTTAATCGTCTTTTATATCGTGTTCATAATAATGATAATAATATTAATCAAAATAATTAGGTGTTACAAATATTTGTTTTAATTACACTAATATTAATAATGATAGTTACTATAACATTATTAACGATAATACTAATAATTATCTTAATGATAATATAGTAATAATAATAATAACAATAACAATAACTATTTTTAAATAATGATATATATATATTAATAATGATGATAATAATAATAATACCAATAATAATAATAATAATAATTGGATAATAATAATAATAATACTAATTATAACTTTAACGATAATAACGATAGTAATAAAAAAAATAACAATTTTTAATGATAAATCCCTTTTATTGATAAAGATAATAATAATGATAATAATAAGATAAAACTAGAACGACGATAAAAACGACGATAATAATAATCATTTTTAATAAAAATATCGAAAATTCAATTGATTATAACTTCTAATCCGTTCATCGAAACCATTCGATATCTAAAGAAAAAGTTCTTAATTTTTCGCTAGCTTTCTAAGGACATGCATATCTTATACCTTATCTCAACCGCAAGTGTAACTAATTCAAGATTCAACCTAACCTGTCTAAGAGCAATATCAAAAGTACAAGCATGCATAATCCTAAATACTCGAGCACTAGTCAGGGATACACTATTAGTATGTAAAAGTTAAATTATGAGTACTCACGTATCAATATTGAGATTCAATATTGCAGGAAAGGTACGTAGACGCAACGGAAATGATAAACACTATATTGACCTCACGAGCATACCCATGAACCATACTCAATCACCTCCATAGCTATAACCCATAATTTCCTTAATCCTATCCCACTCGAAAAACAATTTTGAAATCACTCGGACAGCACTCCGTCGTAATATTTTATGTATACTAATAATATCTTGAAATAATACGGAGTAAATATATATATATGTAAATCGATTTAGAGAGTTTAGAGAAAAATATTTTCAAGTTTCTATGAAATAATGAAACCTATTGAATTCTATTTATAATAGATTTTTGAATTATTAAAGTGAATTATTAAAGTATGAATTATTAAAGTGAATTATTAAAGTATGAATTATTAAAGTGAATTATTAAAGTATAAATTATTAAAGTGAATTATTAAAGTATGAATTATTAAAGTGAATTATTAAAGTTAAAGTAAAGTAAAAATAAAGTAAAGGTAAAGTTTAAGTATAGTAAAAGTATAAAACTACATAATACGTATAATACGCGTATAAATATATATAATATTAATTTAAATCATTATATATATTTAATAAAATAAAATATAAATATCGTTATCTTTATCATACTAGTTAAGTAATGAGTTGTCAAAAGTGGTTCTAGATATTTATAAAAGTTATATACGTTTTAATAATAAAGTTCTTTTTAAACTGAAAACGTTTTTGTACGTTTGAAACTAAATAGATCAATCGAGTCTTTATGAGATTCAATCTTCCACTATCCTTTGTCTAGTTCTTAATGATTAACAATTTGTTCTTATTTATAAATCACTTTACCATTTTTCGAATATTGTTAAAATAGAAAGATTTCTCAAATCAACGTGGGCCTTTCAACAGAGACTTGTAATCATAATTCAATATATCTGATAATTCAATCATTTGATCTTATCTTCTAATTCCATTGATAAACATTTTGAAACAGATACAATCATATAAAGTATTTAATCTAATATTTTGTTTACGTTTCAAGTTATAATATATATACACATATACCTATATGATCATATTCGTTTAATGGTTCGTGAATCGTTGGAACTTGGTCGAGGTTGAATGAATGTATGAACATAGTTTAAAATTCTTGAAATTTAACTTAACAAATATTGTTTATCGTGTCGGAAACATATAAAGATTAAAGTTTAAATTTGGTTGAAAATTTTCGGGTTGTCACAGATTGCCAGGTTAAGGATGTTGTATTGTGGAATGAACGATCGATCTTCATTACTGGTGAAGAAGATCCGAATTGCTTTTAATTCTCCGAATTGGGAAGGTTTTAGGCCACAGTTTCCTAAGATTAGTTACAAAGTTAATCCTATAACTGGTGAACCTCAAAGAATTGTAAAGTACAAGCGGGCAAAGACTATGAAGAAGGTACCATTGAGGAAGCTGCCGCAAAATTGGAGTCAGAGGTTCAGATGGTGGTTTTATGATGATCGTTCAGAAGAAGCTGTGATTGTGCTTGATAAGGTGAATGAGAATGATATTGAATGCATTCGTGTATTGGATCCGATTTGGCTGCGAAACTGTACCGAGGCTGATATTTTTACGTTGTATTATAATCGTATGCTCTATCGACGCGAGAATAAGGTGCAGGCTGAACAGTATGTGAAAATAGCTAAGCTGTGTTATTTAAACAATATGGTGATCGATCCGTACGAATGAATTGAATGACGACTGGAGATTTTTTGATATAGAACTAGGTCTTAGGGGGAGTTTGTTGGTGCATAATCCCGAGTTCTATTTTGTAATAAGTTCTATTCGTATTGTATTTTCTATTTCAGTCGTGTAAGGACTACGTCATTAATACATTGTGTTTGGATTGTTTAATATAATGACGTGAAATGGTTCGAGCAGTTTGGTTGGCTGCTCAGACCATCGATCGATGGTAGAGACCATCGGTTGAGGGACTATCACCATCGGCCGTAGGTCCCAGACCACCGGCCGATGGTCACTGTGATTATATATAAATACGGGTTTTGGGTATCATTGTTATGTTACACACCCTACACCCTCTAGCCGTCGTTTATTGCTGTGATCATTGTCCCAGACCATACCCCAACCGAATACACTCATCTAGGCGTCGATTCTATCAATATTTCATTGGTTAGATTGATCCCAAAGTGAAACTAGTATTCAATTCACTCTAGGTTATTGTTTTCCGCCTTTAATCTAGATACAACGTTTAATCTAAAGTTCAACATCGCCTACAATAATAATCGAAAAAAGTAATGAGCTTCGCGAGACATACAACCCAGGTAGTTATGTTCTTTACTTTACCACCCATATCATCCAAAATATAATTTTGCTTCCACAACAACAACTGTTGACCTTCTACAAATTGTATGTGAATGAATGGTTAACTACATGGATTTAATGATCCAAAATAGCTTCCCTCAACCATCAAATTTCTCGAAGGTGCCACCCACATATTTCAATTCCACTTCAACAAATCGTTCATAAAAGAATTATTGATCGACACTTCCCATTGATGATTCACCTGTAAAAGCAACTACTTAGGCACTGAGAACAACAAACAACCCATCCAGCCCAGGTACACTCCACGTAATCTTTAATGAACGATCATTAATCTAGCTACCAATTTCAAAAGATACTTAAAACTGAACATGACAGCCACTACATTTATACAACTACCTCAACAGAATTCGACCCACCGATACACCTTTGGATATGAGCATACATACACTGCAGAGATAAGTAGTCATGTTACTCCCACTGCACACAACAGCGAAAAAGACTGCTATTCCACCAATTTGGGAAGCTACGACAAACAATTTTTTTTCTTTCTAAAACTCAATACATACTTGTCACAGTCTAACATCTGAATGACATTATGCAGCTGAAGAAGGAAATGATCTAAAAAAAGAAGAAATTACAAGAAAGTCATCCCACTAAAAAGCACACCAACATCTCCACATGTATCTATTTAAGCATAACAAAACTATACAGATACATATGAAATTTTCCCTACCCAGTCAGCAAAGCCTATGCTAAATATATATGTCAATACCTCCAGAAAATGACATTAGACTCATATGTATGTAACTCTATGTATGTAGTATATATAAGCATGACAGAATTAGGCTATATATGCAACCCTATGTATAAACTAAAAACATATGCCCAACGAGCATGACAGATGTAGGCTTGCATATATGCAACCCTATGTATAAACTAAAAACATATGCCCAACGACCTGCAATAAAACTCTATGCATAACTAAAACACTTAAAAAAATATTCGACCGCAGAAACGCGCGACACGCCTCTTTTTCGTTAGACATATTCTAAACTTATCTAAAACAGGAACATTTTACATAGTAAACTTTAGATGTTTTACAAAACAACACTAAAATTTATACTTTTTACAGATCTGTCACAAAACTTATCTAAAACATAAAAACAATGGTAGAAAAGTAAACTTTATATGTTTTACGAAGCAAACCTAAAGTTTTTACTTTATACAAATATTTCATAAAACTTTTCACTTATTATAAATCATCAACTACATAACTTTTCACTATTTAATAATAATAATAATAATAATAATAATTATTATTATTATTATTATTATTATTATTATTATTATTATTTATTATTATTATTATTATTATTATTATTATTATTATTTATTATTATTATTATTATTATTATTATTATTTATTATTATTATTATTACTATACTATTATTATTAATTATTAAATTATTAATATTAATATTAATATTATTACCACTTATTATAAATCAACCGCAATTATTATTTCACTTATTACAAATCAACTATAATTATTACTGTTATGGCTTTATTATTCGAGTAAGTTGAAGTGTCGATTTATTGGCGATTTGATTGTCGCTTAGAGCCTAATTTAAACTTCATGTAGGTTTAAAACCAATGAAAATTTGATTCTACCATTTTCATGATGTCTCATACTTTTTAACATATTTATTGATCGGAGGTTCTTTCAGAAGCAATCTTGCTATCCATTAAACATTGAGATTGAGGACTTTCCCTACATTTGAGGTGTTTCACTATGGGTGAAGAAATGACTTCTCTTTACTCTAGAATAGGGGAATGATTGTTTACATCTTACCTCCACCATACCTCACTTATGTGATACTGAGTTTTGTTGTTGTTGTATAATAATTATTGTTGTTATTATTAATATAATTGTTATTATTTTGTCTTTTTTTTTGTAAGGGTTTTTTATCCGTTTCAATTTATATCATTTGGTATCATTTTTTTTCTTCGTTTTTAATCGAATTTAGTTAACATTCTCCGTCGTAACGCGTGAGCACCCAACTCGTTAACAAGAACAAAAACTTACAAATTAAAAATCAGAAATATAGTTATACCCTTTTTAATAGGATGGGATAGGATGTATGTCAACCAATCTATAGTATCATATAAATCTTTAAAATGATGATGTCATAAATAAAGATTATTCAAAATTAGAAAATTTTTAAAATAAAAAAAAAAAATTCTAAGCCCCTCATAATGATGTCATTAAAATAAGTAATTATTTTTTAATAAAAATATTAACATGTTAATTGTATAATATATGAAATATTATGTACAACCTTAAGATTAAATACTCATAATGACCATATGTACAATATTTGAAGCATTATGTACAACTTTATTGTGACGCTCCGTACAAAACCATCGTGTATGATTCGTCAACAACAGGATCTTTGTACGGTCAAGTACTACATGCTGTTTGAAAACCAGTTTGCATTCATAAAAATATAGTGTTTACAAAAGATAACGTGACACAAAGGTCGTTACAAAGTCATTATTTGAAAATAACATAAACTACGAATGCAAAAGAAAAGTTTCATGATTGAGACATCTCTAAGATTATGCAGCGGAATTCTAACACATCAGGTCCTTAACAGCAAAGCTATAACAGCATGACAGCAAGTCTAACAGCGGAAGCAACAAACCTCTAAACACCTGAGAAAACATGCTTAAAAACGTCAACAATAATGTTGGTGAGCTATAATTTAAATTGTAACAGTAATATAAGATTGACCACGAGATTTTAATGTTTCAAAACAGTATGCAAAGTATATGTATAACTGTGGGCACATGGTAACTACACTTAAAGTAAATATAAATATCACCCCCTAAAAGTACACCTGGCGAGTACGTTTGTCCTCGAAGTATTAAACACCCGTTAAATGCTAGCGCGACTAGCCCGAGTGGAGATGTCAAACCCTATGGATCCATATCTAAGATTCGCGTCTACCGGTTCAAAAACCAATAGTTAAACGTTACCGTGCTAAGGGGAAAGTTTATGCCGTTATATAACCCACACATATGTAAAGTTTAAGTACTCGTATCAAATAAGTAAAACATAAAAAGGCGCATGTAATCTCAGTCCCAAAAATAGTAAAAAGGGATGCTATAACTCACAGTGAATAAGCAATACAAGTCAATACGAAAGTGTGCAAGTAGTAAGTCGGTCCGAAAGGTCGTCAACCTAAATCAAAGGTTACTAGGTCAGTAGGTTGTCTTTATAAGTTCTATTAGTGCATAAAATAAGTCTAAGTGTCATCATCATCATCATCATTCATCATCATAAAAGCTAAGTAAGTTTGACAAGAATAGAGATCGAAACAATAGGCTGACTTCGGTCAGCTGCTACGACCTCTATACAAAACGAAAAGACACGTAATCAGTGGCCATGGCTCCGTATATGAGTCCCCTAACCGCTGACCAATTTTCAGAACCTAACTCGTCTTCGTTTGACCGTGGCGACGGTTTAAGTGCGAGTAGGTCAGAAATTTCAGCACAACGTTAATAGGGTGTAGTGACTTTCGGAAGGCCATAAATCCTAAACCGTAACTCGGATTAAGACGAGGTCTAAACGTAAAATCATCTAGTCGAACCGAACTAACTAAAAATCAACTTTCCAGTAGCCCAGGTGGTCTGATCAGATCCCTAAAACAGTAATCAAAGTGCTCCGGTGGGGTTCTTAGTGCTTGATGCTCATCACGGTTCTCATCCTTGATGCTTGTAGCTTCAAGTGTACAACTCGTTGATGGGTTAGAATCACCTTGAACAAGAATCTACCATCAACACACAATGTGTTAAGACTAAGTAAGAACACAACTCATTTAAGAGTCTTAGATGGATGATGAACCCAGGTTACATCATATCCTTAGTCTTAACACAATTACAAGTTACATTTACAACTAAAGCTACAAACTTTACTTCAATCAAGCAAGTATGAACAAAATCTAAGTCAAATGAAGTGATGGAACCCTAAGCTAGAGAGCTTGGATCCCTTTCACATAAGTTTTAAGGTCACAAAGCTAGAAAGCTTGAACCTTTAGTGTTCTTGAAGAACTTGAAGCATAAAGCTTAGATCTTTAAGTTATATGAAGACCATAAACACAAGTTTTGATCTTTATAAAAAAATAATGAGATCATAAGTTAGAAAACTTAGATCCAACAAAAGATATGAAGATCCAAGCTAGAAAGCTTGCATCTTGGTTGTTCTTGAAGATCTTGAAGCATAAAGCTTGGATCTTTAAGTTACATGAAGATTACAAACATAAGTTTGAATCTTTATAACAAAATAACAAGATTAAAGTTAAAAAAAATATAGATCTACAAAGTGGGTGAAGATTCAAAGCTAGAAAGCTTGAATCTTCCATGTTCTTGAAAGATTCAAATCCATGTTTGAATCTACAAGATGTAATCAAGATCAAAAGCTAAAAAGCTAGACCCATGATGATGATGATGATGAATTCGTAGTGATGAGAAGGAGAAGAAGAAGAAGAAAAATTCAAAATACTTACACTTTTAGAGAGAGAAAGAACTAGAGAGAATTAGAGATTGAGTGTGTGTGAATTACAAATGAAATCAAGTGTAAAATGGATGGAATAAGGCTAGTATTTATAGGTGAATGGGGGGTGAGGGTGGTGGTGGTGGCCGTGATTTAGAGGGGGGGGACAAGGGGGATAAAAGTTTGCTTTTTGGTTAATGGTTGTCTAAAGTTGGTGCTTATGTTGGGATCCCATGTAACATTAAGGATAATACTTGACATAAATGCTAGCATGTTCCCTCTAATAAATGGGCATTTGTCTTACATATTAATGGGTCACTAGCTATTAATAATTAGGCTAATTAAATAGTCCACTAACTAGTGTAGGGTGGGCTAAAGTCCAACAAGGTAGAAAGTCCAACAAGACTAACTATTAAGCATAAGTAAATTACTAAGCATAATTAAGCATCCAAAAACCCAAGTAATTGCTATTATGAAATAACAATTAATATTTCGTAGTCATAATATTCCGATTACGACAAAAGTTAAACGTGTACGCAGTACGCAGTTTGTTCGAAACGTCAAGTGACACTAACGGTCATAAAGGCTTCCGGTGATCAAGTTAAGTATCCTACGTACTCAAAGGCACGTTTTAACATATAAATGAAAGTAAACCACGTGTATTAAGATTTCAGAGTATAAGATAGCACAGTACGCATAAATACGCAGTTTCGCTAAAACACAAGGCACAAAAGCAAGTCGAAAAAGTTGGGTCGTTACATTACCCACCTGTTTGTAGTGACCCGAACTTTTCCATGTTTATATATATTAATTGAGATTGATATTTACATGATTAAATGTTTCCAACATGTTAAGCAATCAAACTTGTTAAGACTTGATTAATTGAAATATGTTTCATATAGACAATTGACCACCCAAGTTGACCGGCGATTCACGAACGTTAAAACTTGTAAAAATGGCATGACGATATATATATGGATATACATATGGTTAACATGAGATTATGATAAGTAAGTATCTCCATAAGTATATTAACAATGAGTTATATACATATAAACAAGACTACTAACTTAAGGTTTTCGAAACGAGACATATATGTAACGATTATCGTTGTAACGACATTTAAATGTATATATATCATATTAAGATATATTAATATATCATAATATCATGATAATATAATAATTTAACATCTCATTAGATATAATAAACAATGGGTTAACAACATTAATTGAGATCGTTAACTTAAAGGTTTCAAAACAACACTTACATGTAACGACTAACGATGACTTAACGACTCAGTTAAAATGTATATACATGTAGTGTATTTAGATGTATTAAAATACTTTTTGAAGACTTCAAGACATATATCAAAACACTCATACTTAACGAAAATGGTTACAGTTACTTTTCCATTCTTTTCTTTCATCAAGAATTCTAGTCGTATTTTTACCCGTATTATACACAGCTTCAAAACGTACTTACTATGGGTATATACCAATAGGAACTAGCATGGGATTCCACTCTTGATTATGTCATGTATGACTAATCAATTTTAACTTCTACCATGAGCTAGTCAACTAACTAGAACTCCTTTTAACCCCACTCACCACTCACCAATTACCACTCATCATTCACTCCATTTAACTTCCAATTCTCTTTCTAATTCTCTCTCAACACACCCACACTATTATGAACGTATTTTTCCAGTAGTTAATCATCATCTTCATCAAAAATCACTTCAAGAATCAAGCTATAATCATCATAGGAAGAACACTTCAAGAACACTTCAAAAATCCCTTCAAGTTTACTAATTTACTTCCAAGCTTTCTAATCCATTCCAAGTAATCATCTAAGATCAAGAAACCTTTGTTATATACAGTAGGTTATCTTTCTTATTCAAGGTAATATTCATACTCAAACTTTGATTCAATTTCTATAACTATAAACTATCTTAATTCGAGTAAAAATCTTACTTGAACTTGTTTTTGTGTCATGATCCTACTTCAAGAACTTTCAAGCCATCCAAGATCCTTTGAAGCTAGATCATTTCTTGTCACTTCCAGTAGGTTTACCTACTAAACTTGAGGTAGTAATGATGTTCATAACATCATTCGATTCATATATATAAAACTATCTTATTCGAAGATTTAAACTCGTAATCACTAGAACATAGTTTAGTTAATTCTAAACTTGTTCGCAAACAAAAGTTAATCCTTCTAACTTGACTTTTAAAATCAACTAAACACATGTTCTATATCTATATGATATGCTAACTTAATGATTTAAAACCTGGAAACACGAAAAACACCGTAAAACCGGATTTACGCCGTCGTAGTAACACCGCGGGCTGTTTTGGGTTAGTTAATTAAAAACTATGATAAACTTTGATTTAAAAGTTGTTATTCTGAGAAAATGATTTTTATTATGAACATGAAACTATATCCAAAAATTATGGTTAAACTCAAAGCGGAAGTATGTTTTCTAAAATGGTCATCTAGACGTCGTTCTTTCGACTGAAATGACTACCTTTACAAAAACGACTTGTAACTTATTTTTCCGACTATAAACCTATACTTTTTCTGTTTAGATTCATAAAATAGAGTTCAATATGAAACCATAGCAATTTGATTCACTCAAAACGGATTTAAAATGAAGAAGTTATGGGTAAAACAAGATTGGATAATTTTTCTCATTTTAGCTACGTGAAAATTGGTAACAAATCTATTCCAACCATAACTTAATCAACTTGTATTGTATATTATGTAATCTTGAGATACCATAGACACGTATACAATGTTTCGACCTATCATGTCGACACATCTATATATATTTCGGAACAACCATAGACACTCTATATGTGAATGTTGGAGTTAGCTATACAGGGTTGAGGTTGATTCCAAAATATATATAGTTTGAGTTGTGATCAATACTGAGATACGTATACACTGGGTCGTAGATTGATTCAAGATAATATTTATCGATTTATTTCTGTACATCTAACTGTGGACAACTAGTTGTAGGTTACTAACGAGGACAGCTGACTTAATAAACTTAAAACATCAAAATATATTAAAAGTGTTGTAAATATATTTTGAACATACTTTGATATATATGTATATATTGTTATAGGTTCGTGAATCAACCAGTGGCCAAGTCTTACTTCCCGACGAAGTAAAAATCTGTGAAAGTGAGTTATAGTCCCACTTTTAAAATCTAATATTTTTGGGATGAGAATACATGCAGGTTTTATAAATGATTTACAAAATAGACACAAGTACGTGAAACTACATTCTATGGTTGAATTATCGAAATCGAATATGCCCCTTTTATTAAGTCTGGTAATCTAAGAATTAGGGAACAGACACCCTAATTGACGCGAATCCTAAAGATAGATCTATTGGGCCTAACAAACCCCATCCAAAGTACCGGATGCTTTAGTACTTCGAAATTTATATCATATCCGAAGGGTATCCGGGAATGATGGGGATATTCTTATATATGCATCTTGTTAATGTTGGTTACCAGGTGTTCACCATATGAATGATTTTTATCTCTATGTATGGGATGTGTATTGAAATATGAAATCTTGTGGTCTATTGTTACGATTTGATATATATAGGTTAAACCTATAACTCACCAACATTTTTGTTGACGTTTAAAGCATGTTTATTCTCAGGTGAATATTAAGAGCTTCCGCTATTGCATACTAAAATAAGGACAAGATTTGGAGTCCATGTTTATACGATATTGTGTAAAAACTGCATTCAAGAAACTGATTTCGATGTAACATATTTGTATTGTAAACCATTATGTAATGGTCGTGTGTAAACAGGATATTTTAGATTATCATTATTTGATAATCTACGTAAAACTTTTTAAACCTTTATTTATGAAATAAAGGTTATGGTTTGTTTTAAAAATGAATGCAGTATTTGAAAAACGTCTCATATAGAGGTCAAAACCTCGCAACGAAATCAATTAATATGGAACGTTTTTAATCAATAAGAACGGGACATTTCAGTTGGTATCCGAGCGTTGGTCTTAGAGAATCAGAATTTTGCATTAGTGTGTCTTATCTAGTTTGTTAGGATGCATTAGTGAGTCTGGACTTCGACCGTGTTTACTTGAAAAATGATTGCTTAACAAATTTTGTTGGAAACTATATATTTTTAACATGTGAATATTATGTGATATATTAATCTCTTAACGCGTTTGATATTATGTGATAGATGTCTACCTCTAGAACAAGTCCCATTGACTCACCTAATAATAATGAAGAGTTAAATGTAAATTGGAATGATTCGTGGACTGATTCACAAGTTCCCGAAGAGGAACCGGAAGAAGAGTCGGAACCAGAAGAAGAATCAGAACCGGAAGAAGAATCGGAACCGGATGAAGAAATAGAACCGGTGGGGGAAATAATAAAACGGTTAAGTAAAAGAAAATCCTCAACCAACCGACCAAGGTTAATTATGGTCAATGGTGTTTCCGCTAAGGAAGCAAAATATTGGGAGGATTACCAATTCTCCGATGAATCGGATTCTGACGAGAATTCCGATGATGTTATAGAAATTACCCCAACTGAATTTAAAAAGGCAAAAGAAAATAATAAGGGAAAGGGCATAAAAATAGAGAAATCTAATTCCAACCCCGACGAACTTTATATGTATCGTCAACCCCCGAAGTCCTTAAGTTGTAACAATGACCCGGGAACCTCTAAACCACCAGGTTTTTCTAAACCAATGTGGAAAATAACAGCTAGTATTAGGGGAACATCATATATCCCTAGAAACTTGGCAAAACGAACCAAAACCAAAGAAGAAGAAACGAGCGAGTCGGAATAAGATA
The DNA here is from genome assembly GCF_046630445.1 of Rutidosis leptorrhynchoides. Taxonomy (NCBI): domain Eukaryota; kingdom Viridiplantae; phylum Streptophyta; class Magnoliopsida; order Asterales; family Asteraceae; genus Rutidosis; species Rutidosis leptorrhynchoides. The sequence goes on from NC_092333.1 coordinate 565,419,481, forward strand.
GTTGTATTCGTGTGGTGTAATATATGTAATATAGTGTGCTTATGCTTTATGATATATGTAAAAATTGCTTGTATTAATAAGTATTTTTTTTATGAATCTAACTCTTGTCTATTTTACAGTATAAAAACACAAAATGGATAGACAACCCAATATTTTAAGAGACTTACCCGGAGACATGATTGATGAAATCTTGTCTAGAGTCGGTCAAAATTCTTCGGCACAACTATTTAAGGCGAGATCAGTTTGTAAGACATTCGAAGAACGTTCCAAGAATGCCTTGGTTTATAAAAGGCTTTCGTTCGAAAGATGGGGGATATCACATTGGGAAATCCATAAGTTACGATGTGTTTACTTTGACGCATATATTGCGGGGAACCCAAATGCTATTTTACGCAATGGGTTAAGAAATTATTTTGACTCAATATATCCGAATATTGGACTTCGAGATTTAGAAAAAGCGGCTAACATGCAACATAAAGAAGCATGTTATGATTACGGATTAGTAATGTTCGCTTCTCACCAAAGTGAGAACAAGAACATCGGCCTACAACTATTAAACAAAACGTTCCCACAAGTGACGGAGTCGGTAATTGGGGTAAGAAATGAGGTTTTTAGATTGTTACGGGACTGTTGGACATTACGTAACCCTCGTCCCTTTGACGACGTTACAACACGCTGTCTTATCAACGGCCATAACGGTTATGTTCCACAAGACCAAGGATGGGAAGTAGTCCTAGTAAAACCAGAATGCATGACTTGTTTCTGGACGTATGAATTACGTGTCTTTATTGCCTTTGCTGAACGACTTGTGTACTAGCTAGAATAATCTTCACAACTATCTTGTATCAAAGTTATTGTGTGCTATATTTCATGCTTTATGTAAAATAAGCGGTATTGTAAGTTTGTAAAATATTGTATAAAAGTTTGAACGCGAAATATTATTATAATCAGTTTTTCATATAGAATTGTAGTAGTTGAATTGTATATTAGCTACTAAGTATGAACTTAACGGGTAGGCACTACCCGAATTTAAACTTATAAAACGCTAATATGAAGAAAAAGCTTTTATAAATGAGTTCATATTATGCTACGAAATACTATTAACTACTCTTAATATTATGTATGATTAACTTGTTCCATTTGACTATTTTGAAGGAAATGGCACCGACTACTCGACACACCGTGAATATGAATGAAGAGGAATTCCGTACTTTTCTAGCTTCAAACATAGCCGCAGTACAGGCTGCGCTACATACCAACAATAACCTTGGATCTAGCAGTACCGGAAATCGTGTAGGATGCACCTACAAAGAATTCACTGCCTGCAAACCTTTGGAATTTGATGGAACCGAAGGACCGATCGGATTGAAACGGTGGACCGAGAAGGTCGAATCGGTGTTTGCCATAAGTAAGTGTACTGAAGAGGACAAAGTGAAGTACGCTACGCATACCTTCACAGGTTCTGCGTTAACATGGTGGAATACCTATCTAGAGCAAGTGGGACAAGACGATGCATACGCACTACCGTGGTCAGCATTCAAGCACTTGATGAACGAGAAGTACCGTCCCAGAACCGAGGTCAATAAGCTCAAGACAGAACTTAGAGGGTTACGAACCCAAGGATTTGATATTACCACGTACGAAAGAAGATTCACAGAATTGTGCCTATTGTGTCCGGGAGCATTCGAAGATGAGGAAGAGAAGATCGACGCGTTTGTGAAAGGATTACCGGAAAGAATCCAAGAAGATATAAGTTCACACGAGCCCGCCTCCATACAACAGGCATGTAGAATGGCTCACAAACTAGTGAACCAGATTGAAGAAAGAATTAAAGAACAGACTGCTGAAGAGGCCAATGTGAAGCAAGTCAAAAGAAAGTGGGAGGAAAACGGTGATAAGAATTACCAATACAACAACAACAGCAATCGCAACAATTATCCCAACAATCACAACATCAATCGCAACTACAACAAACGGCCCAACAACAACAACAACAACAACAACAGCAGCAACTACAACAATCATCCCAACAACAATAATAACCGTAACAACAACAACAATCAGAAGCAGCTATGCCAAAGGTGTGAAAAGTATCACTCGGGGTTCTGCACCAAATTTTGCAACAAGTGTAAAAGAAATGGTCATAGCGCGGCGAAGTGTGAGGTCTACGGACCAGGGGTTAATAGAACGAAAGGAACAAATGGTGTCGGAACAAGTAATGGCGGAGCAAGTAGTGTCGGAGCAAGTTATGCCAATGTAGTTTGTTATAAATGTGGAAAACCGGGCCACATTATTAGAAATTGCCCGAACCAGGAGAACACGAATGGACAAGGCCGCGGAAGAGTTTTCAATATTAATGCGGCAGAGGCACAAGAAGACCCGGAGCTTGTTACAGGTACGTTTCTTATTGACAATAAATCTGCTTACGTTTTATTTGATTCGGGTGCGGATAGAAGCTATATGAGTAGAGATTTTTGTGCTAAATTAAGTTGTCCATTGACGCCTTTGGATAGTAAATTTTTACTCGAATTAGCAAATGGTAAATTAATTTTAGCAGATAATATATGTCGGAATCGAGAAATTAAACTGGTTAGCGAAACATTTAAGATTGATTTGATACCAGTAGAGTTAGGGAGTTTTGATGTGATAATCGGTATGGACTGGTTGAAAGAAGTGAAAGCAGAGATCGTTTGTTATAAAAATGCAATTCGCATTATACGAGAAAAAGGAAAACCCTTAATGGTGTACGGAGAAAAGGGCAACACGAAGCTACATCTTATTAGTAATTTGAAGGCACAAAAACTAATAAGAAAAGGTTGCTATGCTGTTCTAGCACACGTTGAAAAAGTACAAACTGAAGAAAAGAGCATCAATGATGTTCCCATTGCAAAAGAATTTCCCGATGTATTTCCGAAAGAATTACCGGGATTACCCCCACATCGATCCGTTGAATTTCAAATAGATCTTGTACCAGGAGCTGCACCAATAGCTCGTGCTCCTTACAGACTCGCACCCAGCGAGATGAAAGAACTGCAAAGCCAATTACAAGAACTTTTAGAGCGTGGTTTCATTCGACCAAGCACATCACCGTGGGGAGCTCCTGTTTTGTTTGTCAAGAAGAAAGATGGTACATTCAGGTTGTGTATCGACTACCGAGAGTTGAACAAACTTACCATCAAGAACCGCTACCCACTACCGAGAATCGACGACTTATTTGATCAACTACAAGGCTCGTCTGTTTATTCAAAGATTGACTTACGTTCCGGGTATCATCAAATGCGGGTGAAAGAAGATGATATTCCAAAGACTGCTTTCAGAACACGTTACGGTCATTACGAGTTTATGGTCATGCCATTTGGTTTAACTAATGCACCAGCTGTGTTCATGGACCTTATGAACCGAGTGTGTGGACCATACCTTGACAAGTTTGTCATTGTTTTCATTGATGACATACTTATTTACTCAAAGAATGACCAAGAACACGGTGAACATTTGAGAAAGGTGTTAGAAGTATTGAGGAAGGAAAAACTGTACGCTAAGTTTTCAAAGTGTGCATTTTGGTTAGAAGAAGTTCAATTCCTCGGTCACATAGTGAACAAAGAAGGTATTAAGGTGGATCCGGCAAAGATAGAAACTGTTGAAAAGTGGGAAACCCCGAAAACTCCGAAACACATACGCCAGTTTTTAGGACTAGCTGGTTACTACAGAAGGTTCATCCAAGACTTTTCCAGAATAGCAAAACCCTTAACTGCATTAACGCATAAAGGGAAGAAATTTGAATGGAATGATGAACAAGAGAAAGCGTTTCAGTTATTAAAGAAAAAGCTAACTACGGCACCTATATTGTCATTGCCTGAAGGGAATGATGATTTTGTGATTTATTGTGACGCATCAAAGCAAGGTCTCGGTTGTGTATTAATGCAACGAACGAAGGTGATTGCTTATGCGTCTAGACAATTGAAGATTCACGAACAAAATTATACGACGCATGATTTGGAATTAGGCGCGGTTGTTTTTGCATTAAAGACTTGGAGGCACTACTTATATGGGGTCAAAAGTATTATATATACCGACCACAAAAGTCTTCAACACATATTTAATAAGAAACAACTGAATATGAGGCAGCGTAGGTGGATTGAATTATTGAATGATTACGACTTTGAGATTCGTTACCACCCGGGGAAGGCAAATGTGGTAGCCGATGCCTTGAGCAGGAAGGACAGAGAACCCATTCGAGTAAAATCTATGAATATAATGATTCATAATAACCTTACTACTCAAATAAAGGAGGCGCAACAAGGAGTTTTAAAAGAGGGAAATTTAAAGGATGAAATACCCAAAGGATCGGAGAAGCATCTTAATATTCGGGAAGACGGAACCCGGTATAGGGCTGAAAGGATTTGGGTACCAAAATTTGGAGATATGAGAGAAATGGTACTTAGAGAAGCTCATAAAACCAGATACTCAATACATCCTGGAACGGGGAAGATGTACAAGGATCTCAAGAAACATTTTTGGTGGCCGGGTATGAAAGCCGATGTTGCTAAATATGTAGGAGAATATTTGACGTGTTCTAAGGTCAAAGCTGAGCATCAGAAACCATCAGGTCTACTTCAACAACCCGAATCCCCAGAATGGAAATGGGAAAACATTACCATGGATTTCATCACTAAATTGCCAAGGACTGCAAGTGGTTTTGATACTATTTGGGTAATAGTTGATCGTCTCACCAAATCAGCACACTTTCTGCCAATAAGAGAAGATGACAAGATGGAGAAGTTAGCACGACTGTATTTGAAGGAAGTCGTCTCCAGACATGGAATACCAATCTCTATTATCTCTGATAGGGATGGCAGATTTATTTCAAGATTCTGGCAGACATTACAGCAAGCATTAGGAACTCGTCTAGACATGAGTACTGCCTATCATCCACAAACTGATGGGCAGACCGAAAGGACGATACAAACACTTGAAGACATGCTACGAGCATGTGTTATTGATTTCGGAAACAGTTGGGATCGACATCTACCGTTAGCAGAATTTTCCTACAACAACAGCTACCATTCAAGCATTGAGATGGCGCCGTTTGAAGCACTTTATGGTAGAAAGTGCAGGTCTCCGATTTGTTGGAGTGAAGTGGGGGATAGACAGATTACGGGTCCGGAGATTATACAAGAAACTACCGAGAAGATCATCCAAATTCAACAACGGTTGAAAACCGCCCAAAGTCGACAAAAGAGCTACGCTGACATTAAAAGAAAAGATATAGAATTTGAAATTGGAGAGATCGTCATGCTTAAAGTTGCACCTTGGAAAGGCGTTGTTCGATTTGGTAAACGAGGGAAATTAAATCCAAGGTATATTGGACCATTCAAGATTACTGATCGTGTCGGACCAGTAGCTTACCGACTTGAGTTACCTCAACAACTCGCGGCTGTACATAACACTTTCCATGTCTCGAATTTGAAGAAATATTTTGCTAAAGAAGATCTCACTATTCCATTAGATGAAATCCAAATCAACGAAAAACTCCAATTCATCGAAGAACCCGTCGAAATAATGGATCGTGAGGTAAAAAGACTTAAGCAAAACAAGATACCAATTGTTAAGGTTCGATGGAATTCTCGTAGAGGACCCGAGTTCACCTGGGAGCGTGAAGATTAGATGAAGAAGAAATACCCGCATCTATTTCCAGAAGATTCGTCAACACCTTCAACAGCTTAAAATTTCGGGACGAAATTTATTTAACGGGTAGGTACTGTAGTGACCCGAACTTTTCCATGTTTATATATATTAATTGAGATTGATATTTACATGATTAAATGTTTCCAACATGTTAAGCAATCAAACTTGTTAAGACTTGATTAATTGAAATATGTTTCATATAGACAATTGACCACCCAAGTTGACCGGCGATTCACGAACGTTAAAACTTGTAAAAACGGCATGACGATATATATATGGATATACATATGGTTAACATGAGATTATGATAAGTAAGTATCTCCATAAGTATATTAACAATGAGTTATATACATATAAACAAGACTACTAACTTAAGGATTTCGAAACGAGACATATATGTAACGATTATCGTTGTAACGACATTTAAATGTATATATATCATATTAAGATATATTAATATATCATAATATCATGATAATATAATAATTTAACATCTCATTAGATATAATAAACAATGGGTTAACAACATTAATTGAGATCGTTAACTTAAAGGTTTCAAAACAACACTTACATGTAACGACTAACGATGACTTAACGACTCAGTTAAAATGTATATACATGTAGTGTATTTAGATGTATTAAAATACTTTTGGAAGACTTCAAGACATATATCAAAACACTCATACTTAACGAAAATGGTTACAGTTACTTTTCCATTCTTTTCTTTCATCAAGAATTCTAGTCGTATTTTTACCCGTATTATACACAGCTTCAAAACGTACTTTCTATGGGTATATACCAATAGGAACTAGCATGGGATTCCACTCTTGATTATGTCATGTATGACTAATCAATTTTAACTTCTACCATGAGCTAGTCAACTAACTAGAACTCCTTTTAACCCCACTCACCACTCACCAATTACCACTCATCATTCACTCCATTTCACTTCCAATTCTCTTTCTAATTCTCTCTCAACACACCCACACTATTATGAACGTATTTTTCCAGTAGTTAATCATCATCTTCATCAAAAATCACTTCAAGAATCAAGCTATAATCATCATAGGAAGAACACTTCAAGAACACTTCAAAAATCCCTTCAAGTTTACTAATTTACTTCCAAGCTTTCTAATCCATTCCAAGTAATCATCTAAGATCAAGAAACCTTTGTTATATACAGTAGGTTATCTTTCTTATTCAAGGTAATATTCATATTCAAACTTTGATTCAATTTCTATAACTATAAACTATCTTAATTCGAGTAAAAATCTTACTTGAACTTGTTTTTGTGTCATGATCCTACTTCAAGAACTTTCAAGCCATCCAAGATCCTTTGAAGCTAGATCATTTCTTGTCACTTCCAGTAGGTTTACCTACTAAACTTGAGGTAGTAATGATGTTCATAACATCATTCGATTCATATATATAAAACTATCTTATTCGAAGATTTAAACTCGTAATCACTAGAACATAGTTTAGTTAATTCTAAACTTGTTCGCAAACAAAAGTTAATCCTTCTAACTTGACTTTTAAAATCAACTAAACACATTTTCTATATCTATATGATATGCTAACTTAATGATTCTGGAAACACGAAAAACACCGTAAAACCGGATTTACGCCGTCGTAGTAACACCGCGGGCTGTTTTGGGTTAGTTAATTAAAAACTATGATAAACTTTGATTTAAAAGTTGTTATTCTGAGAAAATGATTTTTATTATGAACATGAAACTATATCCAAAAATTATGATTAAACTCAAAGCGGAAGTATGTTTTCTAAAATGGTCATCTAGACGTCGTTCTTTCGACTGAAATGACTACCTTTACAAAAACGACTTGTAACTTATTTTTCCGACTATAAACCTATACTTTTTCTGTTTAGATTCATAAAATAGAGTTCAATATGAAACCATAGCAATTTGATTCACTCAAAACGGATTTAAAATGAAGAAGTTATGGGTAAAACAAGATTGGATAATTTTTCTCATTTTAGCTACGTGAAAATTGGTAACAAATCTATTCCAACCATAACTTAATCAACTTGTATTGTATATTATGTAATCTTGAGATACCATAGACACGTATACAATGTTTCGACCTATCATGTCGACACATCTATATATATTTCGGAACAACCATAGACACTCTATATGTGAATGTTGGAGTTAGCTATACAGGGTTGAGGTTGATTCCAAAATATATATAGTTTGAGTTGTGATCAATACTGAGATACGTATACACTGGGTCGTGGATTGATTCAAGATAATATTTATCGATTTATTTCTGTACATCTAACTGTGGACAACTAGTTGTAGGTTACTAACGAGGACAGCTGACTTAATAAACTTAAAACATCAAAATATATTAAAAGTGTTGTAAATATATTTTGAACATACTTTGATATATATGTATATATTGTTATAGGTTCGTGAATCAACCAGTGGCCAAGTCTTACTTCCCGACGAAGTAAAAATCTGTGAAAGTGAGTTATAGTCCCACTTTTAAAATCTAATATTTTTGGGATGAGAATACATGCAGGTTTTATAAATGATTTACAAAATAGACACAAGTACGTGAAACTACATTCTATGGTTGAATTATCGAAATCGAATATGCCCCTTTTATTAAGTCTGGTAATCTAAGAATTAGGGAACAGACACCCTAATTGACGCGAATCCTAAAGATAGATCTATTGGGCCTAACAAACCCCATCCAAAGTACCGGATGCTTTAGTACTTCGAAATTTATATCATATCCGAAGGGTGTCCCGGAATGATAGGGATATTCTTATATATGCATCTTGTTAATGTTGGTTACCAGGTGTTCACCATATGAATGATTTTTATCTCTATGTATGGGATGTGTATTGAAATATGAAATCTTGTGGTCTATTGTTACGATTTGATATATATAGGTTAAACCTATAACTCACCAACATTTTTGTTGATGTTTAAAGCATGTTTATTCTCAGGTGAATATTAAGAGCTTCTGCTGTTGCATACTAAAATAAGGACAAGATTTGGAGTCCATGTTTATACGATATTGTGTAAAAACTGCATTCAAGAAACTGATTTCGATGTAACATATTTGTATTGTAAACCATTATGTAATGGTCGTGTGTAAACAGGATATTTTAGATTATCATTATTTGATAATCTACGTAAAACTTTTTAAACCTTTATTTATGAAATAAAGGTTATGGTTTGTTTTAAAAATGAATGCAGTATTTGAAAAACGTCTCGTATAGAGGTCAAAACCTCGCAACGAAATCAATTAATATGGAACGTTTTTAATCAATAAGAACGGGACATTTCACTGTTAATGGAAATTTCGTCCCGAAATTTTGAGGAGTGACCAACAATGGTAACGTTTTTGAATAAAAAGGAGCGTATCGAAGTTCTGAGAGACTCGAGGGCTTAGAAGTGAGTTAATTGCCTTGAAAGGTACTTCGGCGTATAACAGTAAGAATAGGTATATGCCATTAATTAAGTCTCTTGTCCTAACAGATCAAAAAATTGATTTCGTTTCTGGTTAACATGAATATGTCATCTGAATATATACCCACAAAAGGAATGATGATGTTTTTAGCCTTACAGGCATCTTCAGTAAGCTGGATGCATGAAATACACCATGAATGTTACTAAACTTATCTAAAACATTGAGCTCTTATGTCGCAATACAAAGCTGACAGGTAGGATGGAAAACATGGTGATCATAACCATGCGATTTGATGTCTGGATAGTGTTAGCCACGGATTTTACTAACCCCTTAATTTTGGAAGGAGACCATAGGCATAAAGAACCCGATATTTAAGAAATGTTTGTTTGATTAAATGGATTGAAATTTTTGCCGAAAGTGACAAATCAAACTTACATGCAATGCTAGCCATAATTATTTATAGTGTCTTCAGGGCGGTCTGAACGAACAATGAAGAATATCACCCAGTTTTCCATTATGCATGTGATCTCATCCTTGAATGGAATGAAAATACAGTTCCATAATATAACTTTATCCTTTAAGTTACATATTGAAGTTAGGGTTAACATTAACTAGAACAACATATAGTTGCAACCAACGAAGGAAGGAATATGTAGAGTATCCACATCAGTGTCGTAAATGTTTTAAGCAGTCCCCTTCCAAGAGGATAACAAGATTTATAGATTCTCAAAGTATCTTATATTACATTTCTGAAAGAAAATCGCACGAAAGGTGTGATCTTTGAACGAGAGTGAACTCTTCGAGCGGTTCTTTCTGAATTTATCCTTATACTTAAGGGGATGCGCGGATGAGAAGATACGTGAACCCATGGTCATAAAGAATGGTTTACTCTAAGTGAAAGGAATCTCAAAAAATGATTCCTTGTACCTCAACCTACTGATTCATAGAGATGATGTTTACGAGGGTGTTGCGATTAGCCGTGAAACAGTGAGAGTAGAAACCCGCCTAGTGCCTTTTCTATGATAGGGTGACCACTGAGTGTACCTCAGAAAACTGATTTATCGGCCCGCGTTTTTGCCATGTCTAACCTTAAAAGGAACATTTTTCGAGTGCAAAGACTTCCTAACAATTTTTTATAAATCTGCCACCCAAAGTGGCTCAAGCGTTTTTAACAAAAATTTTAATACTAAGCTTCATCCCTAACGGAGGGCGAGAAAAAGTGTGATCCATACATGGTGTAGTCTAATACGAAAACCTTTAATAAAATTAACCAAGGAAGTTTTGAAAAACCTTTAAACGTTTGATGTGACAACATGAACGGAACGAAGTTCCTAGTAAATTTAGAAGTATGTACAACGTGTATCATTTTGCACAAAACTATTTGACTTAAGTTAAACATCTCACTAAAGGAGCGATCTTTAAATAATTTGAAGGTACCAACCAAAATAAGTAAAGGTAAATTTATTAACTTAAATATATACATACATATATGATTTTATAAATCGCATAAGTGACAGGAAAATTTTATTATTTTCATTTGCCCATAAATCTCGTGAGGACCGCACAAATAAACAATGTGCAAAATTTTTGATAAACATAGTTTTTTTTTCGTATTTCAAAGGTTATGAGTTGAAAAAGATTAAGTGAAAAATCTTTGAATCATTGGGTTACATGTTACTAGGTAATGAAAACTTAATGAATTAAATGTAGTTTTGATAATTATCATGACATAAGTCTTTGGGCCGAAAATGTTCACGTGTGAAGCCGTTGCTAAAAAGTGAGGTATGAAGGATAGAGCATGAGGACAAGAAGTTAATCGCTTCTTGACTTTGCAAAATGCCCAACAAGTTATTACTAATATTAAAGTTGGAATACTGATGGTGTTAATATCGCTAGATGAGAATCTCTTGGAATAAGTCAGGACTTCGAGTTATGCAAAAAAGAGCATCGCTCCGACATGTGTGACAAATAAGATTCTTGGGGTAACGCAGTAATTTTGAATGGTTTAAGTGTTAGTGGATGCCCGAAGGCTCTGCATGACGTGGTAGTAAGTGCCTTCATCACATACACGCACATGAATCTCTCACTTTCGACGGTTGTAGAGTCTTCATGATGACTTGGATACGAATAAGCAACGAAAAATTTTATATGACAAGCAACGAAAATTTTATGAAAATCGTTTAAGGTGACAATGTAAGAGAAGAAACGAAGTTCTTAGTAAACTAGGGTTATGTACAATACGTACCATTCAAGGTAAAAGAATCTTTTGAATAAAAGATTTGATTTGTAAAAGCGAAAGTAAAATTTCATATGTATTTGTCAAAAAAATAAGTAATCATTTACTTTATTTTATATAACATATACGGTTTCAAAAATTTGCAAGTATGACAAATAAAGTAAATTCATTTTTATAAAACTTTGAGAGGATCGCACAGTAAAATAGTGTGTGTAAAATTTTGGCAACAAAATTTTCATATTTCGGAGGTTACAAGTTGAAAAAAAAAGATTGATCAGGATTGAGTAACAGATTTTTGAAAATTTCGGGTGATATTTGAAGTAATAAAAACTATTGTGTTTAAATGTGGTTGATGGCTATTAATAGGGCATAAGTCCTTTGACCAAAAATGCTTAAGTGTGAAGTTGTTGCTTATAAGTGAGATACGAATGAGAGAGTATGAGGATGAGAATTAACTACCCATTGATTTTGAAAATTTCGAACTGTCATGACTAATATTGAAGTAAGAAGGATGATGGTGTGATTATCATCGATTAAGAAATCTCTCGGAATATGTTAGGATTTAGAGTCGCGTAAGAATGAGTATCAAATAAGATTCTTGGGTAGTCTTTAATATAGAATTTGAATTGCTAAAGTGACGGGATACAATTTCCTTTATGTATCGTCGTGTACGTTTGTCCATTGTATCGGTTTCTTTCATGGCTAGAAAGTGAGCAGATTTGGTGAGGCGGTCAACGATAACCCAGATAGTGTCATAACCGCCTATCATTTTTGGTAGCTTCGTGATGAGATCCATTGTTATTCCTTCCCATTTTCATTGTGAGATTTCGGGTTGTTGAAGTAACCCAAATGGCTTTTGGCTTACCATCCTCGTGAGGTATACGAATAATCTTCTTACTATAAATAACTTTTGTTTTCATCCTTGAAAGCCAGTCCGTTCCAACTATTTCATCAAAGCTTCCTAAAGTCCATTCCAACTTTTACATCAAGCTTCCTAACTTGATGAGTATTAGGATAATCTTAAGGTTCATTCCAACCAAATCTTATTATACCACCGTGAAAAATTCTATCAATCTTCTCAGATAACATCTGCTTGTGCGTAGGTAACTAATCCTTTCCAACTACTACTTTAAAACTTCCAAGTTTTGTTGGCATGAGGTCATCTCCAATGACCCACCTGTTAATTTTAAAGTACTACCTTAAATTATTCCTCTATCTCTGCCAGTTTACCATTAGATTGTCCTATAGAATACTTAACTCTCATGGTTGTTAATGGCTTATTAGTCATAACACTAATGTTCTTAGATATAAGGTTTCTATCGTTCTAGTTTTAAACAACTCCGAGAAAATAAAACGTTGTGACGAAATGTACCCTAACTAAAATCAGGATCCATGCGAGTCTCCATAGCTGAGATAACGATTGCTCTATCGCAAGTAAGTCCAAAGTTTTTCCTATTTGAGAACTTTTTCCTTAAGTGTCCAGGGTGTCTATATCTATAACAAATTTTTGGGTTATCAATTCTGCAATCAAGGCCCTTCTTGTATAGTATCTGGGCTACGTGGTTATTCCTTCCCTACCTCTAACAGACCATAATGTGTATACTCAAGTGATCCCTACCAAAGTTTTCCCTGGATCACCTCATATTCCTCATGTAGTAACATTGGAACTTCTACATGATTTACTTCAATATAATCACGCTGGCATGGCGTCATTATATTGTACTAAATCATACATTCATTCCAATATCATTCCATATGGTCAATGTAACGTGATCACTTCAAGTTCTACTCGATTTCATCTAACGGTGCTTTATCTATGCAATCTCAAAACAAATTCTACATAATTAATCTCACGGTTTCTCGGTGTGGGTGCGTAGGTTCCGTAGGTCATGCATCAATGCCTAAATGTCCCGAAATTTCTTCAAAATGTTCGGGTTCAGGTAATGTCGTTAGGTTCCTTTCTAGAAACTCAATCTGGATCTCGCATCGAGTTGTACGTGTAGCGAGTAGTAATATGATATGTCTTGAGGCGACTCCCAAGTCCTTGGGTATGGCTGTGCATCAGTGGGAGACACTATGACCTTGTGAAAGGAGATATCCTCCCGACTTCTCCAATGCCTAAGAGTGTTGGGGACCTAAGTCTAGAAGTGTTGTTAGATTGTCGAGTAGTGGTGGAGAATGGAAGAGACAAGTGACGGTCATGAAAGCGTACGGGATACGAGTCAGCTTGTGGAAACTGAACAACCTTCTAATGTTCATACGTCGTACGTGGCTAATTAGGGTGAGCTCGGGGTGCGGTTACTCCGACAAGTCCTCGCATATTTCCTCCTCCGAGGATTAACTTTAACGGGCGTGTAATCCGAGAGGTACTCCTTCTAGATTGCGTGAAGTAATGTTTCGATCTCTGGAACGGTGGATCAGTAGTAACAGGTGGATTACATTACTAGTTCTTAGGATTAGACGAGTGGGAAAGTAGTTCAGAAAAACATCTGAACTGGGAAGAATAAGTTCTCCAAGTCGGTACAGCGAATAGCAGACATGTAGCAAAAGCGTAATCAGGCATAACAACTATAGCAGCCTAGATCGTCTACAGCAGTACGTAGCATGGCAATAGTAACAGTATCATATCGAAGTAACATGCTAAAAGCAGATAGTAGCATGCAGTAGCGAGAATAAGCAAAAGCATACAGCGAGTTTACATAGCAGTAAAAGGAAACGGTAGCATGCAGAAAGTTCATACAGCAGTAGAAGTAAGCAGTAGCATGCAGTAGTAGTAAGCAGTAACATGTAGTAATATAATACAGTAGCATGCAGCAGTTCCGCAGAAACAGGTAAACAAGCAAGTTGTAGATTAGTCCTATTAGTGAATCCTACTCGGCCTGATCTAGACTCACTAATGCAACCTAATTCCCTACAACCAATGCTCTGATCTAAATGTGACGCCCCGTACAAAACCATCGTGTACGATTCGTCAACAACAGGATCTTTACATGGTCAAGTACTACATGCTGTTTAAAAACCAGTTTGCATTCATAAAAACATAGTGTTTACAAAAGATAACGTGACACAAAGGTCGTTACAAAGTCATTATTTGAAAAATAACATAAACTACGAATGCAAAAGAAAAGTTCCATGATTGAGACATCTCTAAGATTATGCAGCGGAATTCTAACACAGCAGGTCCTTAACAGCAAAGCTATAACAGCATGACAGTAAGTCTAACAGCGGAAGCAACAAACCTATAAACACCTGAGAAAACATGCTTAAAAACGTCAACAATAATGTTGGTGAGCTATAGTTTAAATTGTAACAGTAATATAATATTGACCACGAGATTTCAATGTTTCAAAACAGTATGAAAAGTATATGTATAACCGTGGGCACATGGTAACTAGACTTAACGTAAATATAAATATCACCCCCTAAAAGTACACATGGTGAGTGCGTATGTCCTTGAAGTATTAAACACCCGTTAAATGCTAGCGCGACTAGCCCGAGTGGGGATGTCAAACCCTATGGATCCATATCTAAGATTCGCGTCTACCGGTTCAAAAACCAATAGTTAAACGTTACCGTTCTAAGGGGAAAGTTTATGCCGTTATATAACCCACACATATGTAAAGTTTAAGTACTTGTGTCAAATAAGTAAAACATAAAAAGGCGCATGTAATCTCAGTCCCAAAAATAGTAAAAAGTAGTAAAAAGGGATGCTATAACTCACAGTGAATAAGCAATACAAGTCGATACGAAAGTGTGCAAGTAGTAAGTCGATCCGAAAGGTCGTCAACCTAAATCAAAGGTTACTAGGTCAGTAGGTTGTCTTTATAAGTTCGATTAGTGCATAAAATAAGTCTAAGTGTCATCATCATCATCATCATCATTCATCATCATAAAAGCTAAGTAAGTTTGACAAGAATAGAGATCGAAACAATAGACTGACTTCGGTCAGCTGCTACGACCTCTATAAAAAATGAAAAGACACATAATCAGTGGCCATGGCTCCATATATGAGTCCCCTAACCGCTGAATAATTTTCAGAACCTAACTCGTCTTCGTTTTACCGTGGCGACGGTTTAAGTGCGAGTAGGTCAGAAATTTCAGCACAACGTTAATAGGGTGTAGTGACTTTCGGAAGGCCATAAATCCTAAACCGTAACTCGGATTAAGACAAGGTCTAAACGGAAAATCATATACTCGAACCGAACTAACTGAAAATCAACTTTTCAGTAGCCCAGGTGGTATGATCAGATCCCGAAAACAGTAAGCAAAGTGCTCCGGTGGGGTTCTTAGTGCTTGATGCTCATCACGGTTCTCATCCTTGATGCTTGTAGCTTCAAGTGTACAACTCGTTGATGGGTTAGCATCACCTTGACCAAGATTCTACCATCAACACACAATATTTTAAGACCAAGTAAGAACACAAGTCATTAAAGAGTCTTAGATGGATGATGAACCAAGGTTACATCATATCCTTAGTCTTAACAAAATTACAAGTTACATTTACAACTAAAGCTACAAACTTTACTTCAATCAAGCAAGTATGAACAAAATCTAAGTCAAATAAAGTGATGGAATCCTAAGCTAGAGAGCTTGGATCCCTTTCACACAAGTTTTAAGGTCACAAAGCAAGAAAGCTTGAACCTTTAGTGTTCTTGAAGAACTTGAAGCATAAAGCTTAGATCTTTAAGTTATATGAAGACCATAAACACAAGTTTTGATCTTAATAACAAAATAATGAGATCATAAGTTAGAAAACTTAGATCCAACAAAAGATATGAAGATCCAAGCTAGAAAGCTTGCATCTTGGTTGTTCTTGAAGATCTTGAAGCATAAAGCTTGGATCTTTAAGTTACATGAAGATTACAAACAAAAGTTTGAATCTTTATAACAAAATAACAAGATTAAAGTTAAAAAAATATAGATCTACAAAGTGGGTGAAGATTCAAAGCTAGAAAGCTTGAATCTTCCATGTTCTTGAAAGATTTAAATCCATGTTTGAATCTACAAGATGTAATCAAGATCAAAAGCTAAAAAACTAGACCCATGATGATGATGATGAATTCCTGGTGATGAGAAGGAGAAGAAGAAGAAAAATTCAAAATACTTACACTTTTAGAGAGAGAAAGAACTAGAGAGAATTAGAGAGTGAGTGTGTGTGAATTACAAATGAAAACAAGTGTAAAATGGATGGAATAAGGCTAGTATTTATAGGTGAATGGGGGGTGAGGGTGGTGGTGGTGGCCGTGATTTAGAGGGGGAGACAAGGGGGACAAAAGTTTGCTTTTTGGTTAATGGTTGTCTAAAGTTGGTGCTTATGTTGGGATCCCATGTAACATTAAGGATAATACTTGACATAAATGCTAGCATGTTCTCTCTAATAAATGGGCATTTGTCTTACATATTAATGGGTCACTAGTTATTAATAATTGGGCTAATTAAATAGTCCACTAACTAGTGTAGGGTGGGCTAAAGTCCAACAAGACTAACTAGTAAGCATAAGTAAATTACTAAGCGTAATTAAGCATCCAAAAACCTAAGTAATTGCTATTATGAAATAACAATTAATATTTCGTAGTCATAATATTCCGATTACGACAAAAGTTAAACGTGTACGCAGTACGCAGTTTGTTCGAAACGTCAATTGACACTAACGGTCATAAAGGCTTCAGGTGATCAAGTTAAGTATCCTACGTACTCAAAGGCACGGTTTAACATATAAATGAAAGTAAACCACGTGTATTAAGATTTCAGAGTATAAGATAGCACAGTACGCAGTTTCGCTAAAATACAAGGCACAAAAGCAAGTCGAAAAAGTCGGGTCGTTACATTTATGGTAAAACACCCCCATGATCATATGTACAATATTTGAAATATTATATACAACCTTATGATAGAACACCCCATAACCGTATGTACAAACTTTAAAATAAATTGTACAATCTTTTACAAAACACACCATGAACGCATGTATAAACTTTGAAGCATATTATACAACATTCATAAAATAATTGTATTTTAGTTTTTTAAAAAAAATTAAAGAGACATTTGTTATTACTAATAATTATTATTAAAAATATAAACACTCAATTTTAGAGCAAATTTTTTTAATTCAAATATGAGTTCTCTTTACGGGATTAATTACGTTATATATGTATGTGAAATACATGTCTCAATAAAATATTGTAATGTAGCTTTTATGACAAGAAAGATAATAATTGTGATGAAAATTGAAAGAAAGTGGTGTGAAAATAAAAGTAGTTCATTTATTTTGACCAAGTTAAGTATATCAATATCTTTGTAAAAACAACGATAAGTTTCTTAGTCAAAATCTGTGGTTCCACAGGTCATTAAACTATATGACTTTAACATTTACGTTCACTTAATACATAAAATATATTATTAAACTGTTTCGTTTAAACATACTCGTAGTTTCACGGGTCATTTCACTAGTTGATAATTTAATACTCAGCTAAAGAAACATAACTTTATATGTGAATCTTTCATAAATTCACTTTCACTATTAATTAAAAAATACAACTATTTACCGAATCCACCTTCATAAAAATAATATAAAATGTGTATCACAATTTATAATTATAACTTAATTTATATTTTCCAATGAAGGGTGTCTGGCAACCAAATTGTAAGGGATTTTTTTTAGGGATTGTACTAGATTGAGATTCTAATTTTATGTAATTTTAGGATGTAAGTTTGAAAAAGTAGTGATGGGATTCTTAGGGATACCATATTTTTTTTAATCATACACCACTAAACTAGTGAAATAACCCGTGAAACCACGGATTTGTTTAAACGAAACAGTTTAATGATATGTTTTAGGTATTAAGTGAACGTAAATGCTAAAGTTTTTTAGTTTAATGACCTGTGAAATCACAGAGTTCGACTAAGAAACTCGCCAGCGGAACATTTCATCAAACACCGAAATGACATATTAAACAATCCACATCCAATCATAAGAGATGATATTGGTTGTCATATTATTTTAAAAGTGTAAATAAAAATATAAATTTAGAATTGGTTTCCTTCTGCATAGCTTTTATACCTTCCCGTATTCAATTCATAATAATTAATTAAAATAATCCAAAATTATTTAATTTTAATAATTAAAATAATTATTAATAAGATTTAATAATAATAATTAATAATAAAATTTAATTTTAATTCAAAATTATTTAGATTAATGACATCACCCACCATGCTTAGATTTTTTTCTTTTTCTTTTTGATTTTTTCTTAACAAAGGAATTAGCCTAATAATGAAATCATAATTTTAGCATTTTAATATTAACTATAGATGTAATTCATAACATTACACCGTATAACACTTGCTTTAAATTAACGTCGTCGAAAAATCAACAATTCAACCCATTAAGAAGGGGATGTGATAAATGTGATTTGTATAGTCATTTTAACTATACCCTATTTAAAGTGTAACAAAGTATTTGTAATAGTAATATACAATGTTTTAAAGCAAGTTTGGTGTTGTACGACTAAAAAATAGTGGTGAACAGATCATCACCTGTTAATAAGGCCCGTGTCAAATATATCTTCAACGACTTAACGAGTTCTTTATCTCCGGGCCAAAAAATGTTCATGCAAATCACATCTACTATAGTTTCATATTTGTTTCCGGGTTTGGATTAGACATCATAAATGTGCCTGTTCAAATGGGTTTGAAATATGTTTGGCAAAAACATAGAATTCAAATTAACAGTACCAATTTAGCTAAAAGCTAGCAACATTACATCCAACAGTGAAAATTCGAACAAAGATTTTATACATCTTGAAACGTGATATATAATCATGAACACATGCGAGGCGTGAAAATGGGCTTGCAACATATACGATCAAGAATGACAACAAAAGCCATGATGACTTGAGGGTCAAAATCGGGCATCACCACAAGGCTAAACACTTCTTCACTCAACATTATTGTACTACTCGTACTACTACTACTATTACTACTACTGCTACCATTAATCGGCGTTGATGTACATGTTCTCTTTCTCATAATCTTGGCCGCCACTTCTCCGTTAATTGTACTCATAATCTTGCAATTACGATTCCAAAACGAACCTTCTATTATATAATCAGGTTGTCCTGATGGTTTCCTAGAATCAGGTTCTGTACTTTGTGGATACAAAAATATTTCAGCTTCACATTTTGCTTCCTTATTTTGAGTTTGCCCAAATAAAAACATACTTGATGATGGTCTTCTCATCATAAAAATTCTTTTGTCGCTTTTAGGTGACCCATTATGGTCTTCTTTATATGTACATGCATTCCATTGATTTTTAATACTTAGAATCTGAAATTCAAAAAGATATAATAATAATAATTAGTTATTAATTGATCATAAATATAAATACTACTACTAATGTTATATATTGTAAGTTTAAAACAGAATTGCATGGCTATGATTTTCAACTATATGATATATTGTCTTAATAATAACATATGAATTTTATTATTTTTATTAAGACTATGATTTTCAGGTATTCAAATAATATTACAGAGTATCTTTTAAAGAAAAAAAAGCCAACCTATGATTAATTTATTTTATATATTACTAATTAAACTTTAATCTAATTTGTGTTCCTTGTTAGACAGTTAGGAAATTAGTTAATGATAGCAACAAAGAAACAAACTATGAAGGTACCATACCTTTGGTTTGAGAGTTAATAAAGGGTTGCCAGATCCATCCATGAGGACTAGAACACCGCCGCCACCACCACCAACAGACGAGCAGGACCAACCGTTTTGGGCATAGCCATTTCTCGAGTAGTTGTCAACCCGAAAAGCGAGCTTTCCATTGTGATCATAAACTGTGAACCCATCCGTACCCTGGAAACTCATGCTCGATCTTTTCCATACGGTAAGAGTTGTTTGTTTTGGACTTAAAGGAACCGTAACTTGACCTTGAAGTGAATCTTCAACATCATGCACAACATGTGACCCGCTTAAAGATGGATGGATCCTTGACATGGTAATTTTTATTTTTTGTTTATTAATTATTACAACTAGCTATTAATTAGCTATTGTACGTAGTTAGTTTATGTATTTTTGGGAGATGAAATCGATGGGAGTCTAATTGGATGTACTGGATGGAACCTAGTTCTCTTAAATATCCACAATCTTAACTTTTACATTTCGTATTTTATTATTTATTTAAATTTAAATGTAAAGTAACATTTTATATTATATTCATTGTTTATAGATTGTTAGTACGTTAAATTTATCTACAGTGTACCATACGTACATCATCCGTGTGCGAGTGCGTCTTAAGTTGCCTTTTTCTTTTTTTCATATTTGTTTATAATTTTAAAGGTAATGAATAGAAACTAGAAAATACCTAGCCTCTAACTTTAGATTGGTTGTTATATTGAATTTTCTATATTAATTTAGTGGTTGATATTAAAGTGGAGACTAATTGATAGAAAGGGGTTAAGTGCCCTTTAACTTATATAGTACTGTATGGTAATCAAACAAATAATACTCCGTATCAATTTTTCTTGTTAATTTAAATGAAACAATAGTTAAAGTTAATTTGATTGATAATATGGTTAAAAGGCTTAGCGACAAGAAAGTGGAATTGATTAAGAACCATCCAAAATACAACCTCGTTAGTACAGTTACAACATGTCATCAGGAAATGGCCAGAACCATTGTTTTAGTCATATATAGTTCGATACAATTTTAGCGTATAACTCATTTCATTACAATAAGTAACTAACAACATAGATAACCAACTGGAACATAATCAGAGATGATGCATCACTTCTAGATAAGCTGAAATTTAGATGTTGATCGATTAATTAAGTGCTTAATCATTTTGTTTCAGTAAACGCGGTGTGAATGTACCGATGTGTTCCTAACATGATATTTAGTAAAATATTAATGTTAATCTTATAATCAAAAAGGTGTGTCTGATAACACAAACGACACATGAATTAAGACGTTGAAAGGAATAAAGCGACACAAGTAGTGTAATTCTTAAGAATTAAAAATATGTCAAGTGGGCATATAGAAACTGATCTAACAATGTACCATCGAAGACGATGTGATGTGTAATTTTTGGCAGAGAGTGTGTGTTTTAAGCCGCATAATATTCTTTTCATCACAAGCCATTCTATTTGAATCATTCCATTTGTGCATTCATTCAAATCCGGTTGCTGTTTTGCATTAAATTAACCTTCTTCTCATTCCTTTTCAATCTTCAAATCTAATTAATATTAATATTAATATTCTTTCTAAGTTGTTTATATATCAATGGAATCCAAAATTTAACTAATTCCCACAGTTTTTCTCATATCACAAAATGTCGACTACTATGAAGGCTAGCTGGTTAATGAATTTTTGAGGTCCGTTTGATATCACAAGAGTCGAATATATAATAATATAAATATGAATATATGATATTGTCGTGTTGTTTCAAGGCGTCAAAAACAACTCCTATGTATGTGACACCATATAAGTCATGTAGTGTAATTTTTTCATGTTTTACGTTAATGTCACTCAATTTAAACTTGTGACACCACCTTAAAGTTTCAAAATCCATATTATTTTAATTCAGTTCAAACACACATTCTGTATCTTTCTCGTTAAAGTTAATTAATCCAATATGATCGATATATTATATATTTTTGTCCTATTATATTGTTTGGTTTGTTCTTGGTTTTGTACGATATATATATCCTACCAAGTCAATTCAATTATAAGTGTTGCAACAACTTGTATGCTGGTATTACCTTTATGTATCCAAGAATCATGATGACCGGACAACTAAAGATATCCAGCATGCGAGAACATTACGAATAGTGGAGAGTTTTATTATCTTGTCCTCCTAGTTCAGATATGATAGACCAAGTTGGCTTTCATGTCGACTCGTTGTCAACATTCCATAAACGTTATGCGCACACTTGCATTATGCAATATAGATTATAGATAGAGATTTATATTAAACCATTATAGAGTGACTCCATCATGAAAGTTAATTTCATAAATTGGAGTGCTTTATAATAAGTTAATTCGATAATTAGTCTTGGCTCTAAACATATGATTAATATTCAAGACGACTTTTGCAGTTTATTCGCTCATGTACATATTCAGAAGATTTCAAAAGTCTAAGCAAGACACTTGTTTGGTTGGCATAATCCGTGGTATGACAATGAAATTTGAATTAGATTCCATTCAATCCGGCTTACGTTTAGTTCGTTCGCAGTATGTAAAAATATAGTTATAATTATAATTCACTACTACAAAATCGATTTTAATGGACGGAGGTTTTTCCGGACGATGGCCATCGTCCGGGATGAGCTACTACACGCCAAAAAACGGACCCACTAGCACCTGCATGTTTGACCCACTTTCCCGGACGACTCCAAATCGTCCCGGAAGATATTATTTAATTATTATTTTTTTTTTTTGCGGGAAAATATTTGGCTCCAAAACGTGGTAATTTTGGCGCCTTTTTCTTTCTGGACGATAAATCGTCTGGGAAACCCTTTCCGGACGATCAGCTTCATCAGTCCAATTTTTGCTATATATACACACCATTTTTATACACAAACACATATCTAAATCATTTTTCATCCATATAAATACGAAATTAACATCGAAAATGCCTACCCTTGAGCCGATGATTGTCTCGTTGGAAGTGTATTACGGAAGAGAATTCCGTAATCAAAGGAGAGTTTACGATTATGCCCGTAGTTCTCCATCTATATTCAGAGAAATTGACGTTCGCCACGCAAGTTTAGAGGACTTGTTTTTCTTTTTGCAGGAAATGGTTCCGTTCGAACACACGGATGTGTTGTATTACGAAGATGACTATGTTCCGGAATTGTCCGCTACGTATCTCCGTACCGAAGAGCAGTGGAACGGTATAAAAGAGACACTGAACTGGCGTTCCAATCGCATTTCTCTCTATTTGATTTTCTAAGATGAAGAAATGTATTTTAATTTCGGTCAACTAAACTGTTAAGTTTAGTTAAGTTTGGTAATATTAGTATCGTTTTTATGTTGTATCATTTGTTTTATTGTCATTTTCAAGTTTTCTGGTAGGCCATGTATCGTTTTATAACATATCAAATAAAATTGTCGTTTTATTTCAATTTACTATAATTAACATTGGACAAACGAAATTAAATAAATCACACATGTAAACACACATGAATTCAATATTATACAAAGACTGTGAATTAATTACTACAGAAGACAAACCGGAAATAAATCACACAACGAAATTAAAACACACTACGAAATTAAATCACACTACGAAATTAAATATTATACAAAGATTGTGAATGACAAATTAAATCACACTATTAACGACGGTGACGAGGATGACTACGAGCATCCGATCGAGTGGACGAATTTCCAGAACCTGAGCTCGATGTTGTCGTAGTTTCAGCAGTAATAGGTACCGTACTTAACATACGAGATCCTAAACGACCATTAACTGCACCAATATTAGTAAATAAACGATTCAGAAACGCTCCATATGGAAGAGGTCTTGTTGAGTTATAAAGCCCGTTCATTCTGGAAGCGACTAAATGAGCAATATTAACTCTAATATTGTGAGTCATGCACCAGTGAATACAAGCTTCAGTCATTGATAAATTATCAACATCTGGTTCACGGTGGTACATGTTACTCGTGATAATTGCATTTCTTGCGACAACTTCAGGACGAAGATAATCGTCAATGATGCCCGTATTTACTATGGTCCTGTATGGAACAACAGTATGGCATAGAAGTGTGGTCATTTCATATTTTGGAATAAAATCAGGAAGACCTTGAAGTTCAAAACCGGGATGATAGATCTTTCTACCATCAAATGGAACGCCCAATAGTGCACCGAATTGTGGGAGAGTATACTCGTGTTGAGCGTTATAGAGTCGAAACCTCACTGTATCTTCATTAATGAACTGAAAGTTTCTATAGAATTCACGCACGAGTGGAGGAAAAAAGTACTCATCAACCTGAACGAAAGGAAGCCAGTCCATTCTTTCGAATTCTTGGACAATTTCTGGAAGGTCTTCTACATTGACCTCACGACCTTCACTAATAGGTCTAACGATTCCTGGTGGATTCATTGTGTGATAGTGGGAGGGAGAGAAGAAGGTGATGTGTGAATGTAGAAATAGAAGAAAGAAAACTCGGTATAAGTAGAAGGTGATTTCCCTCCATAATTGAGAGGTGATATTTATAGAGGTAGTAGGTGGTAGGTAGTTGTGTCAATAAACACGTTTATTGAATACAGCTATTGAATATTACTTTAAATAAAGCATATCTGATTCATGACTTTAGTCAAAGAATCTCTGTCTTCATCAGCTTTAATTAAAGCATCTCTGATGCATGGCTCTTTAATTAAAGTTGCTAGGCTATGTCAAATCATTTCAGTTTTCTGATAGCATCTTTGCTCAATTATCAAAACTGGTAGGCCATGCATCAAGATAACGAGCACATGGTTATGTTGGTACTTAATTAGGGTGTAAACATTAGTGTTTAGGGTTTAATATTTGAGATTAATTGAGTCAAGTGATAATTCATGAATTCAAGAAACACTTGTGTTCCCCATATGACCTGGATCCTTTTCTCCAGTGGCCTTGATGTTTTATTAGTTGAAGGAGTATTAAACACGCTTATTAGTCATTCTAAACACGCTTATTAAAAGAAAATACATCAGTTACTTCCAAACTACAACACGTACAATACATTCCAAACTACAACACAATACTTATAAAATAAACTACGTCAATTACTTGAAAATGAAACACAACACAAATGCTACAAAACTACAAATTAACATCAGTTTCAACATTTTCGCTTGACAATTTGCGATTTTGAGTGAACGTTCTAGAGCTCTTTTAGGCCTTAACAATTCTATTACTACTGCACGCCCCCTTTCAGTGTAGGGCAGATCAATCCAAATTTGCAGCCTTCTGCAACGCTCAGACATCATCAAGATCCGGGACGTACCACCACAACCATAAAAGCGTCGACCGTACTGGTATTCATCTGACAAGCAAGTTTTGACCACCATCTTTGAACCACATGTTCGACAAAATTTCACAACAAAAGTTTCTTCTAGACCATACTGGTAATGGTGATTCATATTGTGCAGTCACATATTGTTGTTATTAGTGGGTTATTATATAGAAAGAATTTCCCGCCCAAAAGCCATCTATCGTTTTCCCGCCCAAAATTTCCCACCTAAAGTTTCCCGTCAGACCGGATCGTTTAGGGGTAGGTTGAATTTAATTAGGGTTTAATATTTAGTGACGACATGTCATTTCTTTTATCACACTCACCTACTTCCCTGTTTGAGGTGATGTATAATTAACTTTTTACTGCACCTTTTTGTCATTATTCTGAAATTGTACAATGCTTTAAATAAAGGTTTAATTACTTTACAGTGCACTCAGCTACTGCACCCCTCCTTTCATTTATTTATTATTATTTTTAAATATTTTATATTATCAAATAATTATTAATATTTATAAAATTCATTTTTTATCCGTTGGAAAGATTGCGAAACAACACTTTTATTCATCACACAAACGGTTACATTTTTTTAAACTCGAAACAAATTAAACTAAAATACAACACAAAATATTAATCATCTGCGAAGTAGAGTTCACCAGTCATTTCACCATCTGTGAGGTACTCTGGAGACATCAGTTTTTCTCTTGCCGCTTCAGCTGATTCAACGAGGTAACAATAACCCAACGTCTCTTCATCTTCAAGAACCACATACAGAGAAATGCGTTTACCACGATCTTCAATGGTATCTTTTATAAAGTACCATTGATCATCGGTAGAGAGATAACTTGTTGGCCTTAAATCCGCATCACAATCGTCTTTATAAAAGTAAACAGCCGTGAATTCACACGAAACTTTTTCCTTCAGAAAGGTTAGCAAGTCTTGTAAACCAACATCACGAATGTCGATATCTTCAAACGACATTGTACAATGCTTTAAATAAAGGTTTAATTGTACAATGCTTTAAACAAAGGTTTAATTACTTAGGGGTAGGTTGAATGTAATTTGGGTTTAAACATAATTTAGGGGTTTATTAATTAATTATAAATTTAATTAAAAGTAAATTAAATAGAAATTAAAAGTAATTTTTTTTAATTTATTAAAAATAATTTTTTAAAATTATGCAAAAATTATTATTAAGTAATTTTTAATTAATTACTTAAGTAATTATATTGTTTTTTAAATTATTAATTTATTTAAAATTTAAAATAATTTTATAATTTATAAGTAATTAATAATAATATTTAAGTAATTAAAAATTATTGTTAAGTAATTTTTTATAATTTATAAGTAATTAATAAAGAAAAATAAATAAAAAAACTCACACTCCACGAAATTTCCAGCCGCGCCTAAAATTTCGTTTCCCTCCATTTGATTCCCGGACGATTTATCGTCCGGAATGGGTCGTCCGGCAAAAATTTCGGCAGAAACGCTTAAACTTGGCTACCTTTTTCTCACTTTCACCTACCAAAAAAACTCACACAACTCCGGCGATATCGAGCGATTTCTGGCGATTTCCCGCTTCTTCCACACCAAATCCAACAATCTTTCATCCCAATCACTACCAAGGTATGTTCTTCACTTTTTTCTTTTTTAATTTTGATTCTTTTTCATGTTTAGTTTGTTAAAACCCCAAATCCAAAAATTGGGGTTAACATTTGATAATTGTTGTGATTATATATGTTTTACCTTATAATTTTCATGTTTATTTTGTTACTATGCTTATGTTTGATGATTCCTTGAATATTTTGAGGCT
Source organism: Rutidosis leptorrhynchoides (assembly GCF_046630445.1). Taxonomy (NCBI): domain Eukaryota; kingdom Viridiplantae; phylum Streptophyta; class Magnoliopsida; order Asterales; family Asteraceae; genus Rutidosis; species Rutidosis leptorrhynchoides. The sequence continues at coordinate 565,446,662 of NC_092333.1, forward strand.
TTAAATCCGAATTTAGTTAGTAAAGTGGTGGGTTTTGTGATGAAATTGTCAAGAACATGAAATTGTTGTATGACAATATGTTTAGGTTCATGAATTTCATGCTTAGTTTGTTAAGTTGCTTAAGTTTTGATTATAATTGGTCCTAAAATCCAATTTTAATTAGTAAATTGATAGGTTTGATGAAGAAAGTGTTATGTACATTTTTAATTAGAAAAATTAGTATAAGTATATAAGTATATAATTATAAGTATACAAGTATAAGTATATAATTATAAATGTTATTGTTTATGTTTATGTTTATGCTTATGATTATGCTTATGTTTATGCTTATGCTTATGTTTATGTTTATGTTTATGCTTATGCTTATTGTTGTATGCTTATTGTTAGGTTTAGTGGTTAATTTCGAAATAGTTCTACCTTAGGTTCGAAATTAACCAATCCTATAGAATACCCATCCAAGGTTAATTTATTAGAAATTAACTTTGGAAGGTCCCCTTTTTGGGACCGCTTTCTGTGTGTTTTGTCTCTTTTAGGATGTGGTTGCGTATTACAAATTTACTAGTTACGAAAAATTTGGTAAACATTTTCCCTTTACTCCTACAAATATGCGTTTAATACGACATATTTGGGGAGTTTAGGGGAAATGCTGCCGAATTTTTTCTAACTAGTAAATTAGTTGTACGCATCCATAGTTGAGACAAAAACATTCAGAGAGTGGGTTAGGTTGCTTTCCATAGTTGGACTACCCGGCCTTGATTATAAATATAATAAGTGTTATTAATTTTAAAGTTTTTTGTTGCTTTAAACTTGCTTTAATTAGGTAATTGTTATGACGATTGATAAGAGTTGGATTAAAATACGACATCCATTTGATCCTGACTTTACCAGTGGTCTTGATGCATTTATTGAGAGGTGTAAAAACAATTTGAATTCGCTCGGTAAGTGTAGTTTCCCGTGTAAACATTGTGGTAATACAGTTTTTCTTAAACCTAAACATATAAAAGAACATATTATTTTAAATGGGTTTGAACCCTCTTATGCTCATGGAAAACTCACGATTGACTTTGATATTAAGTTGAAAACCATTAATTCGATAGGCGACAGTAGTTCAATGTTTGTTAATTTGATATCTAGTGTTGTTCGGAAACCAAGCTTCCCAAAATATTACAAGTGTTGGGCGGATGTGCCATCATCTTTCAAAGACGACGTCTGGGTTGATATGCGCGTAAGTTTAATTAATTACTACTTATATATATATATATATATATATATATATATATATATATATATATATATATATATATATATATATATATATATATATATATATATATATATATATATATATATATATATGTGTGTGTATGTATGCGTTTCATATATATAATCTTTTACTATATTTATTACTTTTTATCGTAGAATTACTTTCAAATTGATACATGGCTAGAAGGTGAGCATGCAGCTGAAATCCGAACGGGTATTAACAAGATTGCGGCGGGACGATGGAAAAACGCAAAAAGTGAGTATATTGGTTATTACGAATTCCTCGAAGAAGCACATCCGGATGATATAAATTTCATTCGTGCGAACCCACCCGAGGATTGTGAAGCCCAAGAGTGGGAGCCTTTTGTTGACATGATGCTTGACGAAGCATATCGAAAGCGTTGTGTTCAAAATAAAAAAAACCGGGCTGAAGTCAAATACAACAGTTTGCATGGTGCCAAATCGATAGTTAAACATTTGGTAAATTACTTACACCTACTTGTTTTTAATGTTTTATATAAATGATAAAATGTAAGCAAATGGGTTATTTGATTTTATACATTTAAGTTATTTATTTGTGTGTTTGTAGAACGAAAATCAAGCCAAGAATGCGGAAATCGGTCCTATAAAAAATTACAAGATCTTGCACAAACCCAAGGATCGTACCAAGTGGAATGATTCGTTCATACCGAAAATTAATTACGTAAGTGATACATTTTTATAGATTATGGTGTACTTCTTATAAATATAAGTATAAGTCAATTGGTGTACTCCCGATATATATATATATATATATATATATATATATATATATATATATATATATATATATATATATATATATATATATATATATATATATATATATATATATATAATGGTCTTGTAAGTGATACATTTTTATACGTATGTATGTATATATAAATAATGATATGTTAGTAATATTTATATTTTTTTAACTTTGTAGAAACGAATGAAGACGTTGTTAAGACAATTTCCCGGCACCGACGAGGAAGTTATCATGGAACGAGTTTTGGGCCCACGACCGGGACACCAACGCGGATTGGGCCCGAAGATGCCAAAGTCGGTAACTAATTCTGAATCTTCATCGTCTACCGGTCGGAGTCGTCAACCCGAAATACCACCACAAACATACTACACGGCGGCCGACATTGAACGAATAATTGCTTTTAATAATATGCAAATCCCGGACGATGTTCGACCAAGATTTGGCTATCCTCCAAGTACTTCCACTACCGGTACTTCCAATACCGGTACTTCCACTTCCGGTACCCCGAGCTCGAACCATGACTTTGATAACGATTTGTATAATGATGGATATGACGGTTTGTAATTTGTTTGGTGTGCGTCAAGACAATTATGAAATGGTTGGTACGTTTTGTAAACGATATTTTATTTTGTAGTTTTTCGGATATTGTAATGCATGTTTGGATAAGTGTATGTTTCAAGACTTTTGTTTAGTGTTATTATGGTATTTTGTGAATTCGTAATCGTTATTATATAGCAGGTTTTTAATTTGTAAATGTGCTGGAAACTGCATAATTTGTGTCGTTTTATTCGGCTGGAAATGCAGAAACCAAATCTGCTAAAACTGCAGATATTGGCTTTCCCAGATGATAAGTCGTCTGGGATTAGTCGTCTGGGAAAAGTTATGACGTCGTCATTATTCCAGCATTGTTTAATGATTGAATAAAATAAATATTAGTTTAATATTAAAACGGAGAAACGACTTCTCGTCCGGGAAAAGTCGTCCGGGAAAACCGTCCACGAATGCAGCGTTGAAAGTCAAAGTGGGGCCCATGTATGCGTCCGGGAAAAAAAGTCGTCGTCCGGGAATACTTTCAAGGACGAACTTTCTTAGACGACCATTCAGGGACGAAAAGTCATCCGGGATCACTTTCGGGGACGACTTATCGTCTGGACTGTTCGTCCGGGAAGACCTCGTTTCTAGTAGTGATTGTCCGTCATTGACTTTTCAAAGTTTTCCTTTATTAACTTTGAATGTATATATTTTAATTTGTGTTATATAATATTGGATGAAAATTATATGAATGAAAACACATTTAAAATTTAAATCATTCATATAATTTTCATCAATTATTATATAGCACAAATAAAAAGATTTAAATTCAAAGTTATACAAAAAAGATTTAAATTCAAAGTTATATAAAAGAGATTTTGAAAAATTATTAGTAAACACTTAATGGAATGTATAGAGTTGTGTAGAGTTAGGCTGTAACTTGCCTCTTTGGCTTGCATACAGCTCCCATATTGTACAGTTTTGATGATATATTAATACAATTTGCTTTTCAAAAAAAAAAAAAAAACACTTAATGGAATGGAGAAATTATATAATAGGAGTATATAGGTGAAAGGATATACTAAGAATAAATTATTGAAGAAAACTGATTTTTCATTGGGTAAATTATTTAAAAATGCATTGAACATTCATCAAATTCCTATTGTATGCATTCAACTTTCAAATCTACTATTGTATGCATTCAACTTTTAAATCTATGCTATTGCATGTATTTAACTTGTTATTTCAGGTCACCTTGTTATACATTTACATTATTGGACCTCATCTTTGTAAACTTTAGTTTCATTGGTCCTCCTTTCAAATAAATCATTTTATTCAATTGGTTTATAACCTCCGTACCAACTAACAACACAAATTTACTTTCATTTGCATACATATCAATCTAACACATTCACTTTCCTTTTACTGATTAAATTTTATCAACTCGTAAAGCAACTTCCTCCTTCAAAAAAAAAAAAAGAAATCTCATTGACAAAAAATCATAGAAGAAGTAAAACATAATTTGCTTTAAACCATCTTCATCAATCATCGTTCACCTGTTGAGTTAAAAAATTTGAACGGAAGCATATTTAACAGTGGTGGATTTGAGTTTTTTATAATCTAAAAAAATCGTGAACATCTTTCTTATTAAACGATAGTGGGTTTTTGAAGATCGTCATTCACATGTTTCATATTCAGTATCAATGTATCATCATTATAAATCCTAAAATAAGAAATAGAATGCTTTCAATTTATACAACACTAAACTTCAACTTTCATCATCAATCATCTAAGCGTCATCATCATTTAAATCGAATATGGATACACAAAATAATTCTAGATCTAACATCAATTTCAATTCGTATAAAACTCAAAACATAATCGGTGCCATTGTTCACCTTCACAACTGGTGTCGTTTCTTCTTCCTCGTCTTCTTCATCTCCATCACCGGTTCTGATCAATCGGGTAAGATCTGAATCCAAAATCGAGCAACATCAATCGAACAACAGATCTGAAACAGATCTTTTTAACAGATCTGAAACATATTCCGCTTACGAAGTGGATTTCGGTGATCTTGATGGTGCTATTCTTGTACGAAACGCATATCTGAAACCATTAAGTGCATAATTGGTTCAGATCTTGGACGACGAATGGTGGTATGTGTAGCGACCCGACAAAATCGTCATTGACGGCGCCGTCTACTTAGGTCCTGTTACGTGGTCATAAGTCTTTAAAACAACGTTTGACCAAAAGTATGTCGCATTCATTTCAAAAGTATAGATGTTTCAAGGTTTACAAAGTAGTTCGACAACTAGTTACGTTACAAAGTTTAAAGTACAAATGAAACATATGCGACACAATTTGAAAGTAGCCAAAAGACGCTCCACGTATGCATGTATACTCGACATCCAAGCAAGTGTCAAAAGAAATGAGCGGAAGCATGTATCAAAACGTTCAAGGACCTGAGAAAAACATAGAAATCTGTCAACGAAAACGTTGGTGAAATCATAGGTTTAAGTAAGTAAGTACAAGTGAACCACAAGATTTGTAACATTGATATAATAGTAATACATTCCAAAAGTTAATATTCACGAGCACCCAATTATCAACGCTTAACATTCCTTCCATAGAACCCCATAATAATAGTGTTAGAACATACACTGCGAACCGTTTGAATGAGGGTTTGTCAAACCCATATGGCCATATAATATAAGTTCTCGCTTACACCCGGAAAGTGTAACTAATGATAATCGAATTGAGGATTTTTGTTCAAACTCGTATGTAGAATGTTTGTTTTCCTGTACTTGTGTTCACTTAGTAAAAAGAAGCGTTTATGTTTTCTCATCCCAAATGTAAGTTCAAAAGAGTAAAAGTGGGACTATGATCTTACCTTGGGTGCACGTATGTAAAAGTACTTCAACAAGTAAACGTATGCAAGAACGAATGCTAGTCTTGACCTAAACAAATAGGTTGTATCAATAACGGTCAACACGATAGGTCAAAGTGTTCAGTTAGTCCTATGGCTCGTTACGACTCGATCATTATAGCATGTGAATCAAATTATCGAGTTTCATGCAAGGTACAAGTATAAAACCATGTTAGAATGATTGTATAAGTATTTGGTTAAGTTTGACAAAAAGTCAAACTTTGGTCGGGTCAAAGTCAACGAAAAAGTCAACACGTTCGGGTCGGGTCCCGAACTATTTTTCTGAGGTTTTTATTCATATATAAGCATGTTAGAACAAGTTACATGTGAATCGGAGGTGCGTAGCATAGCAAACATTTTTCGAATTTTGACCATGTAGGTCAGAACCTGGACACGCCTTAGGTCGCGCCGCGACCCAAGACTGCCGCGCCGCGGCATTTAACGTGTGCTGGTACCTGGTCAGTCTCAAATGTCCAAGTCTTAAATCAAAACTCTTTCAAGCATAAATCACAAACCGCTAACACTTAGAACTCGTATCTTATATCGTTAGAAAGGTAATTTGACAAAGAATACAACTAAATACATTTCACCAACCAAAAACATCATTTGCAACAATCGAATTTCCAAGTTAAATGATCAATCAATGCACACCATAAATGCTTCAAATTTATAAATGCACATTTATGATTCGGGAATTTAATGCATACATATGACACGCCGTTTCGTAGGTAATCAAACATACAATCTAACTAACCACTTACCAACAACAATTCATGGCATTCAATACATCAAAATGCATTTAAAGTTCATCAAAACCCTAACCCAAATTCACCAAAATCACTAATCAAGTTTATGGAGTTTTCTAAAGCAACCTACACATCAAATTGAAGCTAGTGATGTTAGGAACACATTTAATACATGCATTTATAATATTTAACATCATTCAAACAACCAAATCACCAAATCAAACACACCAATCTTTCAAGTTCATGCTAGTTATCAAAAATAACAAGATCGAACATATAAATCATATATTCATGTTAGACTTGAGCCATAGACACTAATTAACAACTTTATAAGTTAAAAACATCAAGAACACAAAATCTAGTAATTTTAGAAAATTACCCAAATGTAATGAAATCGGTGTGGAATCGAAGAGGAAGTTGCAAGGATTCCAAATATGTAATTTGTTTTGATTGAAGCTTGCTCGATTGGAATTAGATGATGATTCTTGTAATGGAGATTTGAAAGAAAATAAGGAAGTAATGAAAGAAAAGAGAAATGAAATGAAAAGATGGGAGGTGGAGTTGACTAGTCAAAAGCTAGTCACCTCCTTGGCACTTTGGCGAAACTAGTCCCTCGAGTTTGGTTGCGGGTGCGTGAATTACCTAAACGAGATATTTTTAAAACGCGTATCAACGGGAGATGTTATAAACATATAACGGAAATTTATAATAGTTAAACGGAAAAAGGCGGGATGTTACATTACCTACTCCTTAAAAGAAATTTCGTCCCGAAATTTAAGTAGGCGTAGTAGTCGTTATTTCTTCCTCGGAATCTTGCGTTTTCGGAATCGGGAAAAGATGAGGGTATTTCCTTTGCATTTGATTTTGTCTTTCCCAAGTAAACTCGGGTCCCCTTTTGGCGTTCCAGCGGACCTTGACAATCGGGATTCTGCTTTGTTTTAGCGTCTTGACAGAGGTGTCCACGATTTCAACCGGTTCCTCCACAAAATGAAGTTTGTCATCAATAGTAAGTTCCTCGAGAGGGATTACGATATCGGGTTCGGCAAGACACTTTTTCAAGTTAGATACATGGAAGGTAGGATGAACGGAGCTCAATTGAGGTAGAAGATCTAAACGATAAGCAACAGTTCCAATACGCTCCAAGATTTCGAAAGGACCAATATACCGCGGATTTAGCTTCCCGTGTTTCCCAAAACGGATTACACTTTTCCAAGGTGCGACTTTTAACATTACTCGGTCACCGACTTGAAATTCGAGGTCGTTGCGTCTTTTGTCGGTGTAGCACTTTTGACGACTTCGGGCCGTCCTAAGCCTATCTCGGATTTGAACAATTTTCTCGGTGGTTTCTTGAATGAGTTCAGGTCCGGTGATTTGTGTGTCACCTACTTCGGCCAAACAAAGAGGTGAACAACATTTTTGGCCATATAAAGCTTCGAATGGTGAGGCGTTAATACTCGCGTGATAACTATTGTTGTAGGAGAATTCGGCGAGAGGCAAGTGCTTATCCCAAGCTTTTCCAAAGTCGACAACGCAAGCTCGTAGCATGTCTTCCAAGGTTTGAATTGTGCGTTCGCTTTGTCCGTCGGTTTGTGGATGGTACGCGGTGCTCATGTCTAAACGCGTCCCCAACGCTTCTTGTAAGGTACGCCAAAATCTAGAAACAAAACGGCCATCTCGGTCGGAGATAATCGATAAGGGTACACCGTGTTGGGCTACGATTTCTTTAATGTAAAGTTGCGCGAGTTTCTCCATGTTGTCGGTTTCCTTCATGGCTAGGAAATGCGCGGATTTGGTGAGATGGTCAACAATAACCCAAATAGTATCATATCCGCCAACCGTCTTTGGTAGTTTGGTGATAAAATCCATCGTTATCCTTTCCCACTTCCATTACAGAATTTCGGGTTGTTGAAGTAGTCCGGACGGTCTTTGATGTTCGGCTTTGACTTTGGAACAAGTTAGGCACTTTCCAACATAAGTAGCAACGTCCTTTTTAATGTTCGGCCACCAATATTGTTCTTTAAGGTCATGGTACATCTTATTGGCACCGGGGTGAATCGAGTATCGTGACTTATGGGCTTCGTCTAAAATAAGGCTTCGCAAGTCCCCATAACTAGGCACCCAAATTCTTCCGGCGAAATATCGGAGTCCGGTTTCTTTAACTTCGAATCAAGAGGTGAGGACGTTCAAGTGTTCGAGAGAGATGTTTTCATCGTTGAGAGCCTCGTCTTGGGCTACACGAATTTGACTATTTAGGTTGGTGTGAATGGTGATATTTAAAGCTCAGACACGAAGAGGCACAGCTCTTTCTTTTCGACTCAAGGCATCGGCTACTACTTTTGCCTTCCCGGGATGGTAACGAAGCTCACAATCATAATCATTTAAAGTTTCAATCCACCGTCGTTGTCTCATGTTTAGTTGCTTTTGATCAAAGATGTGTTGGAGGCTTTTGTGATCGGTGAAGATGGTACTTTTGGTTCCATAAAGATAGTGTCTCCACATTTTAAGTGCAAAGACAACGGCTCCGAGTTCGAGATCACGTGTCGTGTAGTTTCGTTCATGAATTTTGAGTTGTCGAGAAGCATAAGAGATGACTTTCGTTCGTTGCATCAACACACACCCAAAACCATGTTTCGAGGCGTCGCAATACACAACAAAATCATCATTGCCTTCGAGAAGTGACAATATAGGAGCGGTGGTTAGCTTTGTCTTCAAGATTTGAAATGCGGATTCTTGTTCGGTTGCCCAAATGAATTTCTTTCCCTTGTGAGTTAACGCGGTTAGAGGTCGAGCAACCAAAGAGAAATCCTTGATGAATCTACGGTAGTATCCGGCGAGACCCAAAAATTGACGAATGTGAGTAGGAGTAGTAGGAGTCTCCCATTTACTAATGGCTTCGATTTTTGATGGATCGACTTTAATACCTTGGTCACTTACAACATGACCAAGAAATTGAACTTCCTTTAACCATAATTCACACTTGGAGAATTTGGCATAGAGTCGTTCTTGTCTTAAAAGTTCAAGCACAAGTTGGAGGTGTTCCTCATGTTCTTCTTCGCTTTTAGAATAAACCAAAATATCATCGATGAACACGATAACGAATTTGTCAAGATACGGTTTGCACACGCGGTTCATAAGATCCATGAACACCGCCGGTGCGTTAGTGAGACCAAATGGCATGACAAGGAATTCATAACTATCATAACGAGTTCGGAAAGCGGTTTTGGAGACATCTTCCCCCTTAACCCTTAATTGATGATAACCCGAGCGGAGATCGATTTTCGAATATACACAAGACCCTTGTAGTTGATCAAAGAGGTCATCGATGCAAGGAAGAGGATATCGGTTCTTAACCGTCAATTTGTTTAGTTCACGATAATCAATGCACATTCATAGGGATCCATCTTTCTTTTTAACAAACAAAATCGGAGCGCCCCAAGGTGAATGGCTAGGTTAGATAAAACCACGATCAAGTAGTTCTTGGATTTGACTTTGCAATTCTTGCATTTCGGATGGAGCGAGTCTATATGGTACACGTGATACTGGTGCGGCTCCCGGAATAAAATCGATTTGGAATTCAACCGGTCGATGAGGTGGAAGACCCGGCAATTCGTCGAGAAATACATCGGAATAGTCACTAACAATTGGCACATCATCGATGTGCTTCTCATCGGACTCGACTTTCTTAATGTGAGCAAGGATCGCAAAACAACCCTTACGGAGTAGTTTTCTAACTTTAATGCATGAAACGAGGTTGAGTCCGGTACAACTCTTATCGCTATAAACAATCAAGGGTTCACCATTCTCGATAGGAATTCAGATTGTGTTAAGATCACAAAGGATGTGAGATTTCGTTTTGACCATCCAATTCATACCGATTATTACATCGAAACTTCCTAGTTCCATGGGTATCAAGTCAATTTCAAATTCGTTACCCAAAATGTTTAAAGTACACCCTCGGTAATATGTGTCAGCACTCAATAGTTTCCCGTTGGCCACTTCAATGGTATTAGTGGTATCTAGTGGGAGTGGTGGAGTGCTAAAAGAATGAATCAAAGTCTTGGATACAAAGCATTTATCGGCACCCGAATCGAATAAACAAGTAACATAAGTGTTGTTGAGAAGAAACGTACCCGTGACTAATTCATTGTCATCTCGGGCTTCCTCGGTGTTGATGTTGAAAGCTCGGCCGCGCGTATTGGGGTTATCTTTCTTCTTCGGGCATGCATTTCTATAATGGCCCGTTTGGCCACATTCGTAACAAGTGCCCGTTTTTGGTGCATTGGGCCCCTTTCGAGCGATGGGGGCGACACTTTTACACTCATTGGCCTTATGACCAACTCCTTGGCACCGATGGCAAATTAGCTTGCCACATTCACCAAAGTGATGTTTGTTGCATTTGTTGTAAAGAGGTAGGTTTCCGGCATAACCCTTCTTGCCGTCGGAGGTGAAAGGCTTCTTGAAAAAATTGTTGTTGCTTGATTGAGGGGATTTCCATTTTCTTTTGTTGTTACCCGACTTATCCTCGGCTTTAGGTGCCGGCACTACAATTTCGTCCACCGTTTCTATCAACTTACGGGCCATGTTCAAAGCTTCTTGATGATTAGTGGGTTTGGATGACATTACCCCGTGTTTGATGCTCTTTGAGAGACCATCCATGTAAAGTTCAACCCTTAAAGCTTCGGGGTTCACAAGGTTTGGGCACATCAAGGCTAGTTCAGAAAATCGTTGATTATAAGCCTTGAGATCGTTTCCGACCGCTTTCAAAGTTCTTAGCTCTTGTTCGAGCCTTCGGGTTTCTTCACGAGGGAAATATTCGACGATCATCTTTTCCCTTAAGTCGGCCCAAGAGAGGGCGTGAGCTTCATCGGTACCCACCGATTGTACATAGGTGTTCCACCATGTGAGGGCGACACCGGCGAAAGTGTGAGTGGAGTATTTGACCTTATCTTGGTCCCGACAACCGCTTATGCTAAAGACGGCCTCCGTTTGTTCGAACCATCGAGTGAGAGTAACTGGTCTCCCGGTCCCATCAAAAGTATGAGGTTTGCACCCCATGAAAGCTTTGTAGGAGCACCCTTCGCTTGAGTTACCGGCCCCTTGATTGTTGTTGTTGTGGTTGTTGTTATTGTTGTTGTTGGAGGAGTGACCGGCCACGGCCAGATCCACGGCGGTGGCTATCATTCGTTGTAGAGCTTTTTCGGGAGTCTCATGGCGTGGCACACGACGAGGAGGCATTGTTCCTTCAAAACACAAGAATACCGTTGATTAGTATTTTCAATAATACTAATCATGATATGGAATAAGGATAGAGAGAAAAATTTTCCTTGACTCGCCTTAAATTCTTTATGCCACAATGTCGGAACGTTCATATGAGTCACCGTAATATAATCCCGGAAATTATATTACCCTGATTCATATGTGCATTCGACATCATTTCATATAGTCAAGGTGGCGTGTCAATCAAATTTAACAACGTGAGATTAAGATGAACAAAGAGTAGATGTGAGTAGAAACGTTCAAGTATAAATGCACAAGTAGTCAAGTAATTCCTACTTCAAGTCTATATGCCGGTTGTAGTCTAGACTCACTAATGTACCCTATGACTCGGGGTTGACACCAAAAAACTCTAAATCCCTACAACCAACGCTCTGATACCATCTGTAGCGACCCGACAAAATCGTCATTGACGGCGCCGTCTACTTAGGTCCCGTTACGTGGTCATAAGTCTTTAAAACAACGTTTGACCAAAAGTATGTCGCATTCATTTCAAAAGTATAGATGTTTCAAGGTTTACAAAGTAGTTCAACAACTAGTTACGTTACAAAGTTTAAAGTACAAATGAAACATATGCGACACAATTTGAAAGTAGCCAAAAGACGCTCCACGTATGCATGTATACTCGACATCCAAGCAAGTGTCAAAAGAAATGAGCGGAAGCATGTATCAAAACGTTCAAGGACCTGAGAAAAACATAGAAATCTGTCAACGAAAACGTTGGTGAAATCATAGGTTTAAGTAAGTAAGTACAAGTGAACCACAAGATTTGTAACATTGATATAATAGTAATACATTCCAAAAGTTAATATTCAGGAGCACCCAATTATCAACGCTTAACATTCCTTCCATAGAACCTCATCACAATAGTGTTAGAACATACACTGTTTCTCGAAAATATATTTCATTCGTAAACGGTAGCGAACTGTTTGAATGAGGGTTTGTCAAACCCATATGACTATATAACATAAGTTCTCGCTTACACCCAGCAAGTGTAACTAATGATAATCGAATTGAGGATTTTTGTTCAAACTCGTATGTAGAATGTTTGTTTTCCTGTACTTGTGTTCACTTAGTAAAAAGAAGCGTTTATGTTTTCTCATCCCAAATGTAAGTTCAAAAGAGTAAAAGTGGGATTATGATCTCACCTTGAGTGCACGTATGTAAAAGTACTTCAACAAGTAAACGTATGCAAGAACGAATGCTAGTCTTGACCTAAACAAATAGGTTGTATCAATAACGGTCAACACGATAGGTCAAAGTGTTCAGTTAGTCCTATGGCTCGTTACGACTCGATCATTATAGCATGTGAATCAAATTATCAAGTTTCATGCAAGGTACAAGTATAAAAGCATGTTAGAATGATTGTATAAGTATTTGGTTAAGTTTGACAAAAAGACAAACTTTGGTCGGGTCAAAGTCAACGAAAAAGTCAACGCGTTCGGGTCGGGTCCCGAACTATTTTTCTGAGGTTTTTATTCATATATAAGCATGTTAGAACAAGTTACATGTGAATTGGAGGTGCGTAGCATAGCAAACATTTTTCGAATTTTGACCATGTAGGTCAGAACCTGGACACGCCTTAAGTCGCGCCGCGACCCAAGACTGCCGCGCCGCGGTATTTAACGTGTGCTGGTACCTGGTCAGTCTCAAATATCCAAGTCTCAAATCAAAACTCTTTCAAGCATAAATCACAAACCGCTAACACTTAGAACTCGTATCTTATATCGTTAGAAAGGTAATTTGACAAAGAATACAACTAAATACATTTCACCAACCAAAAACATCATTTGCAACAATCGACTTTCCAAGTTAAATGATCAATCAATGCACACCATAAATGCTTCAAATTTATAAATGCACATTTATGATTCGGGAATTTAATGCATACATATGACACGCCGTTTCGTAGGTAATCAAACATACAATCTAACTAACCACTTACCAACAACAATTCATGGCATTCAATACATCAAAAATGCATTTAAAGTTCATCAAAACCCTAACCCAAATTCACCAAAATCACTAATCAAGTTTATGGAGTTTTCTAAAGCAACCTACACATCAAATTGAAGCTAGTGATGTTAGGAACACATTTAATACATGCATTTATAATATTTAACATCATTCAAACAACCAAATCACCAAATCAAACACACCAATCTTTCAAGTTCATGCTAGTTATCAAAAATAACAAGATCGAACATATAAATCATATATTCATGTTAGACTTGAGCCATAGACACTAATTAACAACTTTATAAGTTAAAAACATCAAGAACACAAAATCTAGTAATTTTAGAAAATTACCCAAATGTAATGAAATCAGTGTGAAATCGAAGAGGAAGTTGCAAGGATTCCAAATATGTAATTTGTTTTGATTGAAGCTTGCTCGATTGGAATTAGATGATGATTCTTGTAATGGAGATTTGAAAGAAAATAAGGAAGTAATGAAAGAAAAGAGAAATGAAATGAAAAGATGGGAGGTGGAGTTGACTAGTCAAAAGCTAGTCACCTCCTTGGCACTTTGGCGAAACTAGTCCCTCGAGTTTGGTTGTGGGTGCGTGAATTACCTAAACGAGATATTTTTAAAACGCGTATCAACGGGAGATGTTATAAACATATAACGGAAATTTATAATAGTTAAACGGAAAAGTAAACGGAAAAAGGCGGGATGTTACAGTATGTGTTGGCGGAGAGTTGCGGTGGCCGTGACTTTATGGATATCTGGGTGATTCGAAGAGTGTTAAAAAGATACAAAGAAAGATACAGTTGAGTTATTTTGAATTATCAAATGAATTTTTTTTTTTTAAATTAGTAGTTATATGTGATTTTGGTTATAAGGTTTGAAGCTTTATGCCTTTTTTCTTTAGCTTACAAAATTCTTGAGCTTTTATAGTTATTAGTGATTCTAATATCAATGTTGTTTGAATGTTTTGATTTGGTGTTTAATTTGAATGATTGTAAAGATGAAGGTATTCTTGAGCATGAAGGTGTTCTTGAAAATGAAAATGATGAAGGAAATGGTAGATTAAGTAAGACATAACTGAAAAATTTAACGGACGTTAAGTTGAGGGACCAACACGTAAAGTTTTTTACATATTGACTGGCTACCTGAACTATAAGTAATTCAATACATACCATAGTAAAGATTTAAAAATTGAATACATACAACAGGAGATTTGAAAGTTGGATGCATACAATAGAAATTTGATGAAAGTTCAATGCATTTTTAAACGATTTTCCCTTTTTCATTTGTATGCTTTGAGGTAAGTATGAGTCTGGTTTTTTTTTTTTTTTTTTTTTTTTGCAAAATTTATTTCTCCATTAATGCTAGTTTACATAATATATTAGATGTATATGTATATGCATGCAAAGTATCCGTGTTCTCTGATAAGGAGTATGTGCTTAACTAGTTAAGCATACCAATTGTAATGATAAATGAATTTTTTGGTGTGTTAGCGTCTTGTTGGTGAGTCGGGTGGAATAGTTGACGGTGACGTGATAAATGTATTGGGAAAATGAAGAATATTGGGTTGACATGTTGAGTAGCGTTTTAGAGTGATGTGTTAATATACAACTGAAAGTTAGTTGAAAAGGATATAAAAGTACGGAGCATTATAAATAAGAATATATTAAAAGAATAATTAAGATTATGATTATGAATATATATAGTAGGAAATCAACACGCTAAAGTATTTAATGTGCCAACAACAAGCAAGCTAGGAGAATTTGCCACCAACACGCTGCGCTACGACGTGTTGGTGGCGTGTCGGTTATTTTTTCGAAGAACGCGCCGCGTTACAAGTAACAACAAAAGTCAAAACAATTGTGTACTAAATTACATAAAAGGTGGGGTTAGAGAAACCGGTTTCAGTGGTGGTGATCCATGAGGCCATTTGTAATTGCGAGAGTGATAAGGCTTCAGACCATGACGAGTTTTTCGTTTATTAAATTGTATTGGGACTCACTGAAACATGACAGTGTATCTTCTATCACTTGGGCTTTCTCAATATCGAAGTTACTTAAAGGTGCGCGGTCCGCTTTTATTACATTGATTCCTAAGGTGCCTAATCCATCTATTATTAAAGACTATCATCCGATTTCTTTGATTAATGTCCAATACAAAATTATTACAAAGATTTTGTCTACCTGATTGGCCAAGGTTATTGATAAGGTGATTAGTAAAGAGCAATCGGCTTTTGTGAGAGGCGCCAAGTTCTAGATGGCCCGCGGGTAAAAATGTTTTGCCCATGCCCGTGACCCGCGAGTAATAATATATACAACTTTTTATTAGAAAACCCAAACAATTTTATTAATTATAAAAATCTATGTACAAGTTATATCTAAAATGACGTGAAAATTAAGTTTTTTACTTGTATATAATATTAATTTATTAATCATTATTCAATTACAAGTAAATTAACTTTCAAAATTAATAATTGTAAGTATAAACTCGCGAGTAAATTAAGAAAAGTCTAATGTGTTCACGGGTCGGGATTTACCCGCGACGGGTAGTATATACCCGCGACCCGCCCGCGACCTGCTGGCGGGTATAAATTTTTACCCGTACCCGTGCCCGCGGGTAAGATTTAATGAATTTACCTGCCCATCGCGGATCGGGTACCCGCGGGCCACGAGTTTTTTCTCGCCCATTGACATCCCTACTTCTTTATCATGACTAATTGTAACATCGATGCTGACTTAGCACTTCCTTATTAGAATTAACTCAAGACTAAAAAACTCTAATTATAACATTCTTTCTAAAAAAATTGAGACCACTCTTTTATTTAATCATATAATAAAATAATTCTAATAATATTCTATTATTATTATTATCATTATTATTATTATTATTATTATTATTATTATTATTATTTTATTTTATTTTATTTTATTTTATTATTTTATTATTATTATTATTATTATTTTATTATTATTATTATTATTATTATTATTATTTTATTATTATTATTTTATTATTATTATTATTATTATTATTATTATTATTATTATTTTATTATTATTATTATTATTATTATTATTATTATTATTATTATTATTTTATTATTATTATTATTATTATTATTTTATTATTATTATTATTATTATTATTATTTTATTATTATTATTATTATTATTTTATTATTATATTATATTATAATTATAATTATATTATAATTATATTATAATTATATTATAATTATAATTATAATTATAATTATATTATAATTATAATTATAATTATAATTATAATTATAATTATATTATAATTATAATTATAATTATATTTATATTTATAATTATATTATATTATAATTTTAATTTTAATTTTATTTTAACTTATATACTAAAACACACCTAATTTTTGGTCGTTGGCTCAACTGTAAAACGACACCAGACTTTTGCCCTTATATAACACTCATCTTCTTCCAAATAAATCACTCCTCCACCAGCCATCAGTTCCAACCACCGCCAACAGTAGCGACCGCCACCACCGCCGCCAACGCTGCCATTTCCACCTGAATAACAGCCATCGCCACCGCTTCCATTGCTGTTTGTCTTGATTTGTTAAAATTGGGTGATTATTTGGAGTATAAATTAGGGTTTAATGTTGGGGCGACTGTTGCATCATCGTTACTGTTCTGATTGTTGTGAAATATTTTCAGAATTTTGAAGTTCAACAACTAAAGATAGGTAACTTCTAACTCTAATTTCTTTTGGGTATTTCAAGTTTAGACTATAAAATTGAGTAATTAGTGTCTATTTTGAATGTTTTTGTTGCTTATTTAGTTCTTAGATTTTTGTCACTTTTGTTTTTGCTTTTGTGTTTTAAGTTCAATTTGTAACCCTTTTTTTTCAAACGGCATGAAATTGTTAAGCTTTAATTGAAATACAGGCCATCAACAAATGAAGCTGATCATAGAGCATATCAATTGTTCAAATAGATATGTTTATAAATATTTAATATGATTTTCATTCGGTTTGTATGTTGAGCTTTGTCAATTACAATATACATGAATCAATCCCTCGAGGTTTAGAAACTCTGATGATTACCATGTTTTGAAAAATTTAATTGCTAATATTCCTCATTTCAGTTCATAAGGCCATTTACCATATTTCTAAAGACATTATAGGACAACCTCATTACTAAATGTGACATTGGAGTGTTTAGGAAGATTTTATGTGATAGCTTACTTGAGAAAAAGTTTTAACTAATCGTATTGGCTATTCGCTTTTGTTTATACAACATTTGTCATTATTTTTCAAGAAGGTAGTTTCGCATTTTGATTTGAATTACAACATAATCATCTCATTGAGCTGTGTAGGAAAATTCGTTATATATAGTTTAATTGATTCTAAACATATACAAATTGGAAAGAGATCTTTTTTTTTTTTTTTTGAAAAGCAAGAAGGACTTATATTAAACAATCACGAATAGTACATGCTTGACTGGGCAACCTTAATAACACGATACACCACGAAAGAGATAAAGAAAACAAATTACACCGCCTTAAGATAATTGCAAAGATTGCAACTAACAGAAAGAGATAAAACTAAGGGTGTGAGAACCATTGAAGCCAATCCATAATATGACCCTTGCAACGTCGTGAAATCCAATCATATGAAAGAACTTGAACCTCGTTGAATAAAGATGGGACCGTCTCGAGCTTATTCTTGAACACCTTTGCATTTCTATTCTTCCATAGAATGTAACAAACCACCCAACAAACCGCTTGCCATTGGTTCTTTTTGTGATCCTGTGCTACATAGCCAAAAGTACCATTAAAAATATCCTCAAACCCGAATATAGCCGAATTATACCCCCACCATTTAAGTACTTTAGCCCATATGTCTTTTGCCACTTGACAAGAAAAAAATATATGCTTCACCGTCTCAATGTCACCATCACAAATCGGGCATCTCACGCTGTTCAAGTCGATGCCCCGTTTATCTAACTCGAATCTTACCGGTATACGACCTAATCTCGCCCGCCAAATAAACACCTCCACTTTTTTTGGAACCAAACCATTTCGCAACGACTCAATTGAATTAACCGCACGTGGTAGAATGACTTTGTCGACAAGTACCGAACAGTCCTTGACCGTATATATACCCTTCAAATTAAGATTTCAGCTCCAACAGTCTTTTTTGTCTTCGATCAGCTGCAAGTTCCGAACAGTATCACGCAACTCATTTAGTTCACTGTTTGTACGGCCCATAGGTGGATAGGCCCAATTGCCGAACCCATCTCCCTTAAATTCTTCGATTTTTCTACTGATGTTGATATCTTTGTCAATCTCGAGCCTGTATAATCTTTTGAATCTGTCTTTGAAGCTTGCGTTCCCCACCCAAATGTCATCCCAAAAAGAAGTAAGCGTATGAAAGAATTAGAGAAAGAAATCCCTAACCCGTCCACATGTTTTCCTGCATCATAAATAGAATTCCAAAGGCTAGCGTTTGGTTTTCGTGCAAGTCCGTTACCAAGCACAAGACCTCCATTAGAACCATAAATGCTACGAATAACAGTGACCCACAAAGTGTTAGTTTCGATTTTAAACCTCCACCACCACTTACAAAGAAGAGCTAAATTTTTACTTTTTAAGGACATGATATTTAAACCTCCTTCTTCGTGAGGAAGAAGGATTTTTTCCCACTTAACCCATGACATTTTAGAATTAGAACCCGTCCCGCCCCAAAAAAAATTCCGTCTCACACTCTCGAGAGAATTTAGCACACAAGTAGGGGCACGAAAGAGCGAGAAGTAATAGAGAGATAGGCTAGAGAGAACCGACTTAACTAAAGTTAACCGTCCACCGAAAGAAATCTTTTTGCTCTCCAATCCGCTAACCTCTTGTTAAATTTCTCGATCACCGGGAACCAATCATTCAATTTCTTCATCCTATTACCCACGGGAATACCCAAATACATGAAAGGCAATCGACCGGCAAGACACGAACACCAAGACGCAAGAGCTTCCACGTTATCATTACTAATGCCTATCCCAAATAATTGACTTTAATTATAATTAACCTTCAACCCTAAAGCCCGTTCAAAGCATTCCAACAAGTACATTAAATTTCATGCATTACGTCTACTCCATTCGCCAAAAAAAATCGTATCATCCGCATATTGCAAATGAGAGATGACGACTTTATCTCTACCCACCTCCACCCCTTTATACATCCCTCTCTCTACCGCCAATTTCGTTAGGATATTAAGTCCCTCCGCTGCAATAATAAAGATAAAAGGCGACAAGGGATCACCTTGGCGAACGCCCCTTTTAAGATTAAACTCACTTGTCGGAGACCCGTTTATGAGAATGAAGATTGTAGCCGATTTAAGACACGATGAAATCCACTTGCACCATTTGGTACCGAACCCCATACATATCATAACTTCAAGAAGATAATCCCAATTAAGCGAATCAAAGGCTTTCTCGAAGTCTACCTTAAAAATTAGGCCGTGCTTTTTCTTTCGTTTAAGATCTTCGACCACTTCATTTGCAACTAACGCACCGTCAAGAATATATCTACTCCCAAGAAACGCATTTTGTTCCATCCCTACAAGACGAGGTATCACTCTACGAATTCTCAAGGACAACTTATTCGCGATAATTTTATAATAACTTCAAATAAGACTAATCGGGTGATAATCACTAAAACTCAGCGGATCCGATTTCTTCGGAATAAGGGAAACAAAAGAAGCATTGCAACCCTTTGAAAACTCGCCAAAAACCCAAAACCAGTTGATTGCACCTACCAAATCATCTTTGATTATGGACCAAAACTTTTTGAAAAAACCAAAGTTGAACCCATCCGGTCCCGGGGCCTTCGAACTACCATAGCATTTTATCGATTCCCAAATTTCCTCTTCCGTGAAGGGAGCTTCTAAGAGCTCGTTGTCCACTGATGTAATCGATTCAGAAAATAGCCCTTCAAGGCTTGGTCCATCCGAATTATGTACCTCGAATATGCTCTTAAAATGGTTGAAAGCAACTTCTTTGATTGTATTAGGATTTTCACACCAAGACCCGTTAACATTAATCCCCCGGATGTTGTTTTTATTATATTTTCTCTTTAAGGAATTATGAAAATATTTTGAGTTTTCGTCTCCATCGAGCATCCATCGAACGCGAGCTTTCTGTTTTAGCATCCCTGTCTTGATTTTTTCCTTTTCCATCCATGTTTTTCTCGAGTTTAGCCATTTAGCTCGCTCTTCATCATTTAAACAACATACTTCAGCTTTCAATTCAAGATCCGTTACCACCTTTTTAACCGACTCAATCTCGCAATCAAGCTTACCAAAGTGAACTTTACTCCATTCTTTAAGGTCCCCTTTTAATCTTTTTAACTTGTTACGAAAAACGCAATCTTTCCGGTTTCCCCCCATTGGACCAGACCAAGAGTCGGCAATAACCTTGTCTATACCCTCAACCCCGAACCAATCATCAAAGATTTTAAACGGTTTAGGCCCAAAATCCACCTCACCATCCGACATCAAAATAGGGCAATGATCCGATACACTTCTATCTAAAGCCACCACTTTTAGATCGTTCCAAAAGCTAAGAAAGTCGTCCGAAACCAAGAATCTATCTAGCTTACTCATTTTCAACCCATCATCACTAACCCTAGTAAATTTCCTCCCACCCAAAGGAATGTCCACTAAACTATTTCTATCAATAAACTCGTTAAACCTCTTAGCCAGATTATCAAAAAATTCACAATTCAATCTTTCCGACTTATCTCTAACCTCGTTAAAGTCCCCACAAATGACCCACGACACACCATCAATACACAAAATCTTGTCAAGCGAATCCCAAAATTTACATTTATTGGCGTCATCATGTGGACCGTACACATTGACAATAATCGATTCATTACCCGACTGTTTCCATTTCTCCCGTATAGCAATAAAAAAGTCACCAATTAGCTCACTAGAAACCTCGAAGATGTTTTTATCCCAAATTAATAATTGTCCACCCGACTTACCAACCATTTCTTTTTGAACATACCTGCAATCATTAGAACCCCAAAGCCTGAATATCCAATTGTCGACTAGGTTATGACATTTCGTTTCTTGCAATGCTAAGATAGAGGACCTTTCTACGACACATAAGCTTTTAACATCACCAAATTCACTTTCTTTCCCGGACCCGAACCCACGAATGTTTAAGGAGATAATCTTCATTAATAAAAAGAAGATACGAACAGAGAAAAAAGACACTTACATATCTTTCTTGGTCCATTTTAGACCAAGATTGGTGCCGAATTCCTCTACTCCAATACTGCTTTCCGATATCAATTGGTTCACCTCCTTTTTCTTACTATTCTTAGACGACGATGACTTCTTACTCATTTTCGATCTTCTACTACCACATGTCACACAATTAATCCCATTTGGATCCTCAACGCCTTTCCCTTTCCTAGTCAATTTTTTCGCATGTAAAATTTTTGATGAAGCTTTTCAGTTGCCGATGGAATTCCAGCAGCAATTGGATGAATCAGAAGCGTAAACAACCCCTTTACTTGCTTTTTTAGGCAAATAGTTGTTAGCGGTATCCATAACATTCAACGAGGATGAATCACCTGAAATCTTAGCCTTCTCCACCCCGTCACCACCGGAATTCTTAACTGGACTGTTACATTCTTCTTCATCCGATGAGCAATCGGTATCACCGAGGTCCTCTATCACCACATTATCACTTGGATCGGCCGACCTAATGACATTAAAATTATTTTGATTATTAGTCCCATCAACGCTAATCACCTTTGTTGGATTATCACGAGTTACTGGGCCGAATTTATCAGCATGGAAGTTGGTCCCAATTAAGTTGAAGTGAGTTGGCCCAACAATGGTACCCGAATAACAACCCTCAGGATTTACTTTTTTACCCGAGACGTTTGGGTTGCCAAGCAAACTATCAGTCTTCACCTTGGTATCTGTAGTCTTGGACTTGGAGAGATTTACAGCTACAGGTGATTCTTTCACGTTGGACAATAAAGCATCATCATTATTATCTTTATCAAAAGGTTGCTTAATTCCCATGCAGGAAGACCCATCATCTTCCACCTGCACTGGTAAGCCGCCATGACCGCCACCAATCTCCTGACCTTTTTCCAATCGAAACTTCCCATCTTCAAGTTCATCGGAAGCGTCATCACCGGACAGAGAATTCGGAATTTCTTCCTCGTCTTCTGAACTGTCCCAATCCGACTGTGAAACATTTTCCAAATCAAGTTCTACTTTATCATCACTTTCAAGAATACCAACATGTTTGCACCATATGCCTGCCACCAATTTAACTATTCCATTGATGCGTTCGTCATTCTTAGTATGAATCAGGACTTTACCCGAAACTAGATTTTGATTACCATGGATAATATTGCAATTTTTGAACTCCAGGGCTGGCCCCCACCACTCCGCAATTGATTTAAAGGTACTACAAGACCAGTATTTGAATGGAACCCCTATGAACTCGACCTACGTTAATCTACCCGAATTGACTGAACGGCCATCCCACAGTTTTAACTCCTTAAAACACTTTTTCACCGGCGAATTAACATCACTTACAATATTTTTGGCCATAACACTGTTGGCACATATCAGTAACACATGTAGGCCACCAATGTACTTAATATGAATACCATCAAATCCGTTAGCCAGCCCTATCGTGGTAATAAGGTTAAGTGCACCAAAATTTTTCAATTCACCAACGATAATACAATCTTCCATCCCAACCAATGGAGAGTTATCTTCAACCTCCACCGTACGAAACTTTTCAGCTGCTTCCGATTCCCAGGCCTTTCTCGATCTAGATTTGGTCAGCAATGTTCTTAAATCTTCCATAGGTTTAGGTTCATTGAATAACCTAGATTTAGGTTCACCAAAAACCTCATTAAGAGCAGGAAAATCATCTCCACAACTAGTGCCCATCTTTGTTGACCCCTTCGGTATCCAGACATCACCACCAGTATTACCTTTTGATCCATTACCTTGAAAAACAGGTCTGGTATTGAAATGATTTGAGTTAGGGTTTTGCGAACGATTGACGGCTCGAAAAACCCTAATTGGTCTTGAATCGAACTTTATGCCTTCTAGTCGACGAAGAAGCTGAGCCTCATCTCCAACACCATGGAACCTAGCAAAAGCGAACTTGAGTCCATTTCTTAGTCGTTTGCCTGCCAAGTAGATGTCCCTAAGATCGCCGAATTGCTTGAAGACCCGCCAAAGATCAGAAATAGCCCAATGGTCACCGAAATTAAAAAACATAAATGAAGACAAATGATGCCCGAAAAACTTTGTTGTCGTCGGAACCCTAGGGTTTCCCTCTCCACGATCTCTCTGCCCCGTCGTACTGAACCTGTGTGCATGACTCTCTCTCCTCT
Source organism: Rutidosis leptorrhynchoides (assembly GCF_046630445.1). Classification (NCBI taxonomy): domain Eukaryota; kingdom Viridiplantae; phylum Streptophyta; class Magnoliopsida; order Asterales; family Asteraceae; genus Rutidosis; species Rutidosis leptorrhynchoides. The sequence goes on from NC_092333.1 coordinate 565,470,581, forward strand.
CACTATCTCTCCTCACACTCTCTCTCACACACATATTTGCTTATCGCCCTCACAATTTCTTACTCTGAATGTTCAAGGTCCTTTACAACTAATTATGTCCTTTTTTGATGCTTCGTCAATCCAAAAAAGTAGATTGATGTCTGATCCGTAATTGAATCGCAATGACTAATCCTTAGTCAATTCTCTGGACTCGATTTTCTAGTGATAACGGTTGAAGATGAAAGGAATCGAATCAAGTGTAAGGCTGGATCGGAACGAAAACGACTTCTTCCAGAGGTTTAATTTGAAATGGAAACGCTAGCTACGGTTGAGATCTATCTATAATCAATTTAGGCGAAAAGTTTTTTGGATTTTTGTAGGTTTCTTTAAAAATGGATAAATCTAGCTGGGTTTTGAACAGGGCCGGTCCTATGCAATCGTAGGCCCTGAGCGAGTTGAGAAAAAGGCCCCCTCTTAAACAAGTACTTCGTAATACATTACTCGTATGTTTTAGGAGTTTGACACCTTTAGACAACTCATCCTTACACCGATTTCTTTTTAATCCAGATTCGGGATCTTTTATTGCTTTAATTTTGAATCATTGCGTTTTGTTAATTCGTTTAACTTTGTCTTTTAATTTATAGTTTATGGTTTGTGTTTTTTTCTTTGTTTAGTTTTTTGTCTTGGTTTACACGCTCGGTTGAAACTCGACTTGAGTTAGTTTTCATCATGGTCATCTAGTTTTCTTACTCATTTAGAGCCTTAAATGGGTCTAGTTTTCTTACCAATAAAAAAACTACACAAATAAAAAAACAGTAAACTTTTTAAAGGGATCCCTTTCTACACTAAAAAGTATTGATACATCTATTTACAAATTTGAATCTATGATCATGTACTATAATCTATTTTTTAATTAATACATAAAAGTTATACTATTTTCATTTGTATATTCACAAGCCAAATTTTTTGTTGTTAGACACAAATTTTTCTTTAACTATAAGAGATTAATAATTAGATATACAATTTCATCATCATCTCTTTTTTTTTTTTTCTTGCATATGTAACTAGAGAATTGTAAGATACATCCGTGTACATATATAATAATATATATTATTCTTAAGCTGAGTGAAATAACATTATTTCTTTAAATGGGCACACATTAGAATTGGAATTCATTATCACTATGTTCTTTCCCACTCGCTCAGAGAGTAAACATTTCACCACTTTAAATAAGAGATTGTTTAACCTTTGTCAAAACCTCATTAGTTGATGGGCTTATTTTTGTGGGGCTAGGCCTTTATGACATTTCTAACAAGGTGTTTCGAGATTATTAGGCCCTTTGTGTATATTTAAAGTCATCCGGGCCTTTAACATGTAATATAATTTTAAGTCATCCGGGCCTTTACCATGAAATATAATTTTGGGCCCTAAAAAAGTGGGCCCTGTTCAGTTGCACAGGTTGCTCCACCATTGGGCCGGCCCTGGTTTATGAAATATAATTTCGGGCCCCTAAAAAAGTGGGCCCTGTTCAGTTGCATAGGTTGCTTGTGCCGGCCCTGGTTTTGAAAATACAAATTAGAAGAGATGAATTAAATTCCTAAAAAAGTGGGTCCTGTTCAGTTGCACATGTTGCTCCACCATTGTGCCGGCCCTGGTTTTGAAAATACAAATTAGAAGAGATGAATTAAATCTATAACATGAGCGATTGATCTGGGTCAAATAATAATTGAATTATAAGCAAAAACCTCGGTGGAATTGAAACAAAAATTGGATTAGAAAGAAGCCCTGAATTTGGAATTAAGGGTTAATAAAGGAATAAAAAGAAAAAAAAAAGAAACTTACTTTGAATATAAAACTTTTGGGTTTTTCGACTTTGCCTCCTGTGGATTTTTTTCTTTTTGCCCCAAAACCTTCAAATTTTGCCCCAAATTATCCAACTTTTGCCCCAAAATCTTCAAATTTTGCCCCAAAATCTACAACTATTGACCCCAAATCTTCAAATTTTGTCCAAAAAAATTGCTACGGTTAAAAAAAACCTTTTTTACCCCCGGTGAAAAAAATCCTAGTTTCGCCACTGTGTGCAATGGAAAATATATGTATAACATAGGGGCTTCTTATACTGTTAAAAAGGAATTCAAAAGAATTGAGTGATTGTTAATCTTGATTCGCAAGATTCCAACATTAAGTCCATCCCGTTCCTTGGTATTTCAGTTGACTTGCTTATCAGACCTTACAGCTAAAAATGAAGGCTTTTTTCGTTCCTGTATTTCAGCCATGTTCTGCCCTTTGTATTAGGCCTTCAAAAATTATAGCTTTAAGCCTAATATAATTTGGTATATCTATTTAACGATAAATAGATAAAAAAATAATAATTTTGTGATTGTTTGATATAAATTCAAGTGAAGACATAAAGAGAAGTATACAACCATAATGGGTTTATATATTGTTTATAGCTTTTGATAACAATGGTTCCTTTGTCTTTTCATAGTCATGTGTGTTTTTGATATTGAATTTATGTTCACAACAATAGTATGACTTCATTTTCTCTATACAGGTGTTGAAATCTCAGATTTCTTAATAAGACAACTCCAAAATATATAGTCAAGTTTCATGGCTAATCGATCAATTTTCTATTTACCTTAATGGATAGTTCCACGTAAGCTGATAATCGCCAGTTGGAAGAAGTGGTTCAATGTAGAGGTGAGCTGCACAAGCAAATTATAAACTATCCTATTCCCTTTTCACCATTGTGTCTTTTTATGTGTTATTTTGGCGATGTTCTTATGGATATTTATTAGTAACTTGCTTTTAAAATGTTGAGTGACTCATTTAGTTACCAAAGCTAAATTGACTCATTTATAAACTGAGAATGTTAATAGTGAAAAAATTTAGCTGGAAGGTTTTTGGGTATTATAATTAGAAACTATGAAGGTTAGGCTTGGGAATATGCAGAGATATGAGACATTTTATATTAGAGAATAAGAAGGATATCATATTCGATATGCAAGATGAGGTCTCATTGTAGGATAGGTTTAAGGATAGTGAAGAAAAGAAGTTTGAGATTTTGGCTAATCGAATGAGCTCTAGACCGGACACCGTTTCGATTTTATTGTTACATTTAATGTAGTCTTATAATAATGTTGTTGGTATTCGTGAAATGTGTGTTAGCCTCTCTGAATTTTGTTTGAAAAATGCTCATATAGTATTTTTCCCTTATAGTTTTTGGAATAATGGAAACTAAGAAAAACAGAGGAAAAGACAGAGGAAGACTACAGATTTTTCTTATGTTATTAGTTGTGTTCGTTTTGTGTCATTTGATGGAACGTCAGCCTTGGTTGTCGACCTGTTATAAGGTAATTGATTTGTTTGTGTTGTGATTTTTGTATTGTAATGTGTGCGTTACAAACGTGAATGTTTTCAGCTGCATGTATTAATTTTATAGGGTTCTACCAAATGCAGCTTCATATGGGATTCCAGCTCATAACATTGAGAATACTGAAAAGCTATGTGAATACTGAAAAGCTATCGGTAAATGTCTCAGGGTATCATGCTTTACTGTTTTCCATGAACTTGGATTTCCAACCGCTTTATTTTCTACAGTTACATGACAAGGGCTTGCAACTACTTGAATTCCAATTCTACCAGGTAATAATGGATATTCATTTACACAACTATCCTCTGACTATGCTTCCTATAAGTAGATTACACGACGAGTAGAAAAGTCTAAAAATATATGGTGATTCAGAATAGCAAACATCCTAATTTATGACTATGTTTTGTTAAGAACATGGATAACAGTCTTGCTATGATTATTTGAAATATATTTGTTTTTGTATACTATAATTGTTAGCATTGTTGTTGGCATATGATTTTGCTTAGATATATGCAGTTGTTTGTTCCAAGTTCCTTTAATAAACGTTTGTTTAGTTTAGATATACTTTTATATATACTGACATTAAGGAACTAATTTGTAATGATATTTGAACTATAAAAGTTAATTGAGTGTATCTTATTTATCTGGCTGAAGTGATTTATAGCTAGCAAATTTACTTTATTGGTACGTCCTAAATGATCTCGCCTAACCATATGATAAGGTAGTCATCTTCTCTGTTTTGTAATTTAAGTTATTATTGTCGAAAGTGTTGTAAAAGTCGACCGTCTATTCGGATTTTAGGGACTATCTGACCCGACGACTAACTGTCAACATGTCAAAATGGCTAAAAGTCAATTTTAGTTGGTTAATGTTAGATTTATTCGGGTATTTATTCTTTCAAAGTTAGTAACAGTTTTTTTATGAGAATGAAGCTATGGTTTTATTTTCTTCCATTTATATGGCTTCATTGTTTTGTTTTGATATGACATAAGTACATGCCTACGGAAACTGCTCAAGGCATAATTGTTGTTATGACACAAACAACCTTTCATATTTGGCTCCTCAAATTGTTCAGGCATTGAGAAAAGAGGTCATGTAGTATTTTGAAATTTTAAGACTAATGTTGTTACTACTTCTTCAGTTTGGTTTTTTACATATGTTACTCAATACGAAACAACACGCTAAATTTTAGTCGTTTAAGGTAATCAAACGACAAAACCTTCTTTATTTGTTACAACCATTTTGTATTTTGTTTGTAAAAATATCGGATAATACTAATTGCCATCGTATCGTAAATACAACAGCCTATTTGAAAACAGAACCAACGACCACCACAGCAACGCACGGTCCGTTTGTTGCTAGTTATTACTACTAGTAAAATGACATGTGAAATCACGGGTTTGTTTAAACGAAACAATTTAATGACATGTTTTAGGTATTAAGTGAATGTAAATGCTAAAGTCATTTATTTTAATCACTAGTTTGACTAAGAAAATTGTCATTGTTTTTACAAATATATATAGATATATATTTTCGCATACATATGTAACGTAATTAATTTTGTAAAAAGAATTCATATTGAATATTAATAATATAATAATTATAATTATAATTATTATATTAAAAGTAAATAATAATAATAAATTCGCTCAAAGTTGTGTATTTATATTTTTAATGATAATAATAATTATTAGTAATAATAAATGCCTTTTAATTTTTTTAGAAAATTAAATTACAATTATTATATAAAAGTTGTACAATAGGCTTTAAAATTTGGGTGGTCTGTAAAAGATTTTACAATTTAGGAGACCTTAGTATTTTCTTCTATAAAAGATTTCGTATTATTTTTTAATTAAATTAATATAAAATTATGACATCACTATTATAAAAATTAAAGGTTACGTAATTAGCTTAATGATGACATCATAAACTTAGAGCTTTATATGACTATATAGATTATTATTATTATTATTATTATTATTATTATTATTATTATTATTATTATTACTACTACTTTGTATTTATTATCAATAAAAATTAAATTAGTAAATCACCGAATTAAAATTATTACTGATTTGTTTTGGTTTTGACTAAACTCGTGTATCCTGACACATGCATCTTAACAAGATACCAAACCCATGCAAAACCTTAATCTTTATTTTTTTGGACCGAGGTTTTACCTTCTACGAGTAGAGCTAATGTGCTCGTTCATAGAAAGGTTTACACGCTTAAAAAAAAAAAAAAAAAAAAAAAAAGAACTTAAAAGGGTTGTTAAACAAAATTGCTTTATCCATATATCTATTTATCTTCCGTCTATACTCTATTATATAATAAAGCTTCTTTTACCTAATCATCTATTTCAAAGGCTTAGGGTGCGTTTGATAAAATAGAATGGTTAAGCGCTGAATGATTCACACCTCTGAACAGTTCCAAGGCTCTGAATTACCATGCTTCTGAATGATAATTAACTGTTTGATAATTGTTCTGAACCTTCACCCTGAATAACATAAAATTACCACTATAACCTCAAATATGATTTACTGCTCAATAAGATTATTTTGTTTAATTGGTTTACAACTCAATTATCTAAATATGTTTTAGTAATAAAGAAGTTTAGATGAAAAAGTAGCAATAACTGTATAAAGTAGATAGGATCGATGAGCGAGTATATGTTACTTCATATATCGTATGTTTTTTTGAATAATATATAATGAACTTTTTATAAAAATCATCTCAGAAATGTTCATATAGAGCCAAAAGACTATCAACTCGACTGTAATTTATCTTTAGAATTTGCATGTGTATTGTAAAATCCAAAGGCAATTAACTATTGTGTGAAAGTAGACGTGACAAAGTAATCGATTTTGGTCCTAAACCGTTCAAGATATTTGATGAATGGCTCAAAAAGGATGGGGTTGATAAAGTGATTCAAGATGCGTGGGTTAAACCGGTGCGGGGGATGAAAAAAGATTGTATTTTTAGGGATAGGCTTAAAAACGTTAAAAATGATTTACGGTGTTGGAGTAAAATCGAGTTTGGGTCCTTAGAAAATGAGATCAATTTGTTAAAAGCAAAGGCGAATAGGTTAGAACTTTTAGCAGAATCGGGTTCAATTAGTGTAAGTGATCGATCATGTTGGATGGAGACACGCAAGTCATGGTTTGAAAAAGAAAATATTAAATCCGGAATGTTGAAGCAAAAGGCGCGGATACGGTGGATTTTAGAAGGAGACGAGAACTCAAAATATTTCCACTCCACCATCCGTAGAAAGTTTAATAAATGCAATATTCATGGGTTAAATATTAATGGCGAGTGGAACGAGGAACCAAGGTATGTAAAGGAAACGATTTTAAATCACTTTCGTAAGATTTTTGGTGCCAAAAACGCCAATAGACCTTCCTTTTTTAGTAGAGTGGGATGCGGGTTTAATGGGCTGGACAGTCGCGTTAATAGTATTGGGCTTCACAGGAACAGTGGGATAGAAAGGGCAGATATCACAGTTGGGCTGGGCAGGTGTGATAACCCGGAAATTTCCAACCAAATTTAAACTTTAATCTTTATATGTTTCCGACACGATAAGCAATATTTGTTAAGTTAAATTTCAAGAATTTTAAACTATGTTCATACATTCATTCAACCTCGACCAAGTTCCAACGATTCACGAACCATTAAACGAATATGATTATATATGTATATGTGTATATATATTATAACTTGAAACGTAAACAAAATAATAGATTAAATACTTTATATGATTGTATCTGTTTCAAAATGTTTATCAATGGAATTAGAAGATAAGATCAAATGATTGAATTATCAGATATATTGAATTATGATTACAAGTCTCTGTTGAAAGGCCCACGTTGATTTGAGAAATCTTTTCATTTTAACAATATTCGGAAAATGGTAAAGTGATTTATAAATATGAACAAATTGTCAATCATTGAGAACTAGATAAAGGATAGTGGAAGATTGAATCTCATAAAGACTCGATTGATCTATTTAGTTTCAAACGTACAAAAACGTTTTCAGTTTAAAAAGAACTTTATTATTAAAACGTATATAACTTTTATAAATATCTAGAACCACTTTTGACAACTCATTACTTAACTAGTATGATAAAGATAACGATATTTATATTTTATTTTATTAAATATATATAACGATTTAAATTAATATTATATATATTTATACGCGTATTATACGTACATAGTTTTATACTTTTACTATACTTAAACTTTACCTTTACTTTATTTTTACTTTACTTTAACTTTAATAATTCATACTTTAATAATTCACTTTAATAATTCATACTTTAATAATTCACCTTAATAATTCATACTTTAATAATTCACTTTAATAATTCATACTTTAATAATTCACTTTAATAATTCAAAAATCTATTATAAATAGAATTCAATAGGTTTCATTATTTCATAGAAACTTGAAAATAGTTTTCTCTAAACTCTCTCAATCGATTTACATATATATATTTACTCCGTATTATCTCAAGATATTATTAGTATACATAAAATATTACGACGGAGTGCTGTCCGAGTGATTTCGAAGTTGTTTTTTTCGAGTGGGATAAGATTAAGGAAATTATGGGTTATAGCTATGGAGGTGATTGAGTATGGTTCATGGGTATGCTCGTGAGGTCAATATAGTGTTTATCATCTCCGTTGCGTTTACATACCTTTCCTGCAATATTGAATCTCAATATTGATATGTGAGTACTCATAATTTAATTTTTACATACTAATAGTGTATCCCTGACTAGTGCTCGAGTATATAGGATTATGCATGCTTGTACTTTTGATATTGCCATTAGATAGGTTATGTTGATTCCTGAATTAGTTACATATACGATTGAGATAAGGTATAAGATATGCATGTCGCTGGAAAACTAGCGAAAAATAGTTGAATTTTGGTTTAAGAATCACTTGAATCCAAGTAATGGTTAGAAAGTTATGAAATAAACAAATTGCATAATTAATTTCGTAATTAAAATTGCTGATGATAATTAGTGAACTAATTTTATGGGTTATAAAAAGTGATTATTTGGATTCTACTAGTCGAGTAGATGAATTTTCATATAAAGCACGTCTCGTTTCGTTGAACGGTTGTCAAGTTATGGACAAAAGAAGTTTTGCAAATTTTGATGAAATGTCGAAACGGGAACTGAAATTCTCGCTGATCTGCGTTGTTTCATATATAAAAAAAAATACCACTGAATTCTTTGCTGTAAGGTCTAATAAACAACTCTAGCCGTTTGTCAATTCGAGTCTCGACGATTTTTCTAAAAATCATCAAAGTTGACAGTTTGGTCACATTTTAAAATTCTAAAAAGAGCTGAAACTTTTTTATTTAAAAATGTCAGTTTTGTATCAGTTGTCATGGTCGGCCTGATATGTGTTTACTCTTCCCAAAAATTATGTTGTATCTTTGTGGTAACGAGAATTTGCAGGCTTTGACCGTTTGTCAATACGAGTTTTGAGGAATTTTCTAAAAATCTCCAAAGTAGGCTACTCGGTCACTTTTGTAAATTTATTAAAGCTGAAAAATTAACTTTGAAACGCCGAAAACGCGTTGGCAACTACGAGTTGTATAGGTTTAGTTTACTTCTGTAATATTTATGCTTAATTTTTTTGGTAATGTGTAACTTTTATCTTTGGCAGTTTATCAATCGGAGTTCCGATAATTTTTCTAAAAATAGCTGAAGTGGCCCGTTTAGTCATGTTTGACCGAAAATTATTTTTGTATAAGTTATTATATATTTGCATGCGACCTCATTTTTACTTTGACCTTTGACTTTTGACTTTAACCTTTGACTTTTGACTTTGAACTTTGACTTTTCCTGTTAACTTTTCAATTAACTTTTTGTGTTGATTTTCTCTAAAAAAAAAAAAAAAAACCTAAAATACTATTTTATGATTATGAAACCATTTGTGTTACGTTGTTTCACACGTCACCTTTTACTAGAATCTTAATTGAGCATGAGTAATATAACATGTTACTATACTGTAGAGTTAGACTCGAGCTATAGGATAGGATTACACTATGACCTGACCTAAATTGCTATACAAATATTGACCAACATATAAATATATATAATTAATATAGGTTCGTGAATCCGAGGCCAACCTTGCACTTGTTCAATGACGTTATATGTATTTTTACTACGAAATACAGTATGGTGAGTTTCATTTGCCTTTTTACCCTTTATATTTTTGGGACTGAGAATACATGTGCTTTTATAAATGTTTGACGAAATAGACACAAGTAATTGAAACTACATTCTATGGTTGAATTATCGAAATCGAATATGCCCCTTTTTATTAAAGTCTGGTAATCTAAGAATTAGGGAACAGACACCCTAATTGACGCGAATCCTAAAGATAGATCTATCGGGCCTAACAAACCCCATCCAAAGTACCGGATGCTTTAGTACTTCGAAATTTATATCATGTCCGAAGGAGGATTCTGGAATGATAGGGGATATTCTTATATGCATATTGTTAATGTCGGTTACCAGGTGTTCACCATATGAATGATTATTTTTGTCTCTATGCATGGGACGTATATTTATGAGAACTGGAAATGAAATTCTTGTGGTCTATTAAAATGATGGAAATAAATGATTATGATAAACTAATGAACTCACCAACCTTTTGGTTGACACTTTAAAGCATGTTTATTCTCAGGTGTTAAAGAAATCTTCCGCTGTGCATTTGCTCATTTTAAAGATATTACTTGGAGTCTTTCATAGCATATTTCGAAGAACGTTGCATTCGAGTCATTGAGTTCATCAAAGATTATTATTAAATCAATTTATAGTTGGATAGTGGATATTATGAAATGGTATGCATGCCTGTCAATTTTCGATGTAAAGAAAGATTGTCTTTTAAAAACGAATGCAATGTTTGTAAAATGTATCATATAGAGGTCAAATACCTCGCAATGTAATCAACTATTGTGAATCGTTTATAATGTATATGAACGGCTCCTTTCAGTTGGTATCAGAGCGGTGGTCTTAGCGAACCAGGTCTGCATTAGTGTGTCTAACAGATAAGTCGATAGGATGCATTAGTGAGTCTGGACTTCGACCGTGTCTGCATGTCAATAGTTTTGCGTATCATTTTGTGTCAAAAATTAACTACTTATCATCCTCAGGAAATTACCTGCTTATCATTTTTAGTCTAAGACACGTTTTGCTGCATTGATTGCATGAATAGTGTATAGACAAAAATTCATATCTTAGCGTATCTGCTAAATCATATCTTATCGTATCTATTACTGTAAACGTTGCCTGATATATCCCGTAAATTCCTCCGTAATTTACGAAATCTTTTGTTCTATATATATGGATATTCTATGTAATTAGAATACCATCCGATAACCGAAAATCATTTCATATCTGAAAAAAAAAATCCTTATTCAATCGTACGAATTGGAATTCATCATTAATTCAAGTTCCTCGGATTTCGAAATGGAATCCCACTCCAGCTCCGAAAGCAGTGTGACCGGAATAGATCAACCAATCAGTCATCACCTATTCTGGATGAATTGGGGATGGGTTCGTAGCCTCCTCAATCATTGGAGACAAGAAGAAGGTGATCCCTTCCATCCACCACATTGCCCTCTTGACGAAGAACCTGAAGCACTTACCGGCGAACCTGTCCGAAACACCATTTTCTCGCTCATTTCCAGAGTATCTCGTCACGATTATATATTACATCAAATTTTAGATTTTATTTATCCGCTCGTCCGAACCGACAATCACCCCGGTGTAATAGAAGAAGTCAACGAGCTTCGCGCTCGGGTAGTGGCTTTGGAGAATATGGTGCAGAGATTACAAACACCAGCAGCAGCATCAGCAGCATAACCAGTAACACCATCATCAACGCCAATAGTACCATTACCACCCCAACCACAACCACGTCGTAAACCTCAACTTTACACTATGTCCCACGAGCACCAATGTCATACGCCCTGTAGATACCAAGGAATACCAACAACAATAACCGACGAAGTATTAATTCATAACTTCATTGGAGAAACATTCCGCGCAGATTATGTAATCTCTAAAGTCTTAGAGATTATCTAATCTAGCCCTAACCATAAATCAGTTAAGCGAACCAAAATGATAAAAGGAAGAGTAGAAACCCTGACAAAAATGGTGTGTGATTAACAAGCTAAACTTGTTTTACCAACAGCATCAACAGTACCGTCAGCGTCACCAGCATCATCAGTACAGTCAACATCAGAATCAACAACACCTATAACATCACAAACTCCGTCAGCTCAAGAATCACTATGGACATCATTACGAATCAATAACCCGTATATTGTATCAACGAGTTATGAAGAATTAACTCATTCCCTTTGAAGAAATTATATGTATATTTTATATATTTTGAAATAAAAATAAATCTTTCCGTGCTAAGCTATTGTGTGTGAATCTTAACTACTCGGTTAATTCATATTACAAATATGCAATAATGTACGTCCTTCGGCCACAACTTAACCAGCGTTAACTACAATCTCTGTCGCAATTCAACAAATTCCAATTCATAATAAATCAAGTATATATTTGATTTTACACTTTCATCATCGATGTACCCGAAACTTTTCAGATAACATCATTCGTACTTTGCGAAATTCACAAGAATTTCACGAACCGAACATCATACATCAATAAATAACGAAGTATTGATTCATAATTTCAATGTCATTAAAGAAATACTGCGTAAAAGTTATGTACTTTTTAAAGCCTTTAGGGATTATTCAATTCTAGTTTCAACCGTAAATCAAATGAGTTTAATTTAACATTAACTCATTAAATCTATGTTACATCTGAAGAAAATATACATATATATATTTTCATAAAGACTGTAATAAAATTCTTTTGTACAAAATATTAATTGTGAAATTTTTTTTAACGGGTAGGTAATACCCGAGAGATATATAAATTCACAATTAATATATTACATTCTTCGAATCTGATTCAGCAAATCATCCATTATACTCCCTACTTTCACAACAATATACATTCTTTTATAGAAATCAAAACAACCATACTCATTCAAAATTTAATTACATATTCTGATTTTGAAATCTCAAAATTCAACTTGAGATATGACCAAAATCATCACTCTTAGATCCTTACATCTTTCACAAGCTATATTTTGACTTCAAAACTGTGTTAGAACATCAAATGTATGTTAACGATTACAATCTGTGTTCAAACCCTTCGAAAATTTCTGAAGACACTTCGAATGATGAGCAATCGAGATGATGATCTAACCACATGTTACCCACAGTTATGTACCTGAAAAACTCTTGAAACCAAAGTAAAAGTTTAAACAACGTATCCGCGTCAGATTCTTTAGCATTTATTAGCAAAAAATAACTTTGCGACTCCTATTCAAAGTAGCCAGTTTTGTCACAGCTCCAGCAAGTCAACTTCGACTTTTCAGTCTGACTAACCTTATTATAACCTTGAGATATACACCATCGTTACCAGGGAACCTTTTACATTCCACCACATTATTAACAGATGTATCAACAACTTCATTACCCTTTGACTTTAGCCTCTCTAAAAAGTCATTATAATTATTCATTGAAACCCCATCATTTACTCATTCGCATCTTGTAATGAGAATTTCCATACGAATTATTGGGAATTAGCAATCAGTATTTTGAAATCTCGCAGCATGTCTATGCCAACAGTTATATGTGTATATATAACGTCTATTTTCTGGACTTAATTTGATTGTGAAGATTCTGAAAAACACTTCGAACTACGAATTGGTTCTCTGAAAATGGAAAAATACTGATGAAGCAGCAAAAAAAACTATAAACGACCTTAACAGTAAAAGTTTGATGATAATGAATAGGTGTGCTGGCAAAGCGCAGAAAAAGAGAAGTCTTGGAACTGGAAAACGGATTGAGCAAAGTAGGAAGGAGGCTGTGGACAAATTACAAAGACTGAACCTGACTTCAAAGGATCCAAATAATTCAGTATCTGCTGAAGTCATTAACGAATACCTTGCTCCTGACTCTAAACCCCTGCGGACAATATTCTTCATCATCCTCTGATATTAGAAATTCTAAAATATCATCATATCTTTCATTATAAATATCCTCCATATTTCTGAAGATATTAATTTTTCTTATTTGAAATCATTTACCTCTTCGCGCTATCTGTATTACATCATAAAAGAAACTATGTTAGTTTCTAAATTCTGAAACATTCAAGTTTAAAATAGGAATATTTTGAAGTAGTGTTGGGAACTGAAGCATGAATTAGTATAATATAATGACACTTGATCAATGTGATTATATTACAGTAAGTCATGCTGAGTTTCTAAATGGAACGTGATGATTCACAGATCATAACATCATCATGTGCCATGTTATACGACTCTTGTATTCTATTTAACCTCTAAAATATCAAGAAAATATTTCTTGATGATTCGGCCTTTTCCAAGGTATTTTAGTAATTTGACAAGTCAAGATCGTGCCATCACAATTTCCTTCCTAGAACATTAACAATGTTCATTTCGAAATTCGTATCTGTGGATTCTGGACCATTATAAGCGGTGCTTAATCGCAAGAAGAAGAAACGAAAGGACAAAACTTCGAAATAGAAATTGGGGTATAAATTGCAGCAAATAAAAGAGAGCATTAACTGTGAATGATAATGATTATAGAAGACAGAAGCAGAGACTTTGAAATATAAGGGAACATATAAAGCCCAACGACAAACCAGAAATTATAAACCATATATATCGATGCATATAGCAATATAAAGACACGGGAGAACTAGGAACACTATAAACCCAAGAGTATAGTAGAAGTAAATAGATTCTTCCGGCGGTAGATGAAAAAAAAGAAGAATGACCGATATGAAAGTTAAAAGTATATCGAGAATCAGAACTGGATGGAGCATATTGATGAATACTTTAAAATATGAGTTGAGGGGAAAAGAATAGAAGGTGATGAAACATGACTAGGAACTTAGAAATCAACAGATTTAACTCACACAATGGCAGAATAAGTGAATCAAACCCTCTAGTGAATAGGTTAAATTTTTTTTTTGATTAATTTAGTCAAACCACAACTAAATCAAGTGTGATTAGATCAACACCTGGAGCTATTATTCACCACCTGGGTGATTTGGACTGAGAGAGAATCGAAGGAGCTCACTAGATCTGAGTGTGTGTAACAAATGAGAGGCTTAACCTAAAATGAAGAACATAAGACTTTATATACCCCTGCTGTTGACACGCCCATACGATTCATTCATCACATGTATGAGTTGGCTTCATCAACCGTACGGGTGATCACTCACTCGTGTCTTATCATTTAGGTTGTAATTGTGACTTAGCTCAGCATCAACCATGCGTATGAGCCTGTCAGCCGTACTAGTGAGGCTTCACTCGTACGTCTGACTAAGTCTAACATAGTCAAACATCTAAATCTCGTTCCTGTAGTTCCTGTAACCACATACAACCACGGATAGGATAATAACGAGCAATCATGGTGGCCTGTAAACTGTTGTACCTGCAATGGACGTGGGTAGATGTCTAGGGACTTGCATAAAATGCATCAACAGATGGTGTGAGTTGTAAGGAAATGAAGGAGGTGAATTTATAAGAAAATCTCCGACAGAACAATTAAAATGGACGATCGCATTTAAAGCGGATCCTAATTCCCTTGATTACCGGAGAGTCAAATCTTATTAAGAAGATTTTCTTCAAATCCCTTAAAATCTGGGAATCAATCATATCTACGTCAAATGATAAGATGACTCTACACTTACTCATTTCACTCTTCTATGTTAGCTTCATTCGTACTCTTCATATAAATAGATTGTTTATCCAAATTATTCGCTGATGATAAAACTCTAATTTTCAGCCCGTATGCATCATGATAACATACTTATTATCATTCACGACCTTTCCACTCAAATTTCGGGACGAAATTTCTTTAACGGGTAGGTACTGTGATAACCCGGAAATTTCCAACCAAATTTAAACTTTAATCTTTATATGTTTCCGACACGATAAGCAATATTTGTTAAGTTAAATTTCAAGAATTTTAAACTATGTTCATACATTCATTCAACCTCGACCAAGTTCCAACGATTCACGAACCATTAAACGAATATGATTATATATGTATATGTGTATATATATTATAACTTGAAACGTAAACAAAATAATAGATTAAATACTTTATATGATTGTATCTGTTTCAAAATGTTTATCAATGGAATTAGAAGATAAGATCAAATGATTGAATTATCAGATATATTGAATTATGATTACAAGTCTCTGTTGAAAGGCCCACGTTGATTTGAGAAATCTTTTCATTTTAACAATATTCGGAAAATGGTAAAGTGATTTATAAATATGAACAAATTGTCAATCATTGAGAACTAGATAAAGGATAGTGGAAGATTGAATCTCATAAAGACTCGATTGATCTATTTAGTTTCAAACGTACAAAAACGTTTTCAGTTTAAAAAGAACTTTATTATTAAAACGTATATAACTTTTATAAATATCTAGAACCACTTTTGACAACTCATTACTTAACTAGTATGATAAAGATAACGATATTTATATTTTATTTTATTAAATATATATAACGATTTAAATTAATATTATATATATTTATACGCGTATTATACGTACATAGTTTTATACTTTTACTATACTTAAACTTTACCTTTACTTTATTTTTACTTTACTTTAACTTTAATAATTCATACTTTAATAATTCACTTTAATAATTCATACTTTAATAATTCACCTTAATAATTCATACTTTAATAATTCACTTTAATAATTCATACTTTAATAATTCACTTTAATAATTCAAAAATCTATTATAAATAGAATTCAATAGGTTTCATTATTTCATAGAAACTTGAAAATAGTTTTCTCTAAACTCTCTCAATCGATTTACATATATATATTTACTCCGTATTATCTCAAGATATTATTAGTATACATAAAATATTACGACGGAGTGCTGTCCGAGTGATTTCGAAGTTGTTTTTTTCGAGTGGGATAAGATTAAGGAAATTATGGGTTATAGCTATGGAGGTGATTGAGTATGGTTCATGGGTATGCTCGTGAGGTCAATATAGTGTTTATCATCTCCGTTGCGTTTACATACCTTTCCTGCAATATTGAATCTCAATATTGATATGTGAGTACTCATAATTTAATTTTTACATACTAATAGTGTATCCCTGACTAGTGCTCGAGTATATAGGATTATGCATGCTTGTACTTTTGATATTGCCATTAGATAGGTTATGTTGATTCCTGAATTAGTTACATATACGATTGAGATAAGGTATAAGATATGCATGTCGTTGGAAAGCTAGCGAAAAATAGTTGAATTTTGGTTTAAGAATCACTTGAATCCAAGTAATGGTTAGAAAGTTATGAAATAAACAAATTGCATAATTAATTTCGTAATTAAAATTGCTGATGATAATTAGTGAACTAATTTTATGGGTTATAAAAAGTGATTATTTGGATTCTACTAGTCGAGTAGATGAATTTTCATATAAAGCACGTCTCGTTTCGTTGAACGGTTGTCAAGTTATGGACAAAAGAAGTTTTGCAAATTTTGATGAAATGTCGAAACGGGAACTGAAATTCTCGCTGATCTGCGTTGTTTCATATATAAAAAAAAATACCACTGAATTCTTTGCTGTAAGGTCTAATAAACAACTCTAGCCGTTTGTCAATTCGAGTCTCGACGATTTTTCTAAAAATCATCAAAGTTGACAGTTTGGTCACATTTTAAAATTCTAAAAAGAGCTGAAACTTTTTTATTTAAAAATGTCAGTTTTGTATCAGTTGTCATGGTCGGCCTGATATGTGTTTACTCTTTCCAAAAATTATGTTGTATCTTTGTGGTAACGAGAATTTGCAGGCTTTGACCGTTTGTCAATACGAGTTTTGAGGAATTTTCTAAAAATCTCCAAAGTAGGCTACTCGGTCACTTTTGTAAATTTATTAAAGCTGAAAAATTAACTTTGAAACGCCGAAAACGCGTTGGCAACTACGAGTTGTATAGGTTTAGTTTACTTCTGTAATATTTATGCTTAATTTTTTTGGTAATGTGTAACTTTTATCTTTGGCAGTTTATCAATCGGAGTTCCGATAATTTTTCTAAAAATAGCTGAAGTGGCCCGTTTAGTCATGTTTGACCGAAAATTATTTTTGTATAAGTTATTATATATTTGCATGCGACCTCATTTTTACTTTGACCTTTGACTTTTGACTTTAACCTTTGACTTTTGACTTTGAACTTTGACTTTTCCTGTTAACTTTTCAATTAACTTTTTGTGTTGATTTTCTCTAAAAAAAAAAAAAAAACCTAAAATACTATTTTATGATTATGAAACCATTTGTGTTACGTTGTTTCACACGTCACCTTTTACTAGAATCTTAATTGAGCATGAGTAATATAACATGTTACTATACTGTAGAGTTAGACTCGAGCTATAGGATAGGATTACACTATGACCTGACCTAAATTGCTATACAAATATTGACCAACATATAAATATATATAATTAATATAGGTTCGTGAATCCGAGGCCAACCTTGCACTTGTTCAATGACGTTATATGTATTTTTACTACGAAATACAGTATGGTGAGTTTCATTTGCCTTTTTACCCTTTATATTTTTGGGACTGAGAATACATGTGCTTTTATAAATGTTTGACGAAATAGACACAAGTAATTGAAACTACATTCTATGGTTGAATTATCGAAATCGAATATGCCCCTTTTTATTAAAGTCTGGTAATCTAAGAATTAGGGAACAGACACCCTAATTGACGCGAATCCTAAAGATAGATCTATCGGGCCTAACAAACCCCATCCAAAGTACCGGATGCTTTAGTACTTCGAAATTTATATCATGTCCGAAGGAGGATTCTGGAATGATAGGGGATATTCTTATATGCATATTGTTAATGTCGGTTACCAGGTGTTCACCATATGAATGATTATTTTTGTCTCTATGCATGGGACGTATATTTATGAGAACTGGAAATGAAATTCTTGTGGTCTATTAAAATGATGGAAATAAATGATTATGATAAACTAATGAACTCACCAACCTTTTGGTTGACACTTTAAAGCATGTTTATTCTCAGGTGTTAAAGAAATCTTCCGCTGTGCATTTGCTCATTTTAAAGATATTACTTGGAGTCTTTCATAGCATATTTCGAAGAACGTTGCATTCGAGTCATTGAGTTCATCAAAGATTATTATTAAATCAATTTATAGTTGGATAGTGGATATTATGAAATGGTATGCATGCCTGTCAATTTTCGATGTAAAGAAAGATTGTCTTTTAAAAACGAATGCAATGTTTGTAAAATGTATCATATAGAGGTCAAATACCTCGCAATGTAATCAACTATTGTGAATCGTTTATAATGTATATGAACGGCTCCTTTCAGCAGGGACAGAAGTGAATATGTTGGGGTGGAGTCTAATTTATTGGGTAATGGGTTCCATGATCTTAACAGTGGGGTTGAGAATATTAATCTTAGCGAAGGTAATGATAATAATTTAGCAACTGAGATTAATAAACTTTCAAGTGAAGAAGCAATTGAACTAGAAAGAATATTTAGTGAATCCGAAATATGGGAGGCGGTTAAGGATTGTGGAAGCTCAAAGGCTCCGGGACCAGACGGATTTAATTTAGGTTTTTACAAGAAATTCTGGAACATTATTAAAGGTGATCTCATTGAGGCTATCAACATGTTTTGGGAAAAAGGTGAGATATCGAAGGGATGTAACGCTTCATTCATCACACTAGTCCCAAAAAAATTGGATCCCGTAAGTTTGAACGATTACCGACCGATCAGTTTAATCGGTAGCTTCTATAAGGTAATTGCAAAACTTCTCGCAAACCGCCTTAAGAAGGTTACCCCTAATCTTGTCGGGTTTGAGCAAAGTGCTTTTATTAAAGGAAGGAATATTTTAGATGGGGCCCTTATTGCAAACGAATCCCTCTCTTTTTTAAAAAGCAAGCGACTTAAAAGTGTAACCTTCAAAGTGGATTTCGAGAAAGCCTTCGACTGTCTTAGCTGGGAATTTTTGGTTGAAATAATGGAAATTATGGGTTTCGGAATAAAATGGAGGAAGTGGATACTCGCATGCTTAAAGTCGGCTTCTATTTCGATACTTGTTAATGGCTCACCGACGCGTGAATTCAATCTAGAACGGGGAGTTCGACAAGGGGACCCACTCTCCCCGTTTATATTTATTTTGGCGACGGAAGGACTGAATGCTTTAACCAAACAAGCCGTGAAGAATAAAAAGTTCTTGGGGGTGGAAATTGGTCGTGATAAAATTCCCATCTCGCACCTTCAATACGCGGATGACACTATCTTCTTCGGATCATGGAGCGAAGGGAACATTCGTAACCTTATGAAACTCCTAAAGTGTTTTGAATTATCTTCAGGGCTTAAGGTTAACTTCCACAAAAGTAATCTTATTGGAGTTGGGGTTGAAAGGAATGAGGTGGAACATATGGCTCGTTTATTGAGGTGCAATTTGGGTACAACTCCTTTTATTTATCTTGGAATACCGGTAGGTGGTAACATGAAAAAGGAAGAAAGTTGAAAACCGGTTATAAACAAATTTGAGAAAAGACTTTCGGATTGGAGGGCTAGATCGATTTCATTTGGTGGACGCTTGACTCTTGCTTAATCGGTGTTGAATAGTCTTCCGTTGTACTACTTCTCGCTTTTTCGTGCCCCGCCATGTGTGATTAAAAAACTTGAGAGTGTAAGACGTTCTTTCTTTTGGGGCTGGTCGGGTAACAAATCAAAAATACCTTGGGTGAAATGGGATGATACAATTTTACCTTATCGGGAGGGGGGTTTAAACTTGGGCTCTCTTAAATCGAAAAATATGGCTTTAATTGGCAAGTGGTGGTGGAGGTTTAAATCCGAATCCACCTCATTGTGGGTAAAGGTCATCTCTAGTATTTACAGGAACTCGGGTGGGCTTACTTTTGGTGACATTATTCCAAACGACTCTTACAAGTCGACTTGGATGGATATAATAAAAAACGGGACTAACATCGAAGACACGGGTCTTCCTTTTAGAAGTTTTTTTGTAAAGGAAATAGGTGATGGGGCTTCTACTTCATTTTGGAAAGATACTTGGATTGGAAATGAAAAGCTAAAGCACAAGTTCAAGAGATTATCAAGGCTTGATATGAATTTGGATGTTTCAATTGGCGAAAGACTTGCTTGGGATGGTGCGAAGTGTGAAGGTAATTGGTCGTGGTTAAGAACACCAAGTGGAAGAGCGAACGATGAGCTACAACAATTGGAAAACATGGTCGCGGATGTGAAACTAAACCCGAATAAATGTGACGAGTGGAAATGGAAAGCGGATGGCAACGAAATTTTCTCGACAAAAGCTTTAACAACTTTAATCAATTCGAGAGTTCTAATCCCAAGTTACCCTTTTTGTGAAACCTTGAGTAACAAAATGGTCCCGAAAAAACTAGAAGTATTTGTGTGTAGAGCTAGGAAAAGGCGTATCCCGGTGTTGGTGGAACTGGACAAAAGAGGTATTGATCTACATTCGGTTAGATGCCCGCTATGCGATGATGCCATTGAAACAGTTGATCACTCACTTATTTTATGTAAGTATGCTTTCGATGTGTGGGGTAAAGTATTCGAGTGGTGGGGTAGAGGCGATATACCTTATATTAGTGTTGAGGATCTCTTCTTGGATACGGGGCAATCGACTTCATATGTGGGTAAATCTATTTGGCAAGCGTTGATTTGGTCAACTACTTATCTCATATGGAAAAACCGAAACCAAAAGGTTTTTTCGAATAAATGTTGGAATGTTACGATGGCACTAAACGAGATTCAAATCAAAAGCTTCGAGTGGGTTGCGAAAAGATGCAAATCTAAGTCATTTGATTGGCACACATGGCTCCATAACCCTCGGGTCCTCATTTCTTAAAGTTTATTGTCTTCGCGAAGATGCAACCTTAGCATCCTAGTTTATAGTTTCGTGTATCTGTATATAGTTTATGTTTGGTGTGTATGTATGTGATTTTGTTATTATTAATAAAATTGTTGCCTTTCAAAAAGAAAAGAAATATAATATTGAATATTCACAAAATAAGATGGTTAAGGTACGGAGTAATAGAAACGATAGTGCAACCAAAACTTGAGGGTACCTTTGTAATTAAAGTTGATAAATCCACCATGTTTTTTACTACTTCCAACATTTTTCAACCTATTTCCTAAAATACCTTTATAAAACAAAAGCAAATGGTCAATATTGATAAATTTACATTTATCTATCCCGATTTCTCCCCTTTCTCATTACACCTATTTTTCTCTCTCTCCCAGTTTATCTTTTGCCTCAAAATCATCTTCTTTCTCACAATCATAATCTTCTTTCCTTTTTACCAATCAAGAACACTAACCAGGGGCGATTCTACCTTATAGGGTGTGGGGTCCGATGACCCCACTACTTCGAATTTTTTTATACAATGTACTCTTTAAGTTGTATAGGACACCACTAAATTCAACTATAGGACCCCATATAATTTTAAAATTTGGGGTTTTTTTGAGTTAAACAACCACTAAAGTACCATTAAAATATAATTAACTCTGAAACTTTTTTGAGGGACCCCATTGAATTTTCATCCTAGATTCGCCACTGACACTAACCCTTCATCTTTTTCTTTCCCTTTATTAAAATTATCCAAATTAAAAACGCTAATTCAGATCCACTAACATTAGCAAAAACTGGAAACCTTTTGTACTATGTCGTTCACCACCACCACCGCCACCGCCATCGCTAACAAATTAACTGCAGCTCAAAAACTCAAAATCAGAAAATTTAGGAACAAGATTTGAACAAAATCATAAACAGCTCTAGTTAAAACCTGTTGTACTATGTCCTTCATTAGCACCCCTAACAAATCTATTGCAACTAAAAATAATTAAAATCAAAAAAATCAAAATCGGAAAACTTATGAAACAAGATCTGAATAGGCATAAATAAAAAAGGAAAAGGAAAAGGCAGCGGATACCGTACGAATTACGTAAATGTAAAACGAACTACTTCCACTAAATGCGAATGAAAAGGTATAAACATAAATAGAAAAGAAAAAATTACTTCGTACACATATATGTGCGTGTGTGTATGTGAGATTATGTGTGTATGTATGTTAATGGAGGATGGGAACAACACTCCAGGTGAAAGAAAAAAAGGGAGTAGTGAACTAATGTACAATTTACTATGATTAACTTAAATTATTTAATTGAAGACATTTACACTTTATACAGAGTAATCTAGAAGGGTATTTTAGGCAATTCAATTAAATTGTAGTGGATGAATCAAAAATAAAGGTGGAAATATCATCTTCCAATTAAAAACTCTCTGAATGGTCAAGAGTTTAACGTAACTCTGAAAGATTCCTTGGAAATGATTCAATTCAGAGGAGATCAATTTTAAAATCAAAGACCACACATGCTGACCGAAGCAGAGAAAACTCACTGAACTGAACCATTCAAAGCCAATCAAATATACCCTTAGTGTGAAAACAAAAAATGAATCATTGGATGCAATTACAACTATCAATCTCAGCCATTCAGTGTCTTGATTATGTAACAATTCTCTCTCTTTCATTTCTAATTGTTTACATTTATTGTCATTACTGCCCCCACACACTTCCATTGGTGAAACAATACTTGATAAATTCTCTATCAAAAATCGAAAATTACGATTTCAATCAACCTTAAACCACAAACAGTCACCGTCGTATGAAATGAAACTTAGGGTTTCGAGAATTTAGATGCAGATCCATCCTCTTTGGAACTCCCACGGACAATATGGATCCATTTTAAATAGGTTTGGTTGAGTATTTGGGTGATTAAGAAAATATCCGATGTTAATGTCGAAATGTCCATGAGCGACGATAATGTTGTCAAGGTACTAAAAACCCTAATATATGGTTTCAGTTGCGTGGATTATTTCTTTCTATTTATGTAATGTTTGTGTAACTTTAAAGGTGACAATTAATTATTCACGAACAGTTTTTACGTTTCACATTATCAATGTTTTAGATTCATATAATAACTGGATTATTATCTATGATTTTTGTACTATGAAAGTTTTATTAGGGTTCATATAACCAATGTTTATCAATGCGAAATTCAATTTTGACCTTTATGTACAGTTCGATCTTTAATTGTTCTTTTAAACCTTATGTGCGTTCTCTTAGATTCAGCCTTCAAATTATAAAGGTAATACTTCTTACATCTTTTTAATTTTAAGTGTTTCACACATTATTTAATTTTTATTCTTTAGACCATTATTAGCGCAGCGTGATGGGGGATTTTTGGAGCATCACGCCACCATCACCCCCACTATGCAGCGCCATGGAGGAAAAAAATTGCAGTAATGATGGTTTCATCACAGGAAGAATCTGAGCGTGTTGGTTGGTATCCACGAATTGGGGGCTGCCACAAAATTGGGGCTGAATCGTATTGTGTTTAATTCTTGATATAGAAGATGAAATAATTAAAATGAAGAAGATGAAATAAAAAAAAAATCAGATCTGGTTTACTTCAAGCTGCTATGATAAAGGGGTATAGATATAGAAATAAAACATTTACACATTTAGTACCTAAACTTTGTATAACTTTACAAAACAATTAAATAAAATAGTAATAAAAATACAATTCGAACCGCAATATAAATCTAAAAAATATAAATTTATAAAATCTGTTACCATTATTTTTTATAAAATATTTTAAGTTAATAAAATAAACTAAATAATATAATAGCTTAACATAAAAAATGAAAAATAAAATAAAAATGTGGGATCAATTTAACCCATCACGCCTATCACTACAAACTACATCACGCCATCACCTTTGTCAAATCAGCATTATACCCCACAAAAACACCCCATCACCCCGGCACCACTAAAATGGTGTTAATATCTTATATTTTTCTGTACATTTTATGTCCAGGCCTTATAAAATAGGGTGAAGATTCCAAACAGGGTTTATTTTTTATTTTTATTTTTTTTGTAATGGGCATGAACCATCTTCTGGGAAGGTATAATCACCTGCAAAATAAACAAATGCTGAATATTTATTTGGGAAAGTATGATTTTTTTTCAAGTTCTTAAAATTGGCACAATGAACAGTTCTTTATGTTCATGTCTGGTGAAAACACGTCATGATGTTGTATATGTATTTTGAAATTGGTTGTTATCTATAGGTATCATTTATTTTGGTTTATTTGTATTTATTTACAGATATAAGATCAAGGTTAGATTCAGATTCAGGTTGTTATATTGAGGGTCAATCTAGAGTCATTGATGAAGCGAAGTAGAATGAAGAAAATAGGGTACATGATCAACTACAACTTAATAACAAAGATAAATCCCATGAGTTTCGGTTGCTCGCACAAGAGGTTAGGAGCTGTTCTTATTATCTTATATTCATCTATCTTATATTCATCATCATTTTAATGTATTTGTGCTTACATACTGTTAACTAATGAGTAATGACTGTAGTTGATGGTTCCATTACATCTTTGCAAGAAAAGGAAAAAAGCCTTGGATTGCAGTGTTGATGTCTTTTGTTGATTAGCAAAGCAGCATTCGAATGGTGAATAAAACTGATTTCCATGTAAGTTCAGTTATGCTTGCTCGTGTATATTGGCGGAGGTGGAGCTGTCAGACTACCGCCTATAATACATATCGATTATGTTTTGGTTATATGTATATGAAACGTATGTATTACATGTAAGGCCAACATATTAGAGGCTCTAGGATATATTCTACGTGCTCATCAAGTTTAATCTGTTTATTGTCAGTGAGTTTGTTCATTTGTGTTATTAAGTTTTATTAGGGCTCATATACTCATACCTAACAAACACTAGTCGTAACACATGAAAGATTAAATGTCCCTTTTCTCGTATCTACATCGAAAAAATTGCTTTACAGTTGGCTTGGGTTTGATAACGTCCAAGATATGAATAATGCTAACTAGTATACTAATGAAAATCTACGAAATTAAGAGTTACCTTTAAGGATCAAAATCTAATTATAATATTCTATTGGCCTGGTTAGGTGTTTCAGTGTATAAAAATGCATCTAATGCAATATTATAGATTCTCTAACAGTTACTTTAGTCGTTTCTCGGATAAATGTTATGGTTAAAAAAGGTTAATGGTGATCACACAATTCATGAGTACATTCATCGGCTGTTAATGGTGATTACATAACAAAGGTTAAAGGTGCTACACTTATTACCATATATAAGTAACTTTGTTTAATTAGTGCTCTTTCTAATTTCTATTACGGAGTATTATTTGAAAAGAATTGGGAGGTTTGTATAGGATGAGAGAGGTTAAAAGTTACTCTAGACTCGATTCCGCTTAAGGCATTCGTTTGTATTTATTTCCTTCTAGAAACCCAAAATATTATCTCAGGCCACTTAGTATCTGCTCCATTTTCAGTACAAACACTTTAACATTCCTTTCACTAAACCCTCACTATCTTACACTCAATTTCAAACTTTAACCCATTTTAAATTATTATTAAATACAATAAATAAATATAAATTACATAACTTAAGTTTATCAGGATAAAATCAATATAGATCGTGAAGAACAGTAGCTTCACACATCATCACTGAATTCAGGCCAAAATTGATGGATTCTTCAATATAATTGCAATTAACTTCGTAGATCACTTCCAAAACATAATCCTTACTTTCGACAATTTATATCATAAACCAAAAACAACTCGATCTTGAAAATCCGTCGATCCTTGACTTTTATGAAAAGTCAAACTGACTTGAATCAACGATCAAACGATGTTTTTAATTTGAATTGAATAATCACCTTCGATTTTGTTTGTTGTATGTTCGAAATCCTTGCGTTTAAATCAGACTTGTTCGAAATTCACCGTATTTATCTGGAGCCGTAACCACCCATCGATGACCGGCTGACCACCAACGATTGAACACCGACGATGGATCCAATTTCATCGATCAAACCTTGTAGACGTAAAAGGTATGAGCTTTTTGTATAATTAGGGAATGTGATGGAGAAAATAAAAATGAGATATGCATCGTGTAATTGAAACAAAGAAATATATTCATCGTCGGGGACCCACTGAAATTCGTGAAACCATCGTTGCAGGTGCCACTGGCGATTTGCTGGTGATGGTGGTGAGTGAGTGGCGGTTTTTGGCGGAGCTGCTCATGGAACCATTGCAAGTGGCCTCACATACATAATGAAAACAATAATGGTTAACTGGTTCAGTGTGATGTGCGATTACCATTGGTTGCAAGTTTAATTCAATTCTTGCTTTTATTTTTTCTATTCTTTTTTTCATTCATTATTAGATTTTATTTTTTATAAGGGTTAAAAATATAAATATGCTTTATACTTTCACTTTTGTTCCAATGTAGTCTATATACTCAATAAAATATCAGTGTAGGATATATACTTTCAAAAAGTGTGCTAATATGAACGCATTGAACTTTTTTGGGTAAAGGGTGTTCACCCGGTAAATATTATTAAAACTACACAATTACAAAAAATGAACGCATTGAACTTGTTAATCGGATAAAACAAAAATGAACGAACAAAAGTGAAAGTATATAGCCTAATTGAAACAAACATTTTTGTATATAGCCTACATCGGAACACAAATGAAAGTATATAACCTGTTTGTATCCATATAATATCTAAAAAGTGTTAAAAATTGATTTTACCGGTGAATCAGGTAACACGTCACAAATAGTCTACATTAGAAATTTTTTTGAAAATATGTGACCAACAGTAGTAATTTATTGAGTATATAACTTACATTGGAACAAAAGTGAAAATATATATATATATATATATATATATATATATATATATATATATATATATATATATATATATATATATATATATATATATATATATATATATATATATATATATATATATCGTATTTATAGCTTTAACCTTTTTTATAAGTATAAGATAGCTCCCTCTATTCACTTATCCTATTTGTTTTCAATTTTAAATCCTCTCATTTCTTTTAATTATTCAACCCCCTCAATACTTTTTAAAACATTTCTTTTATAAATTTTTGTATTTTTTTCATTATAAAAGGTTTTATATTATGTTTGGTCAGTTGAAACGACTGTATATTTGTATATTTTGATCTCATTTTGGTTAAAATTATTTTAATTGAAAACATATATTTATGTAAAAAAAAATATTTTCCGCACGCACAGGAGCACGTGATCTTCGTCCTGTTTATTTCAAAGATACATGGATTAGTCATACACTCTTAATTTAGTCCATCTCAATAAAGTGTGTGTGGTATCATGTTCAGCTTAAAAAGGAAAGAATACTAAAAACATTTAATGTCTTAATAATTCGAATCACATAACTATATACATGTTGTTTTAATTTTCATTTTCCTATATAAAAGTTCAGTGAATATTATTTAAGGGTAAGAAGAATCAAAATTAAAAGTATCGAGTGCTCCCAACTATGACAGCACTTTCTCCCGGACTAGCCAACCCTTCAGCGCCACATCAGCACTTTCATCCCACTTCCTTTCCAGGATTAAACCCAGGACTAAACACTCCCAACAGTGACACTCCTCCTTACATATTTTTTTATTTTTTTAATTAAATTATAAATACTTTTATAATTATTAGATGCCCGCGAATTCGCGGGACTTTTTTATTGGATGAATTTACCATATAATGATATTTTATATTATTTGAATGGTTGTCGGTAATGGATAAAATCATAGAATAATGTTGTATAATTGTTGATAAAATCAAAACAAATCAAAGCATAAATGAAAAACGAAAAGAAAAGATTAATATTGGCTATCGACTCGGGTAGATGCACTCAGACCAATTTTATTGTAGCATCACTATTCCATAATTAAAAAAACATACGTTTAAGTGCTTCAAGATTATGACTTTGCACCAACTAAAAATGGTTCAATCTTAGGTATTTTGAGATCCCCCTACACCCTAAACTCTAAACCCTATACCCCATACCCTAAACCTTAAATTCTAAAATTTAAACCCCAAACCCTAAACTCTAAACCATATACCCTAAACCTTATACACTAAACCATGAACTCTAAACCCTAAATCCAATACACTAAACCCTAAACCCTATATCTATACTCTAAACCATAAATTGTAAAAACTAAACCCTTAGCCCTAAACCCTAAAACATAAATTCTAAACCCTAAACCCTATACACTAAACTCTAAACCCAATATCTAAACCCTAAACCAACCATTTACCCAACACACTAAACCCAAAACTCTAAACCCTAAACCTTATACCCCTAAACCATTAACATTAAATTCTAAAATTTGAACTCTAAACCCTATACACTAAACCTAAACCTTAAATCCAATACACTAAACCCTATATCTATACTATAAACCATAAATTGTAAAAACTAAACCCTAAGCCCTAAACCCTATACCCTAAACCATAATTTCTAAAATCTAAGCCTTAAACCTTAAAGTGTAAACCCTAAACCCTATATCTAAATTCTAAACCACCAGCAGATAATTGATTCGATGATTTCTAGAGAAAATTCAAAACTTTTTGATACGATTAATGGAATACTAACCCATTGAATCACCATTGGTTGTATGATTGAGTTTATCATTAATTTTCAAGCTCTTTAGATAAAACTGATCATACATGTGCATTAGTGACAAGTGCATAAGAAAATGAAATGAAAAGAGAAGAAAAAAATATATTCTACGTAAGAAAGAGCTGCAGATCAGATCAGATCATTTTCTTATTCTTTAAGCAATAACAGAACTACACAAAAATCTGAAAGAGTGTTTTAGGCTGTTAAAAACATGTACCAAAATAGAATATTCGCAAAAAACATCAGCTGAAGCTGCAAAAGCAGCATCAATTGAAATCATGTTTATAGTTTCTTTATCTTAATAGTGGCTCTCAAATTACATCTACTACCTTAAGGACTACTTATTTTCTTACAATGTTGTGATATACCTTGCATAAATTGCATCAATTGATAACATGCCAAATAAATTGACATATTCAGTCCAACTTAAACAAAAGATTATGAAAGTTACATGATAACCACAATGAGGGAAGTAAAAAAAACATACCACTTTCTTTTAGCCATTTACGCATTTCTTCCGCAGTTTATTTCAAATGTACGAAATAAACTTTCTTTCTTGGAATCTGCAATAAGAATCCAGAGTCGAACCTTTACAAAACTATAGAAAATATTCTTTATAATAGATCATATTTCAAAGACCACTAACAATTTTTATGTATGCACAATTTATACACATATACCAAGTAGTTCAATTAAAAGGAAATTAGTAACCAGTATAACATGAAATTTACATTCTTACACCATAAGGAACAGATACTATAGACTAATTAAAAGGAATTAAAGTTATAAAATTCTCTGATAAATAATGTCCCTAATAATTATAGAGTATACATAGTGATAAAAGAAGCCGATGAAAATACATTCCTACTCGTTATGAATAGTATAAAACGACATGTTCCTTACCTCTCAAATTGACACACCGACTATGGAGTATTAGTGCCTTTCAAAAAAAAAAAAAAAAAAAAAAAAAAAACTATGGAGTATTAGTATTTAAATTTGTAGCAAACAACCAGCTTAATACGTTATTAACCATTATTAAGTTATTAAACCTGAATAAGTAATTAGAAGATAAACAACTTCTAAACATTAACCTCAAAAATATCATTTTATATGTAACAAAATTGTCTTTCTAAATGCTGGTATATAAATCAGATATGGTATATAAATCAGATATGTGAAATCTAGGTCGATAATGGGCACATGGTATTCCGGGTCAAAACAAATTCTGGATAAAATAAGTCATTTTCACTACTTTTCATGAAGTTATTAAGGCAGCAAATGAGCATAGCAAATCATTCTTAAGAACAACATAAAAATGGAATAAGTAAGAAGATGTTGTGATTGGTAGACCATGAAATAATAACTCTTAGCGTTATATTATAGTAGACATGAATTTTGATAACTAATGAAACATATACAATCAGGTATTATCTCTGGTCTAAATAACCCATTCAAGCCTACTAAGTGCATTACGACACGAGTCTTCCAAATCACCCATCTACCAGCATATTTGTATCCACCAAGAAATCGTGCACTTAAAACCGACATTGATAAAAGTGTAAACCATTTTGCCACCAAAATTCACAATATATGGATCCAAAAACATACCTAGCTGACTCATAACAAAATTTACTTGGTAACCCGATTCACCCTACTCATATCGTTAGGAGTAAAGATGTTTGGTCAGACTCGCCTATGACTTTTTCATTTGACTTTTGGAAGTCGTATTTCTAATCCAGAAACCTTTGCTTATTATAATACCGGTACTGGGCATTGTACTTTCATTTGAAAATACTACATATAAACTCTTTATGACCCATATTGATCGACCTCGTGTCAATTTCAACCCATTTCCAAATAGGATCTCTTAACATCCCTCAAAACTAAACAAATGCAATCATTAAAACTAAGAAAAATTTGACAAAAAATCCACCAAAGAATAAGCCACTCACCAATGACCCGTTTAAAGCATGTGAGGATGCAAAAAAAAAAAAAAAATGTCAAGTACAGTTCTAATGAGCCCCAAGTAACATAAACAATACAACTTAAAGGCAACTTAAATTTAACTACCATACTGAAGGAGCAATATGAAGTCTTAAAGACATACAATAAATAACATAAGTAAATTCTGAAACTGCATATTTATTTGACGATCACATTTCGTTTCTCCTGATTGAACCAAGTATAGCATACTCAATACATAATCATTAGGTTTCGTGGTTAAAATTACATATTCCTTTCCATAGACACATCAAATAATTAATAACATTATCCAAACTTCTAAGCTTTATATTAACGTTTGGCAGGAAAACTATTAATTCACAAGTTCTGATTACTTCACCTTTACGTTTATTTTAAGAAGTTTGGCAACAACGGGATATAAAACAAATAGGTTATTCCAGATTTAATTAATACATTAGCATAATACATCATAGATATGGGAACATAATACCGAATCAGGGAATAAGTTTGGTTGGAAATTAAGTGTCAAACTAAGTATTTATAACTTTCAAATGTTGAACAATAATGTCAGATTTTAACAATCAATTATACAGTCGATAATACCTCATATGAAGCATTGTCAGAAGCTCAGCAAACACTAAAAACAAAATGAACAACAGGTGTAGCAACCACATAATGACTAAATCTGATCATATTTGAACAATTATACAAAAAACAGTAAGGGCTAGAATACCTTTCGTCTATAATGATTGTATCAAGCTGTAATTTATTTTCGTTCATAATGATCATATCAAGTTGTCGTTATCAGTTCTTCCTGGTAACTTTGTAGCAATGACTGGCCATCTGCAAAAGAATGAAAATTGTTATGCTAACAGACCAAACGAAAATCATAAACTTGTTTAAAAAATCATCGATCGTAATTTTGGTGTAAAAAAAAAAAGAGAAACCCTAATGAAGAGAGATGCCGACCTGTTCCTTTTTTCCTGTATAATCGATTGTATTTTCCTGTTCGATTGGATAATACTTGAAATCGAATTGTTTCAAAGAGAGAATGAGAGATGATTTTTGGGAACCCTAATTTGTGTAAACAAAAGAAGCCGATCTCCAGTTTTTTTCAGTCGCTTAAGTCGCGTAATTGTATGGTGTGTAAGGTTAAACAATTCAAAGGATTACGAGTGTCAGATTAAGAAGAAATTAAAGGCTAAAATCAAAAATAGTTAATTAAATGAATGGTTAAGATTAGTTTATGCTCTATTTTTGCTTTTATTATTATATAGATTATATAGATAGTAAGTATAGATACTATAATTTTTAATTATTATTAATTTAAACTTAAAAATTAATTTGATTAATTATTAAAAAAATAAGATAAAATAAATATGTGCTCCGTATACGGTATACCCAAACCTTAATACATATGGACCTACCATTAAATCAAAATAAAAAATATGGTTCTTTTCTTCATCTTCATCGTTACATAAACATATACCTAAAAAAACTTGTTGCAGCGATGAAAATGGGTCCATTTTCATCTCCAACCAAAATTAATAAATAATAAAATTAATCAACAAATACACCAAAAGCTCGTCCATAAATATGCTCAATATGGACGAAACGGGAGACGGAGCACCTGGGCGACATCGTGGGCGGGAGCTGGGCGGCCTTCGTGCTATCGGTGCCCAAGCTGGGCGGAGCTGAGCGGAGCTGGGCGGAGTGTATATTTGTTTATTTAGTCTCATTTTTGTGTATAAAGATTTGATTGAAAATATATAGTTATGTAAAAAAATGTGTTACAGACGTACTGGAGCACGTGACCCCCACACCCGTTTATTTCAAAGATACATGGATTTAGTCATAAACTCTTTAATAAAGACACTTTGTGATAAATGTTTTTATTTTGGCGAAAAAACGCTCGAAGAATTAATATATAACAATTACCGTGTTTTTCGAGCGTATGTTATGTTGAGGTTTTAGATATTAGGGTTTATAGGGTTTAGATATTAGGGTTTAGAAATTTAGGGTTTAGGGTTTGAATTTAGGGTTTAGATTTAGGATTTAGATTGAGTTTTTAACACGAACGTTTTAGAGTTTAGGGTTTAAGGTTTTGGGTTTAGGGACTAAACCCAAAACACTAAACCCTAAACTCTAAATCGGGTTAAATTTTACTTCACAAAACATGAAGAAAAAAAACGTTAACATTCTTCACGATCAATATTATCTTGAATGTTATTTTTGTGGATCGTTTTCCCGCATAAATAATAACATTCATCATGAAGTATCTTTTTTATATGTTCATATTTTCGTGTGATCTTGATGCCTGAAAAAAAAATTCTAAAAAAAACGAAAAAAAAAAATTTGCTTCCTCCCGATTAGTTACTTCCCCATTGATCCTGCCCTATATAGGGGCAGGATCAATGGGGAAAGAACCAATCAGGGGGAAGGGGGGGGAAGCAAAAAAAATAAATTTCGTTTTTTGAAAAAACTTTGTTCACGAACATTATAGATTGGATGAAAATAAGAACATTTAGAAAAGACACTTCGTGATGAATGTTATTATTTTGGCGGGAAAACGATCGACAAAAATAACATTCATGATAATATTGTTCGTGAAGAATGTTAACGTTTTTTTTTCATGTTTTGTGAAGTAAAATTTAGCCCGATTTAGAGTTTAGGGTTTAGGGTTTGGTGTTTTGGGTTTATTTCATAAACCCAAAACACCAAACCCGTTTTGGGTTTATTCCATAAACCCAAAACACCAAACCCTAAACCCTAAACTCTAAACTGTTCGTGTTAAAAACTCAATCTAAATCCTAAATCTAAACCCTAAATCTAAACCCTAAACCCTAAATTTCTAAACCCTATAAACCCTAATATCTAAACCCTAATGTCTAAAACCTCAAAATACGCTCGAAAAACACGATAATTGTTATATATTACTTCTTCGAGCGTTTTCCCGTCAAAATAATAACATTCATCACGAAGTGTCTTTTCTAAATGTTCTTATTTTCATTCAATCTATAATGTTCGTGAACAAAGTTTTTTCAAAAAACGAAAAAAAAAAAAAATTGCTTACCCCCGCTTCCCCCCGATTGGTTACTTCCCTCTTGATCCTACCACTATATATATATATATATATATATATATATATATATATATATATATATATATATATATATATATATATATATATATATATATATATATACTAGTTAATGACCCGCGATTTCGCGGAATTTTTGAAGGGTCTAATCATTTAAGCTATAAAATTAAATATATAAATTTAAAATCTATTATTATAGCTACATGAACATTAAACCAAATGCTTTTTAGGGGATTCAAATTTTTAAAGTTTCAAAATGTACTAACGAATATATAAATAAAAACAAAATTTTGATTCAAATTAAATAAATTATCTCCGATATTGTGATATTTTAGGCGATTGAATTTAGAATTGTGGATGGTTATCTCAGATCTTTGTTGTATTTTCCCACATATTCGACAATGTAGTTATTCTTGTTAGATGATCATGAATTGTGAATAATGTCATAACTCTTTGTCTTGTTGTTAATACTTTGTGCATCCCTAAGAAAGTATTCTGTCGTAATTTGTCAGCCTATAATGAGTTGAAACATTATATTTTTAATAAAATGCATCATATTCTGATATTTTTTAATCATTTAGAAGATGTGTGAAGTTTATGATTTAGTATACCTCATCCATAATGTTGTGCATAATAGTAAGCTTTCCAATTAAAAATGACATAGGATTGTGATAACTTGACATTGCCGCTTCGTCTCCTTTATTCACAAAATCTTTCCTTGTTAAAGTATTTGATATTGTGGCTTTTAAATTTCTAAATTTTGTAGTAAGTACAATCACTTCGTTCGTAATTTCAGATTTTAAAGATTTTATTTTTTCAAGTTTAGGTCCAAAAACTTCAATATGATTGTTGATTAACAGTCACAATCAAGATTAAGTTAATGTATGTTAAACTCGAAATTGAAATATGAAAAAGTGGTTAATATAAAACCAATAATAATAAATAAGATAAAGAAATTTCGTGGTTGCCTGTAGCATATCAGTTGGACGTAATTCACCAATCCACATTATTCACCGCTGAGTATGACACATCCAAGTTCCATATGTAATACTAAAGACATCAAATTTAGTAGCAAGTTTTTTTATATTAAATAAGCTATAGAAATGTCATAATATGTTTTCGATAATCGATAGAATGTTGTCTTCAATGAATTCACTAATACATCTTCTACGTAGTTGTAATATACGTTGGTGATGTTCAACAAACCAATCACTATACTTTTTGCTAAAGGTAATCGGATCTTCAGGAAATATTTAAACAAAAACTTATAAGGTATACATAGTATTGTTTATGAAAGATCAAAGTATATAAATTATATTAAATTAAGATGTACCACGATTGAGGTCTTGATTCCTCGCAATATGTAAATGTGATATAATACTTTAGCAAATTTAATTGTAAATGGATTGAGAATTGAAAGCCATAAATTCGTATATTTTTTGGTGAACATGAATTAAAAAAATACATTTTATAGTAATTCGTTTTTTACTTGTATTTTCCTGTTCAGTTGTATAACGTTTTTTTCCATCTTAAAGAAGTACGTCTACAATAAAAAAATATAATGTACGTTAATTATAACAGTTTGAAATTAACAATTACTATTGTCATTATAACAATTGGAACCTGGTTTTTTTTTTTGCGGTGTTTCATAACTGCTTCTTTATTCATTGCATTTTTTCTTTTCTTTTTGCAAATTTTTAAAAAATAAATAATATATTACTTATATTTGACTCATGTAAATGTAGTTAGAATAAATTATTTCAAATTTTGTAATCTCATACTTTATAGGTTAATAAAACATATTATTAATATTTTTGTCCTTTCAGAACTTCTACCAGAGTAAATATTGTGCATATATATGTGGCCTCCTACATATTATGTATTAATACTCCTTCTATCGATCTTAATTTTCTACCAGCAATTCAATCAACATATCTCGTTCCCTAAACACTAAACTCTAAACCTAAACCCTAAATCTAAACCTTAAACATACCTAACCCTAAATCCTAAACCCTAAACCCTAAACCCTAAATCATAAAACCTAAACCATAAACCCCAAATCTTAAACCATAAATTCTAAAATCTAAACCCTAAACCCTAACCTGTAAACCCTAAACCCTAAATACTAAACCCTAAACCCTATACACTAAACTCTAAACCTTAAACCCTATATCTAAACTCTAAACCTTAAATCACCAACCCTTTACCCTACACACTAAACCCTAAACCATAAACCCTAAACTCTAAACCCTATACCATAAACCCTAAATCTTAAATTCTAAAATCTAAACCCTAAACCCTAAACCATAAACCCAAAACCCTATACCATATACCCTGAACCCTATACAGTAAACCATAAACCCTAAACCCTATACATTAAACCCTAAACCCTATATCTATACTCTAAACCATAAATTGTAAAAAACTAAACCATAAGCCATAAAACCTATATCCCAAACCCTAAACCATAAATTCTAAAATCCAAACTTTAAACCTTAAAGGGTTTAAAGTCTAAACCATAAACCCTAAATTCTATACACTAAACTCTAAACCCTAAATCCTATATCCTAAACTCTAAACCCTAAATCGCAAATCAACCCTAAACAACTAACCCTTAACCCTACACACTAAATCCTAAACCATAAACCTTAAACCCTAAATCATAAATTCTAAAATCTAAACCGTAAACCATATACACTAAATCCAAAACCCTAAACACTAAACCATAAACCATAGAACCCTAAACCTTAAACTCTAAACTCTATATCATAAATTCTAAAACCCAAACCCTAAACTTTAAAGCCTAAACTCTAAACCCTTAACCCTAAACCTTAAACCCTAAAAACTAAACCCTAAAGACTAAACCGTAAACCCTATACACTAAATCCTAATCCTAAACCCTAAAGCATAAATTCTAAAATCCTAACCCTAAACCCTAAATCTTAAGCTTTAAACCATAAACCGTGAACCCTAAATAGCAATTCCTAAACCTTAAACCATTAACTCTCAACGTTAATCATTTTTATCCATTAAGCTTATATTAGTTGTCAAAATGAATTTAGTTTGTACAAAAAATAAATCAGAGATGAGAATTTCTAAAGCATGACGATTGAAACAATTGAATTAGAAAAATGATGAATACCAGTAATCGATTGTGACAGTGGAAATGGCAATATCGGCGGTAATAGAAATGACGATAGTCTTGTCAAAGGGTTAGTTGTTCATCACAATTAAAGGATTCAAAAGGGTAAAAACTAATCGGAGATTATTTTGGATAAGTCTAATTACACATGACATTAACGAATTGAACATGATAATGGATGAAGAAGATGAACGTGAGAGGAACCAAGCATGAAGAGTAGAGTAAAATCAGTCAAGATTTGAGAAAATGAAAAGGATTAGGTAATCTCGTGTTTTTTTTAATTGAATTGAACTTGAAATTGAAAATAATTATTAGAAAAAGATATTTTAGAGATGAAGTGTATTTAAAATTGATTTATTACCGAATATTTTTAGTGAATGATTAATGATCGTTGTATTAAAGGCCTAAAGGGTATTGTAACGTATTCAACTCCATCTCCTCTTAATATCTGCGAATGATATAGGATAGGTTGACACTACATTAAGCATAGTACAAACAAGATCCGGATCAGCCCTCGCGATGCGGCAGGCCATTCCGGGTTACATATTTATATTTATATTTAACATATAGATACATTACATACATGGAAAACATCGGTAATCTGCACATATTACATGCATTAGCTATTAGCTATATACAACAAAGATTGATAGCCAAAATAGTTGTTTTGTAACTGATGCGGGTATGTTTCGGATGTTGTTTTTGGGAATACAGAGTAATGTTATTATACAAAAAAACTAAAAGTTGTAGTATACGGACTAATATTTACATGATAAAATTAGTTATGATGGTTGGTTACAAAAGCGAGTCTGTTTACAATGAAACTAAAGTTATAGCCTGCAATACAATTTGAATTGGCTGAACTGGTTCTGGTTGTAGTCTGTATGAACATGTTGCCAACTTTTCGACCTTTGACTTTCCAGTATGTCCATAACTATCAAACATGCCCTGCAGCAAGCAATATCCAATCCAATTTGTTACCATAATTTTCCTAAGAAGCTCTCAACTGCTTCAAAGTACTTCCTTTAATAGCCAACTATTTTAATCAGAAGTAAATGAAAGCACAAAAAATTTATCCAGCTGCCCAACCAACTAAAGTTACCGAAATTTTCTAATAGTCTAACTTTCCAAGTAACAAAAGTAATCAAAAAGGCTCAATAAACTAAGTACCTAATTGCAAATAAAATTCTCTTTGGTACATAGATAACAAAGAGTGTGTAGGTTTCGTTCTCTATTTAAGCTATATAATACATATGTGTGTTTGGTCTATATAATACATATGAGTATCATATGACAAATTGTATAACATATGTAGCAAACTGTATTCAGGCTATATATAATACCTATGTGTATTTTGCATTGTAAGAAGCAAATAATGAAATTCGGCTAAGAGAGAAATGATTGTCGTTCCGAAATTACTTAAATAATAAGAAGTGGGTTACACAAAATATGTCAAACGTTTCAGTTAGCCACGCGTTAATGTGGGATATCAATAATTAGACTGATTTAGTTTTATTCGTGTGACGACCCGGAAATTTTCGACTAAATTTAAACTTAATCTTTATATGATTTCGATACGATAAGCAATGTATGTAATGTTGAGTCTTGAAAATTTTGAAACGATGTTCATATATTCATTTAACTTCGACCATTCCCGACGATTCACGAACAATTGTTTGTAAATAAATATGTATATATACATATATATAAATACAATAAATTAAAATAATAAAATACAAATTGGACATTAAGATTAAGCATGTAAAATAATATACAAGATAATAAAGTAATTATTAAGGTAAAACTATATATAAATATTTATGATTTCTACAAATGACTATTATGATATACATACCGGAATATATATATATAATTAAATATTATATATGAAATAATTAATAAATTGTAATATTAAAATATTAAAGGTAATTACAAGTTATAATATAAGTTGTTATTATTATTACTTTCATTAGTATTATTAACATAAATATTAATATTAACATCAGTACTATTAATATTATTATAGGAAATATGATACATGTAATTTATTTTATTATTGTTATTGTATCATTATTTTGATTAACATCCAATTAATTATCATGACTATTAATTATACTATGAATATTATTAATGTTATCATTTTAATTATTATGATTAAAAGATATTATTAGTAATATCATTATAAGTATTATTTGGTATTATTATTATTGTTAATATTACTAGTATTTATATTATTATTATTATTGTTAGTTTCATTAGTGTTATTAAATATTAATGTTTATTATTATGTTTCTCTATATACAGATATATATATACACATGTTCGATATATAGTTATACAAATACAAGTATATATAAATACAGATACATATATAAACTTCACTCATGTATATATAAGTGAATACATATATTCAGTTAAGTAAATATATAAATACTGATAATGCTAAAAACGAACATATATTTCATAGCATTATTCCTCAAGAAAGACAAGCTTTTAGTTGCAATTGTTCTATTTACAAGTGATATTCGTTTGTATAATAAAAGGTGAAGACAAAAGACAGATTCGACGAATTGAAGACGCAAACGACCAAAAAGCTCAAAAGTACAAAAGACAATCAAAAAGGTTCCAATTATTGATAAGAAACGTCTCAAAATCACAAGAGTACAAGATTCAAAACGCAAAGTACAAAATATTAAATTGTACGCGAGGACGTTCGAAAATCTGGAACCGGGACCAGAGTCAACTCTTAACGCTCGACGCAACGGACTAAAAATTACAAGTTAACTATGTATATAAATATAATATAATATATAATTAATTATATTAATTATATATATATTATATATATATATATTAAAAACCGTCGGCAGAGAAAACTCCAAGGACTGAGCTGTAAAATTAACCTCCGCGACTCGCGGAGTTTGAAGGGGATTTTGCCGCGAGTCGCGGAGCCCCAAATTTCAACTCTGGCTATAAAGCAAGCCGAATTCTGATCAAAATTACATATTCTATTTTCTCTCTTCTCTATCTATACGATATATATATATATATATATAATTTATATTTTAATTTTAATTTTAATTCTAATAATAAGGGTATGTTAGCGAATGTTGTAAGGGTGTAAGTCGAAATTCTGTCCGTGTAACGCTACGCTATTTTTAATCATTGTAAGTTATGTTCAACCTTTTTATATTAATGTCTCGTAGCTAAGTTATTATTATGCTTATTTAAAACGAAGTAATCATGATGTTGGGCTAATTACTAAAATTGGGTAATTGGGCTTTGTACCATAATTGGGGTTTGGACAAAAGAACGACACTTGTGGAAATTAGACTATGGGCTATTAATGGGCTTTATATTTGTTTAATTAAATGAAAGTTTGTTAATGTTAATATAAAGATTTACAATTGGGCGTCCCTATAAATTACCATATACACTCGATCGGACACGATGGGCGGGGTATTTATATGTACGAATAATCGTTCATTTAACCGGACACGGGAATGGATTAATAGCCACTAGAATAATTAAAACAGGGGTGAAATTACATTCAAGGGTAATTGGTGTAATTGTTAACAAAGTAGTAAAACCTTGGTTTACACGCAGTCGATAACCTGGTGTATTCATTAAACAAAGTATTAAAACCTTGTTACAATTCGAATCCCCAATTAATTGGAATATTTAACTTCGGGTATAATAATAATTTGACAAGGACACTTGCAATTTATATTTATGACTGATGGACTGTTATGGACAAAAACCAGACGGACATATTAAATAATCCAGGACAAAGGACAATTAACCCATGGGCATAAAACTAAAATCAACACGTCAAACATCATGATTACGGAAGTTTAAATAAGCATAATTCTTTTATTTCATATTTAATTTCCTTTATTTTATATTTAATTGCACTTCTAATTATCGCACTTTTATTTATTGTTATTTAATCGCACTTTTAATTATCGTACTTTTTAATTATCGCAATTTTATTTTATCGCACTTTTATTATTCGCAATTTCATTATCGTTATTTACTTTACGCTTTAATTTAAGTCTTGTATTTATTTTATATTTTACATTAGGTTTTAACTGCGACTAAAGTCTTAAAATCGACAAACCGGTCATTAAACGGTAAAAACCCCCCTTTTATAATAATAATATTACTTATATATATATTTGTATTTTTAACAAAAGTAAACTAATATAGCGTTGAGCTTTGTTTAAAGATTTCCCTGTGGAACGAACCGGACTTACTAAAAACTACACTACTGTACGATTAGGTACACTGCCTATAAGTGTTGTAGCAAGGTTTAAGTATATCCATTCTATAAATAAATAAATATCTTGTGTAAAATTGTATCGTATTTAATAGTATTTTCCTAGTAAAATATAAACTATTTTATATACACCTCGCAGAACATCAAGTATTTTTGGCGCCGCTGCCGGGGAATCATCTTAAAAGCCGGAAGCGCAACGCTAATATAAAAAAAAAAAGATTTTTTTTTGTTTACTTTTATTAAAATTC
Organism: Rutidosis leptorrhynchoides; assembly: GCF_046630445.1. Classification (NCBI taxonomy): domain Eukaryota; kingdom Viridiplantae; phylum Streptophyta; class Magnoliopsida; order Asterales; family Asteraceae; genus Rutidosis; species Rutidosis leptorrhynchoides. Next base: position 565,512,423 of record NC_092333.1, read on the forward strand.
GTTTTTATAAAAATACGTTTTAAATATTCGAAAAATATAAAAAGAAAAACAAAAATATATGTATTTTTAAGATTTTGTTAAAAATTTAAGTTTTATAAGTTTCTTTATTTTTATTTTAGTTTATAAAAATATAAGTTTAATTTTAATATCTTTTATTTATATAAAAATTAAAAACAGAAAATAAAATAAATAAATAAATAAAGAAAAACGCGTTGAAGATAAAACCTGTCAGCTGAAATTCTGAACCCCGCGACTCGCGGGGTTTTCTTCATTAATCACCGCAACTCGCGGAGGGTATCTGACAGGCGACAGGAAGCCCTAAACCTGCATTAATTACGGGTTTTAATTAATTATTATTATTATTTAAACCTAATAATTATTATTATTATTATTATTAGTTTTATTTTTACTTTTACTTTTTATTTAATTTATGTATTTAGTATTAATTAGTTTTATTAAATTGTAAAATTAGTAGTTTTATTAAATAAATAATATAAAAATAATATTTTTATAAAAATTGTAATTTTTACAACTTTTTGTATATTTTTATATTTTGTACCTTTTTAATCGTTGTAGCGTAATATTTGTATTTTTTAGCTCATATTTAATTTTAAACTTAGTTTTTGCCATAGTCATTTTTACTCCTATATTTTTAGGCTTTGCCGTAGAATTCCTTAAGTGCTTTTTCTTTAGACTAAGATTTAGGTACTTTAGAATTTTGCGACGCCTTTTTAAGTTTTAGTTTCTTTTTAAGTTATTTCCATTTGGGATTTAGTTTTTCCTTGTAAGCTTTAATATTTTTAGACCTTTTACTATGTACCAATTATCATTCCAATTAGTAATTTCAATTTACGATTATAATTTTAAGTTAGTTGTAGTAATAAGGTTAGGTTAGTCAAGTATTTTTAAGTTTTTATAAGTTTCTTTTATTTTTACCTGAAGGGGCGATCGATACATGGGACGTTTTAGTTGACAAATTTCTTAAACAATTCTTTCCTGCATCTAAAGCCGTAAGACTTCAAGCAGAAATTGTTACGTTCACACAGAAACCAAATGAAACTCTATATGAGGCGTGGACAAGATATGGAAAGTTGTTAAGAGGATGTCCGCAACATGGTTTAGACACCTGTCAAATAGTACAAATATTCTACCGAGGATGCGACATCACTACAAGGAAAGACATAGATATAGCAGCTGGTGGTTCTATTATGAAGAAAACCGAAACTGATGCTTACAAAATTATTGATAATACTGCTTCCCACTCACATGAGTGGCACCAAGAAAAAGATATCATTAGATCATCTAAAGCAGCTAGAGCCGATTCTAGCCATGACTTAGATTCCATTTCCGCAAAGATAGATGCTGTGGAACGACGAATGGAAAAGATGACTAAAGATATTCACTCAATACGAATTAGTTGTGAGCAGTGTGGAGGACCACATTTGACAAAAGATTGTCTCAGTATTGAATTAACAATGGAACAAAGAGAGAATATTTCATACATAAACCAAAGGCCTGGAAATAATTATCAGAATAATTATCAACCGTCAAGACCGATTTACAATCAAAACCAAAATTATAACCGAAATATTCCATACAACAACCAACAAGGTCCTAGCAATCAACAAGTATCCAATAATAATTACAATCAGCAAAGACCAAATTTTAAAAACAAACCACCACAACAAACCGATGATAAAAAGCCGAATTTAGAAGATATGATGACGAAGCTAGTTGAAACTCAAACACAGTTTTTCACATCTCAGAAACAAACCAATGAACAAAATGCTCAAGCATTTAGAAACCAACAAGCTTCTATTCAAAATCTGGAACAAGAAGTGAGTAACCTAGCAAGGTTAATAGGTGAAAGAAAACCGGGAAGTCTACCTAGCGATACAAATGCTAACCCCCGGAATGAAACAGCTAAAGCCATTACCACAAGAAGTGGTACAACACTTAAACCACCTGAAATACCTGTAACTTCTGATGAAACTATTCCTACTCCACAAGAACCACAACCTGATCAAGATAAGGAAAAAGAACCGGTAGTTGAAAAGGTTAATGAAAATAACACAGTTAAGGATAAACCTTATGTTAAACCATACCAACCACCACTTCCTTATCCGAGTAAAATGAAGAAAGAGAAACTTGAAGCCGAGCAATCCAAATTTTTGGATATGTTTAAACAGATAAATATAAATCTTCCTTTCATTGATGTGATTTCAGGAATGCCTAGATATGCTAAATTCTTGAAAGATCTAATCACAAATAGAAAGAAAATGGAAGAACTCTCGGCTGTCACTATGAATGCAAATTGTTCAGCAGTGCTGTTGAATAAGATACCAGAAAAACTATCTGATCCAGGAAGTTTCACAATTCCATGTTTTCTGGGTAGTCTTAGTTCAATAGAAGCATTAGCAGATTTAGGTGCTAGTATAAATCTAATGCCGTATTCACTATACACTAAACTAGACCTTGGAGAATTAAAACCAACCAGAATAAGCATACAACTAGCCGATAGATCAATAAAATATCCTAGAGGGATAATGGAAAACATGCTAGTTAAAGTTGGTACTTTAGTATTCCCAGTAGATTTTGTTGTTCTGGACATGGAAGAAGATTCTCAAGTTCCTCTCATATTAGGAAGACCATTCTTAAACACGGCTAAAGCAATGATAGACGTGTTCGGTAAGAAACTGACCCTAAGTATAGAGGATGAGAGTGTTACCTTTTCAGTTGATAGAGCAATGCAACAACCACAATCTGCAGATGATACATGTTATTATATTCAAACTATAGATGCACATGCAGAATTATTAGAAGAATTTCCAGAATTACAAGGAACAGGAGAATGTTCTTTAGGAGAAGGTAATGAACCAATTGATGAAGCTGAAATGTTAGCTACACTTATAGCTAATGGATATGAACCAACAGCAGAAGAAATTCAAATGCTAAAAGAAGAAGACAGATATCGATATAAATCATCGATAGAAGAACCTCCGAAATTAGAGTTAAAGCCACTTCCAAACCATTTGGAATACGCTTATTTACATGGTGAATCTGAATTACCTGTAATAATATCATCTTCTCTTACTGAAAATGAGAAATCACAACTCATTTCTGTGTTGAAAGCTCATAAACCAGCCATTGCATGGAAGATTCATGATATTAAAGGAATAAGTCCTTCGTATTGCACACATAAAATCCTTATGGAAGAAGATCATAAAACGTATGTGCAACGCCAACGAAGACTAAATCCTAATATGCAAGATGTAGTTAAGAAAGAGATTATTAAACTGCTAGATGCAGGTTTAATTTATCCAATCTCTGATAGTCCATGGGTAAGCCCAGTTCAATGCGTGCCTAAGAAGGGTGGCATGACTGTCATTACAAATGAGAAAAATGAGCTTATTCCTACTAGGACTGTAACAGGATGGCGTGTATGTATTGATTATAGAAAATTAAATGACGCCACCAGAAAAGATCACTTTCCCTTACCTTTCATAGATCAAATGTTGGAAAGATTAGCCGGAAATAGTTACTATTGTTTTCTAGATGGATTTTCCGGATATTTTCAAATTCCAATAGCACCCGAGGACCAAGAGAAAACCACATTCACGTGCCCTTATGGTACTTTTGCTTACAAACGCATGCCATTTGGACTTTGTAACGCCCCTGCAACCTTTCAAAGGTGTATGATGGCGATTTTTCACGACATGATAGAAGAATGCATGGAAGTATTCATGGATGACTTTTCAGTCTTCGGTGATACATTTAAATCATGTCTAGTTAATCTGGAACGAATGTTAATTAGATGCGAAAAATCAAATCTAGTACTTAATTGGGAGAAATGCCATTTCATGGTTAAAGAAGGCATCGTTCTTGGACATAAAATTTCAAAAGAAGGAATTGAAGTGGATAGAGCTAAAGTAGATGTAATTGCTAAACTTCCACATCCCACAAATGTTAGAGGAGTTAGGAGTTTTCTAGGGCATGCCGGTTTTTACCGACGTTTCATAAAAGATTTTTCTAAAATTGCCACTCCTATGAATAAACTCCTAGAAAAGGATGCGCCATTCATCTTTTCAGATGAGTGTATCAAATCTTTTAATATTCTTAAAGAAAAACTCACTAATGCACCGATCATGATAACACCAAATTGGAATCTACCATTTGAACTAATGTGCGATGCAAGTGATTTTGCAATGGGAGCCGTTTTAGGACAAAGGATTGAAAAACGATTTCAACCTATATATTATGCTAGTAAGACATTACAAGGAGCACAAACGAACTATACAACTACTGAAAAAGAACTCCTTGCTATTGTCTTTGCTTTTGACAAATTCCGAGCATATCTCGTTCTAGCAAAAACGGTGGTCTATACCGACCATTCTGCTCTTAGATACCTATTTTCAAAACAAGATGCTAAACCAAGATTAATCCGTTGGATCTTACTCTTACAAGAGTTTGATATTGAAATCCGAGATAAAAGAGGAGCAGAAAATCTCGCCGCTGATCATCTTTCTCGTCTTGAAAATCCCGAATTAGAAGTTCTGAATGAATCGGCCATACAAGACAACTTTCCTGATGAATATCTATTGAAGATAGATTATAAAGAAATCCCATGGTTTGCAGACTATGCAAACTACTTAGTTTGTGGATTCCTTGAAAAAGGATTATCGTACCAAAGACGAAAGAAATTCTTCAGTGATATAAAACACTATTTCTGGGAAGATCCACATCTGTTTAAAAGTTGTCCCGATGGAATAATACGCCGATGTGTATTTGGAGATGAAGCTAGTAAAATTTTAAACCATTGTCACACAGGACCAACAGGAGGGCATTATGGGCCTCAACTAACAGCAAGAAAAGTTTATGAAGCTGGATTCTATTGGATTACAATTTACAAAGACGCACACCTTCTTTGCAAATCCTGTGATGCATGTCAAAGGGCCGGAAAAATAAGTCAACGTGATGAAATGCCACAAAATGTCATCCAAGTATGTGAAGTATTTGACATTTGGGGTATTGACTTTATGGGTCCATTTCCAAAATCTCATAATAATCTATATATACTCGTAGCCATTGATTATGTATCTAAATGGGCGGAAGCACAAGCTCTCCCAACTAACGATGCACGAGTTGTAGTCAACTTTTTAAAACGTCTTTTTGCAAGGTTTGGAACACCGAAAGCTTTAATAAGTGATCGGGGTACTCATTTCTGTAATAATCAACTTGAGAAAGTTCTTAAAAGATATGGAGTAACTCATAAAATCTCCATCGCATATCATCCACAAACAAGTGGACAAGTTGAAAATACCAACCGAGCTTTAAAACGTATTCTAGAGAAAACCGTAGGATCAAATTCGAAGGAATGGTCCATTAAATTGGAGGATGCACTCTGGGCTTTTAGAACAGCCTACAAAACTCCAATTGGAACCACACCTTTTAGACTTGTTTATGGAAAAGCATGTCATCTTCCAGTAGAAATTGAACACAAAGCATTTTGGGCTTTGAAAACATGTAATCTTGATTTACATGAAGCCGGACGTCTACGATTAAGTCAACTAAACGAATTAGAAGAATTAAGACATGAAGCATACGAAAATTCGTTAATCTATAAGGAAAGAACGAAGAAATGGCATGATAAAAAAATCAGAAGTTCAAAAGAATTTAAAGAAGGAGACAGAGTTCTTCTTTTCAATTCACGATTCAAGCTATTTCCTGGAAAATTGAAATCAAGATGGTCTGGACCATTCATAGTCAAAAGAGTTTTCCCATACGGAACGATAGAATTGATAAATTCAAATGGGATTGAATTTAAAGTTAATGGTCACAGAGTTAAACATTACATACATGGTCCGATGGAAGTCGACAACGAAGTTAATCACAATTTTGACACCACAGCTAACTAAGTGTGGGGAGAATCAAGTCTTTAAAGGATAATATGTATTTCTGTTAGAGTTAGATTGTCTGTTTTCGTGTAGTTCTCGAAAATGGAACCCGAATGGTCTTTCTCTAGCAGACCCTAAAGAACTAGTCTTCTCCCCCCATTCTGAATTTTTATTTTTTTTAGGTTTTTACAAAATGAAGACTGCCTGTGAACTAAACCATGGTCTAATGCTACACGCTTTGATCACTAAACGTAATAATGACATACTACCGAGCGAATTAGTATCAGTAATCAGAGAAAGAATGGACGGAGTTAGAAAAGAATCCAGATGCGAAGATAATAAGTTACAATTTGGTAAAGGAAAATCAAAATCCGCAGCGAAAAGAAGAGCATGACACCTAGAAAGATGTCACAAATGCGGAAAATGGTCACATGGAGGTAAATGTTCAAATAATCAAACCTATTCAAATACCGAATTTGTTACTTTATGCAGAGACGGACCGTTCATATGTTTAGAAGAAAAGACACTGAATGCTCGGGGTTACGCCTATGCAGCCATGGAAAACCAATTAAACCAACTATCTTATGAATGGAATAGATCATTTAACTAAGAAATCTATTTCACAGGTATGTCTGTACAGTTTTTTATTTTTATTTTTATTTTTAACCTTTTGATAATAAACGCTAATTTGTTCGCTAAAAAGTATTAAATTGGTATTAAATAAAATTAGGTTTGGCGACCGAAATTATTGATATCATTCAAAAATTTATTACATCACTGCGAAATTTACCGTTTATTCTTAAGGTATAAATATCTTTAATCAATCAACCCAAAATATTTCAAAAATTCGTCATGAGTTAAATTAGGTCTTGGAACCGAAATTACTTTACCGAAAAGAGGGGCGCATATTTTTGATAATATTTGATTGATTAAAGTGGGATAAAAAGACAAAAAGATTTTTAATTTTATTTTTACCATGTTTTTAAAATTAATATTTAAATCTTAAATTAATATTGTAAACTTTGTGAAAACAATATATTTAAAAATTGTAAATATTTGAAAAATTAATATAAGTTTGATATGAATTTATAAATTTTTAAATTAAGTTTGGTATGAATTTTTAATTTTTAAAATATTAATTTTTAATTTTATGCATTTCAAATTTTAAGTTTGGTGTGAATTTTTAATATTAATTTTGAATTTTATATTTAAGTTGTGTGAATTTAAAAACAAAAAATTTACTTTATCTCATTAAGTTAAGAATATGATTTTTAAAAATTCGTCGTAAGTTGAAGACTAGGTCTTTGAACCGAAATTGCTTTACCCGAGGGAGGGACGAGAACTTTTATTATCATTATTTTTAATCTTATTGATTTAAAGTATGCCAAAAACATTAAAAAACCCAAAAATCTTAGCTTTTAAAACAATCGCTACAAAAAGACAAATTTTAAAATTTTGTCGAAGGACGGACTAGGACATCGATCCGAAACGACCTCGTCCTAAATAACAAGGGAAACAAAATTTTAAAATTAATTACTTAATTGTTTTAATAAGTTAATGATATATAAAAAAAAAAAAAACTCCGCGACTCGCGGAGTTTGAAGTGCAAAACCTCCGCGACTCGCGGAGGGACCGAAAATCAGAAAAAAAATATAAAGAACTGCACGATCAGTTCACTCCCCCACACAAAAACACTGCGAATTTCACAGCGAAAAAACCCGAAAAAACCCGAGAAAAAACCCCAAAAATCCCAATTTTTAACCGTTAATCACCAAATCTTTTGCTAAAATCATGTTGAGAAGGATGCTATCTAAGAATTACTCAAGAAAAACGGTAAATTTCTACACCTAAACACCATTTAATTCGAAATTTGGTGTTCTTGAGCTATTTTTTCCCCAATTTGATTTTGATGCTTTTTAGTGTAATTAGACTTAAATTGTTTATGTATTATGCTTGTATAACCTAGATTGATGCTGTTTAACATGATTAGAAGCCTTAAACTTCAAATTTTGAATAATCTAGGGTTTGTGTTCTTGAGCAAATTTGGGGCTTTTTGATATAAACAGGTTATGGCCAATTTTTGTCATGAATTGTTGCTAAATTGAGTAGTGTAACATGTCTAGGTAGTTAAATGATCCAAACTTTGAGCCTAAACATGATTTTGAGAATTAAAGTGGACTTTTTCAAGTCTAAAATTCATGAACTTGATTTTGAAAGATAATGCCATTTGAGACTTGTTTGATTGCTAGTAATGATTATTTTGACATGTTATTTGAGTTGAATGCTTATGAACTTGGCGAACATTTTCGTATATGCTTATTTGAAAAAGTGTAGATTTGATAAAAATGTGAAAATAAGCTTAAGTTTGATATAAATTGATAATGTCATTGTAATTATTTTGATTGATGATTTTGCTGACACTAATGCATATTTGGATGCACAAAATTTGTGTTTGATGTGTTTTGCAGAATGAAAGGGGTGAATCTTCATCCCAAGCCCGCAATGCTCCTGCTGAGAATTTGGAACAACAGGAGGTGGATAACTACTACAAGCAGGATGTACCTCATCCAGTCATGACTTTTTCCGATATGCACTTGGAAGAGTTGCACCCGAACCTGAGATTTGACAGACTTTGGATAGATTATCCAAAATATCAACGGGGTTTGCATACTCTTCACTCTAAGGTTGTTGAGGTACCGAGGGTCATAGAATGGGGACCCTTAGAAGCTGTAGAATTGGCCGGGCCAATTAGGGAATTACTTGTACAGAGGTATGGTAATTCTTCTTTTAATGACTGGATATGTTTATTCACCATACGTAGACCTGTATATAAAGTATGGTGTGAAGAATTGTTATGTAGTATAGAGTTGAATGATCGGTTAGCTAGTTTAACCGATCATTCTTTTATTAGATTTTTGTTAGGCGGTTCGATGCGCCACATGTCTTTACTGGACATGGCTCAGGCTTTACGTATATATACGCCTGAGGAGTTAGCGTCTGCCGATTGTAGAGGATTGATACTAAACGGTAGAAAGATAGATGAGAATTTTGATACACACGGTGTGTGGAGTCAAATGACAAGCCATCACCGTTTCAAAGGGGGAAACTACTCTTATTTGGATATAGATAGAGCCGAATTAAGAGTAATACATAGGTTTTTAGCTAATTCGATTACACAAAGGGGTAAGAACAAAGAAAAAGTAAATGAACAAGATTTGTTTTACCATATGTGTATTCGAGACCCACAGAGCGCTGTAAGTATACCATATTGTGTGGGTTATTATTTATCAGCTATGGTTCGGGGGATGCGACCACATAGCATAATAGGAGGTGGAATTTTTATTACTTTGATTGGTGAATATCTCGGTGTGGATATAAGTCGGGGGGGATTATTAGTAGAAGAACCGGAACCCCGCGACACTATAGGTTTAAATGTATACCATGGTGCGAAAGTTTTGAAGAGGCGAAATAACGCCGCAGTACGATACCATGGTAGACATCCACAGGTGGAGAGAAACCAGCAGCAAGGTAATGTAGGAGGGGGGAATGAGATGCAAGAAATGCATAGGTTTATAGCTTCTCAGGAATACGAAAATGCTAGACAGAGAGCATTTGAAGATTGGCAAGTTCATCAGAACCAGATCATAGCTCATTGCCAACATATAGGTAGAAACTATATTCCTACACCGAAACCCGTCTTCCCTCCTTGGTCTATAGAGATGCAGCCACCATATCCTACGTATGACCCTGCCGAAGCATTCTATAGCACTTATGGTTATGCCTGGAACCCCTATTGGTACCAATATCATCCTTAGTTTACTTATTATTATTTTTTTATTTTGTAATTTGTAATTATTGATACATTTAATATTTTTGTTAATATTGTAATCATTTTTATAATTATCTAACTTTTATTCTTAGATTTTAATAATTTTTGAATGTGGGGTAATATACCAAACTTCAAAAATATGTATATATGTTTGCAGTTTATCTTATGTACACAACAGGGTAAAACAACGCATTTTCAAAGACTGGCATTAAGTTCAGCAAAAGCAACTAATTTTGACGACAAGATGCAAAATATATGTGAAATAACAACAAGACAGAATGAACAAATGATGTGCACCATTTATCATTCAGCAAACAAACGCCAATATATTTGGAAACTTTGGTAAAAATTTAATCATTTTCACACAAATCACCCTCAATAATTTAAATTGTTACTGATTTCTTGCAAATGAGGGCATTGCAAGATCTTAAGTGTGGGAAGGGGTTAAATTCTTTCGGATTTTAAAATTTTTATATTAAACACTTGGTTACCATTAAAAATACTAGTAAAGCAGTAGTTGTATTAGAATCTAGTGCTCTCTGATAAAAAAGAACAGCCCTAGTCTTATATACTGACTACCCAATTCTAGTAAAATTTTTCAAAATTTTCAATTAAATGAATTCAAAATCATGTTTATACATATTTATGAACGATAAAACTAGGTTTTAACACCGAAATTATTGTTACCTCGGAAAGGACATAAATTGAGAAACAAACTAAAATGTTAAAATTCATTTAAAATGGAATAGAGGACGATAAAAAGGAAAATAAAAGCCAAGTGTGGGAAAATTTACCAAGTTATCTTAAACATATGTCACATATATCTGTAACAAATAACTGAAAATACTTTTGCTTTGGACTAAACTAAACTGTTTTACCCGATGAAAGAAAAGAAAAGATGGATCTACACGATGAATCAATTCCATCACTAAAAGGAAGTAAAGTCTTCCGAAAAAGACACGCGCTTCTTGATTTAGGTCATGAAGTTGTCGTCCAGACCAGCTGTAGGTTGACGAAAAATCTAGAAAAGTCATCACTAAAATCAGCAGGAAATCCACGGACCTCAGCATTAAACAGGGTCGCCAAGTGGTCAGATTTATCCTAACCATGAGAAGGATTTATCTCATACAATGGGGGGGCACCATGCAAATTAGCTGGATAAGACTAATGAATCAGATCCCCAGAAAGGATAATCTCCTTAAAGATTAAAAATCAGCTTTTAAGACTGATATTACTCAATCCTAGAGATTGACCTTAAAGATTGAGAATTACAAACTCATGGAATTCGATGATATCTAAACTCGAGCTTAAACGAGAAAATATTTTGATCAAAAATTACAAACCGATTTGTTTTCTGAAAACCCTATTTTCAATGCGTTCATTACCATTGAACGTAAAATCCTAGGAATTCACCTGGAATTCATTAGGTCACCTGAACTAAATTGGGTGTCAACCGTAAGAACGGTGGTTGCATAGTGGTCAAAGACAGGACCTTGTGCCATACCGAAAAATTATAAGGGTGAGCTTTACTATTGCTCCTACCAAGGATAGTAATTGCGTCCGACACGTTATAGACCATAATCAAAAGCATGTCACGGGACATTGCCTTAAACAGTTGCTTGTTCAACGCTTTCCTTTCAACCGGACGGTAGTTTACCGAAAGGTAATATACGGGACAAGTAAACTGGACGTGTTGCTTTCCAAATACAAGGTTAGCAAGTGGGTGACACAAAACCGCAAGTTTTGAGCTAAAATTTTCAAATCTGAAACCCACCAAACCCACAAAAATATTTTGCAAACACCGGTAAAGGGTTATTCCGGAAAACTTATCTAGGGTAAAAACTAGATTTAATTTTCAAAAGATCAAATGTTTTCATAAAGATCCAATTTCCTTAATGGATCTAAATTTTTATAGTCATGTGGGACTGTAAACCATATCGTTACTACCATTGTTTATACCGCCGTATAGAAATCACTGATGTACAAAGTGTGAAGAATAAAGAAGTGATTCTAGTATTTCAAGACGATATTGCTTGAGGACAAGCAACGCTCAAGTGTGGGAATATTTGATAATGCTAAAAACGAACATATATTTCATAGCATTATTCCTCAAGAAAGACAAGCTTTTAGTTGCAATTGTTCTATTTACAAGTGATATTCGTTTGTATAATAAAAGGTGAAGACAAAAGACAGATTCGACGAATTGAAGACGCAAACGACCAAAAAGCTCAAAAGTACAAAAGACAATCAAAAAGGTTCCAATTATTGATAAGAAACGTCTCAAAATCACAAGAGTACAAGATTCAAAACGCAAAGTACAAAATATTAAATTGTACGCGAGGACGTTCGAAAATCCGGAACCGGGACCAGAGTCAACTCTTAACGCTCGACGCAACGGACTAAAAATTACAAGTTAACTATGTATATAAATATAATATAATATATAATTAATTATATTAATTATATATATATTATATATATATATATTAAAAACCGTCGGCAGAGAAAACTCCAAGGACTGAGCTGTAAAATTAACCTCCGTGACTCGCGGAGTTTGAAGGGGATTTTGCCGCGAGTCGCGGAGCCCCAAATTTCAACTCTGGCTATAAAGCAAACCGAATTCTGATCAAAATTACATATTCTATTTTCTCTCTTCTCTATCTATACGATATATATATATATATATAATTTATATTTTAATTTTAATTTTAATTCTAATAATAAGGGTATGTTAGCGAATGTTGTAAGGGTGTAAGTCGAAATTCTGTCCGTGTAACGCTACGCTATTTTTAATCATTGTAAGTTATGTTCAACCTTTTTATATTAATGTCTCGTAGCTAAGTTATTATTATGCTTATTTAAAACGAAGTAATCATGATGTTGGGCTAATTACTAAAATTGGGTAATTGGGCTTTGTACCATAATTGGGGTTTGGACAAAAGAACGACACTTGTGGAAATTAGACTATGGGCTATTAATGGGCTTTATATTTGTTTAATTAAATGAAAGTTTGTTAATGTTAATATAAAGATTTACAATTGGGCGTCCCTATAAATTACCATATACACTCGATCGGACACGATGGGCGGGGTATTTATATGTACGAATAATCGTTCATTTAACCGGACACGGGAATGGATTAATAGCCACTAGAATAATTAAAACAGGGGTGAAATTACATTCAAGGGTAATTGGTGTAATTGTTAACAAAGTAGTAAAACCTTGGTTTACACGCAGTCGATAACCTGGTGTATTCATTAAACAAAGTATTAAAACCTTGTTACAATTCGAATCCCCAATTAATTGGAATATTTAACTTCGGGTATAATAATAATTTGACAAGGACACTTGCAATTTATATTTATGACTGATGGACTGTTATGGACAAAAACCAGACGGACATATTAAATAATCCAGGACAAAGGACAATTAACCCATGGGCATAAAACTAAAATCAACACGTCAAACATCATGATTACGGAAGTTTAAATAAGCATAATTCTTTTATTTCATATTTAATTTCCTTTATTTTATATTTAATTGCACTTCTAATTATCGCACTTTTATTTATTGTTATTTAATCGCACTTTTAATTATCGTACTTTTTAATTATCGCAATTTTATTTTATCGCACTTTTATTATTCGCAATTTCATTATCGTTATTTACTTTACGCTTTAATTTAAGTCTTGTATTTATTTTATATTTTACATTAGGTTTTAACTGCGACTAAAGTCTTAAAATCGACAAACCGGTCATTAAACGGTAAAAACCCCCCTTTTATAATAATAATATTACTTATATATATATTTGTATTTTTAACAAAAGTAAACTAATATAGCGTTGAGCTTTGTTTAAAGATTTCCCTGTGGAACGAACCGGACTTACTAAAAACTACACTACTGTACGATTAGGTACACTGCCTATAAGTGTTGTAGCAAGGTTTAAGTATATCCATTCTATAAATAAATAAATATCTTGTGTAAAATTGTATCGTATTTAATAGTATTTTCCTAGTAAAATATAAACTATTTTATATACACCTCGCAGAACATCAAATACGTATACCGGTTTATACAAATACGTATTATTGCTTATAGAATCCAAACAAATTTTAAATCACTGTCATCTCTGTTCAATTTGTCTGCATAATTGGTATATAAGTTCACTGAATTACAAATTCTGTTATAAATCAGAATCAAGTTTTGTATTTTTTTTCTTGTATCTATCCTTCCTTTTCTTATTCGTGATTCCTTTGTCGACTGCTATCTTCACAATAATACAAGACGTAATAATTTTCCTGTCTCAGCAATTATCATTCACTTGTACCATATAATATCCTCTGCTACAATTCGAGAATTAAAAACAGATATGGAGAGAAAAATCAAACCAAACATCACTACCTCACTTTAATCACCACCTTGAATATTATGTGGATTGAATACTAACCACGAACACCTTCATTAACCCGTGTTCATCAAACCACAACCATAACAGGTTGTCACCTTCGATCACCATGAAACCATAACCTTCATTGTTTCTTCAATCAACTATCACTTTTCTTGTTGGTTTGCTTGAACCAAGAATCATACACCATCTCGCCACTTTTCTTCAATCACCAACACGACACCACGACATCATCCCATTGTTTTGTTGTTGTTAACCACCAACGAACCAATTTGGATTTGTTTCTGTTTCTACTCGAGTTACAACCCAAAGCCCAAATCATGTTACTCGATCAACCCCATGAAAACAGGCTGCTTTAATTACGCTTATTTATTCGATCAAAACACCAACGAACCAGGTTACTACTACTCATTTTTGAGTTTTGAAACCGGAGACAAACAACCACCACTATCATCAACATCAAAAGCTGCGAACATATTTGCTAATGCTATATCGCCATCAGACGACCCACTCCATCACCTTTCACCATCACTTTGAATCCATTAAATCCATCACCACCATGATCACTTTCTTTCTCTTCTCTTTCTTTATATTTTGCTGCTTTCTTGTTTCAAGTTCACACAATAATACACACCCATTGAATTCTTTTTATATGATGTCAAGATTAAAATAAAAGGGAGTTGAGTGGTGGGGAGAATGATGAAACGAATAAAGAATGCCACGTACTTGTTTGCATGTGTTGGGACTGGAGCACTCACACCTTCCTTTATGTTATTGTCGAGTGCATACCACTAAATATATGAACTAAACAGCTGGACAGCCCCACAATATTATTGGTGTCGATAAGGTTGCTTTATTAGGTCAACTAGAGGCTGCTGCAAGTTGTTATTGTATATTACGGTATTATATCTGTTGCTTTTAAATCTTTCGCCTGCTCAATCCATTTTACCATCGAGTGAAGCCAACAACAAATGGAAGGGAATTTGGGCCATGATTATTTAGCTTGGGCCGTAATATTTTATTTGGTTTTCTATTTGGGCTTGTGAGGAAGTGGACTAGGTATTAATCCTGCTGTTGGGCCGACATATGCATATGCCGAAGTAAAACTGGCAGATCGTTATTTTTTTTTTCTGTTCTTGATCACAGCGACTTGAATGATTATGATTATGTGAAGTGTTGATGATGCATAATTTTGTTAGATTAAGATTATGATCCATAATTGTTGATGTAATGGATCATGATGAGATTTGGTGATGATAATGAATCATGATGATAAACTAGTCGATGATTTGCTAGATTGAGAAAATTTATGATGTACGATGATGATGTTTTATGATAAGCAGTGAAGTGACGATACATGAGGTTATTAGATGGTGATGATAAATGAGATTAAATGGGTTTTGTTTGGAAGAAGAAGAATGAAATAGAAAAACGGCTTAAATAGAAATAGATTAGGAATTAAAACAGAAATAGAAATACAGCGGAATGGTTGGGAGTGTTTTCGAGTTAGCAGGAGGTCGCGGGTTCGATCCTGGGTAGTGGTGGTTATTTTTCTTTTAAGAGCTCATTATATGAAGGTAGTATTATTATTTTTATTACTATTATTATTATTATTATTATTATTATTATTATTATTATTATTATTATTATTATTATTATTATTAATATTATAAGTATCATAGTTATTTTTATCATTTTTATTATTATTATTTTTATCATTAGTAGTAAAGTTATTATTATTATTAGTATTATTATTATCATTATTATTATTAACATGATTTTTATATAATTTTATTTACATTATTTTTATTGTCATTATTATTATCATTAATATTAATATTATTACGGAATTATTATTGATACAAACAAAATGGCTATTATTATTATAAAAATTATTATTTTTTCATTATCACTATTAAGATTATTATTATTAATGTACTAAATAAATATTATACATATGAGAAAAATATAATTACTACATATAACATAACTATATTAATACTTTTATGATAAATATTAATAAATGTAATTAATTAGGTTATTAATAAAACACATAATTAAAATAACAAATAAATCACTAATAATATATAAATTTGTTCGATTACAATTATGTGTATTAATATATATATAAATGATATAGGTTCGTGAATCCGAGGCCAACCCTGCATTTGTTCAATATAGTCATATGTATTTTTACTACAAAATACATTAGGTGAGTTCATTTGCTCCCTTTTACTCTTTACATTTTTGGAACTGAGAATACATGCGCTATTTTTATAACTGCTTTATTAAATGCTTTTGAAATATATTTTGAATTGCGAATACATGAAATGCTTTTATAAATGTTTGACTAGATAGACACAAGCAAAACATTCCTCGAATAAATTATTATGCAGACAGAAGTTCTGCGGATTATGATTGAATTATGTGGACATGATAATTGCCACGATTGAATTATGTGGACATGATAATTGCCACCATTGAATTATGTGGACATGATAATTGCCACCAATTGATATGAATGTTATGTATCGAGAGAATGATTTTTATACACAGGTTATGTGTATGTTATTTTTGTGCACAAGATATGTGTACGGTTACTAAGGTTTATGAAAAATGGTTTCGTACACAAGAAAGGTGTACTGTATTTAAAAGATATCACATGTACATTACATGTGGGTATAGGATTCGGGCCCATTTGTACCATGCAGGATTTAAATCTTGTAGTCTATCAAAATGATGAATTTTATTGTTTTATGATAAACATATGAACTCACCAACCTTTGGGTGACACTTGAAAGCATGTTTATTCTCAGGTATGAACGAAATCTTCCGCTATGCATTTGCTCATTGTAAAGACATTATTTGGAGTCGATCATCTCAATGGAACCAGATGTTAGTGACTTCGTCCGGACGGATTAGGACGGGGTATGACAATTCGTAGGTGGAGAAATTTTATTAAAGGAGTATTTAGCAGACCGCATGAATAACATTTTTTTGTTGATCCGTTGAAGACATTGTGGCATGTAGTTATTGGACGAACAACCTGTGTGCATTCTGGTGGTGTCTTTGTCGAATCGATGACTACGGTTAGTTCTGTGAAATTTTACAATCGGAGTGAAATATGTGAATTCTATTGTATTCCTCGTCTTTATTGAGCCCCACCCGAACCATTGTTTACATTATTTTTCATTCCGCAGCCACATAAGGTAAATGTTGTTGTTCATGTATACATCAATAGAATATTGGTGTTTTATTAGTTACCTGATTATGCGGTACCAGTTATGATCAAAAGGGTCGGCTACTTTGATGATTCAACGCCTTGTATCCTTGTTCACCCCTGGCATTATTATACAACAATAACATATCATAGTGAATTAATAAGGATAATAAGTGTACAAAACTCATTCTCATTCATCCATAAATTCCAGTAGCGTACTAAGATTTATACCAATGTTAAATGGATTTATGTAATCATTGATTCATTAATGTAATTATAAACATTTGGTTTAAAGAACTAAACCAACCGAGGTTGGAACTATAAGCCGACGTTTGTGATTTTATCGAGAATACGGTTAAAAGGTGAAGTCATTGACTTCGATTCGAGTCCTCTAACCACCTCTTTACGATACAAAATTCATATGAAATACAACTAATAATTAAGTAGATTTTTAGTAGAGATGTTTGCATTTCTAAAGCGAAAATGATATATATAAATGTTGTATCAAATGGTTTCAGATAAGAAGCTTAGTAAATTAGATAAACAGAATCCTAATATATAAATTTCTTCAACTGATCAATCCATTTAAAATGTTCTAGTACGATAATACTCGGTGAAACCAAAATTAGCAATTAAGTCATATGAACAATTATGAATGACATACTGATAGAATCATTAGTGCCCATCAAGCATACATCATTAGTGACCAACACATAGTGAAAAAAAAGCATATAAACTGACCTTTCAGCTCTAGCTGCACTCATAAAGTATATAGCAACCAATTGTCCACTCGTGGAGCCGATGAAGGAGATACTCCTGAAGGCACACCTGTAAACACAACCATAACCTCACACTAATAATTTTGAAGACAGAAAATAAATACTACGTAACATAATAAAAGCAAACCAACATATAAACACATAATAACACCATACCTAATGAAATAAATGGTCCACCAACACCATGTCCAACATCAGTAGTCTTTCTAAGATGCATGCTCAGCAAAACTTTGTCTAACACGATTAGATAATTCCAAATAACTCCTTCTAAAAACCTGAGAGGACGAAGAAGATGAACCTGAGAGGAAGAGGAACCACCGAACCAGGCATGGAAGATTTGAGATAATAAAAGGGATTAGGTTAATCCCGTGTTTTTTTGCTAATTGAATTGTGTTCCGTGTTTTTTTTAATTATTTGAAAGGGGTATTTTAGGGATGGAGTGTTTTCACAATTGATTTATTAGCTAATTTTTTTAGTGGATGATTAAGGACCGTTGGATCATGGGGTATTATAATGTAATTTTCTAATCTAATAATAATTAAGGGGGTTTTAAAAACAATTATTAGCTAATCAAGACTCTCTTTTAATGTATACTAGTTAAAGACCCGCGGTTTCGCGGTATTTTTGAAGGGTTTAATCATTTAAGCAATAAAATTATATATATAAATTAAAAAACTATTATTATGTCTAGATGAACATTAAACCAAATGTTTTTTTAGGGACTTGAAATTTTTAAAGTTTCAAAATGTATTAACGA
The DNA here is from genome assembly GCF_046630445.1 of Rutidosis leptorrhynchoides. Taxonomy (NCBI): domain Eukaryota; kingdom Viridiplantae; phylum Streptophyta; class Magnoliopsida; order Asterales; family Asteraceae; genus Rutidosis; species Rutidosis leptorrhynchoides. The sequence continues at coordinate 565,531,308 of NC_092333.1, forward strand.
ACTATTATTAAGTCTATGATAAACATTAAACCAAATGTTTTATAGTGGATCCAAATTTTTAAAGTTTCAAAATGTACTAACGAATAAATAAAAAAACTAAGTTTTGATTCAAATTAAATAAATCATCTCCAATATCGTGATGTAGTTTTAGGTGATTGTATTAAGAATTGTGGATGGTTATCTCAGATCTTCGTTGTATTTTCCCACATATTCGACAATGTAGTTATTCTTGTTAGGTGATAATGAATTGTGAATAACGTCACAACTCTTTGTCTTGTTGTTAGTACTTTGTGCATTCCTGAGAAAGTCTTATGTCTACCTCATTCATTAAGTTGTGCATAAAGTAAGCTTTCCAACTAAATATGATATATAATTGTGATAACTTGGCATTGTCGTTTCGTCTTCTTTATTCACAAAATCTTCACATGTTAAAGTATTTGATATTGTGGCTTGTAAATTTCTAAATTTTGTAGTAAGTGCAATTTCTTCGTTCGTAATTTCAGAAGTTAAAGATTTCATTTTTTCAAGTTTTGGTTCAAAAAGATTAACTGTCACAATCAAGATTAAGTTAATATATGTTAATCTCGAAATTGAAATATGAAAAAGTAGTTACTATAAAACCAATAATAATAAATAAGGTAAAGAAATAGTTTCGTGTATTTGCCTGTAGCATATCAGTTGGGCGTAATTCACCAATCCACATTATACACCGCTGAGTAGGAACATCCAAGTACCATATGTAATACTAAAGACATAAAATTTAGTAGCAAATTTTTCATATTAAATAAGCTATAGAAATGTGATAATATGTTTTCGATAATAGGTAGAATGTCGTCTTAAATGAATTCTCCAATCAATCTTCTACGTAGTTGTAATATACGTTGGTAATGTTCAACAAACCAATCACTATACTTTTTGCTAAAGTTAATCGGATCTTCAGGAAATATTTAAACAAAAACTTATAAGGTATACATAGTATTGTTTTATAAAAGATCGAAGTATATAAATTATATTAAATTAAAGTGTACCACGATTGAGGTCTTGGTTCCTGACAATCTGTAAATGTGAGATAATACTTTAGCAATGTAGTTGTAAATGGATTGAGAATTGAAAGTCATAAATTCGTATATTTTCTATTTTTTGGTGAACATGTATTAAAAACGTATCTTTTGTTGTAGTTCATTTTTTAGTTGTATTTCCCTGTTCAGTTGTAGAACGTTTTCTTCCCTCTTAGTGAAGTACGTCTACAATAAAAAAAATAATTGTACGTTAATTATAATAGTTTGAAATTAACAATTACTATCGTCAAGTACTGTTAGTTTGAAAGTCAAGTACTGTTAGTTTGAAATATATTACTTATATTTGACTCATTTAAATATAGTTAGAATAAATTATTTCAATTTTTGTAATCTCATAGTTTATAAGTTAATAAAACATAGTAGTATTATTAACGTTTTTGTCATTTCAGAACTTCTACTAGGGTAAATATTGTGCATATATCTGTGGCCTCCTACATATTATGTACTAATACTCCTCCTACCAATCTTAATTTTCTACCGGCAATTCAATCAACATATCTCGCTCGCTAAACACTAAACCCTAAACCTAAACCGTAAAGCTAAACCTTAAACATACTAAAACCTAAACCCTAAACAATAAACCCTAAAACCTAAATCCTATACCCTAAACCCAAAACCATAAATTCTAAAATCTAAACCCTGACCTGTAAACCATAAACCCCTAAACACTAAACCCTAAACCCTATACACTAAACTCTAAACTCTAAACCCTATATCTAAACCCTAAACCCTATACCAACCCTAAACCACCAACCCTTTACCCTACACACTAAACCCTAAACCCTAAACTCCAAAACCTAAACCCTATACCTTAAACTCTAAAATCTAAACCCTAAACCCTAAACCATATACCCTAAAACATATACACTAAACCATAAACCTTAAACCTTAAACCCTAAATCCTATAAACTAAACCATAAACCCTGAACCCAATATCTATACTCTAAACCATAAATTGTAAAAACTAAACCCTAAGCCCTATACCCTAAATTCTAAACCATAAATTCACCTTAAACTCTAAATTCTAAACCCTAAACCCAAATCACTAAATTAACCCAAAACCTAAAACCACCAACCCTTAACACTAAACCGTAAACCCTAAACACTAAACCCTGTACCCTAAACCCTAAACCCTAAACCCTAAACCATAAATTCTAAAATCTAAACCCTAAACCCTAAAAACTATAAAACCTAAACCCTATACACTAAACCTTATACACCCTTAAACCCTATATCTAAACCCTAAACACTAAACCCTAAACCATAAACCCTAAACCCTAAACTCTATACCATAAATTCTAAAAACTAAACCCTAAACTCTAAGCCTAAACTCTAAACCCTAAACCCTTAACCCTAAACCTTAAATCCTAAACACTAAACCGTAAACCCTATACACTAAAACCTAAACCATAAAGCTTAAATTCTAAAATCTTAACCCTAAACCCTAAATCTTAAACTGTAAACCATAAACCGTAAACCCTAAGTAGCAATTCCTAAACCTTAAACCATTAACTCTCAACGTTAATCCTTTTTATCCATTAAGCTTATATTAGTTGTTAAAATGAATTTAGTTTGTACTATAAGTATATATAGTTAGAGATGTACAAAAAATATTCAAAGAATATTTAACCATAGAACATTTACATCTCAGTCAGATACGTCTCAAGACTTTCTTATAAACAACATTCTTGGTGGTATTTGAATTAATCCCATTGTCGTCCAATATGATTGGTTTTAATTCATTTTTAATCAAATACGCATGTCTGCAATGATTGTTTATTCACTCTATTGAAAGAAGTAAATACATATTAATAATTTTTGTAATATGATGTATATGCTATATTACAAATGTAATGTGTCATTATTTTTGTTTTTTTTTTATTTTGTTGTCATCACAATGTAGGATAGAAAGTATGGTGTAGGAAAATGTTCTGGCTTGAACAATTCAGATTGAGAAAAATATATTCGGTCATATGAAACACAACACCAGGTTGAATGTGTTCATGTGGGTAAAAATTCAGATTAAAAGGTGTTGAATTGAGAAAACTCATTGATTAAGTCATTAGACCAGAATGTAAACTAATGACACATTACATATTTAAGAGCAAGGGCAATGGAAGTGTTATCATGTAACCTCAAACCAACCAATATTACATATACTTGCATCTGACCCGTTTATCCCATACTGTTTGCACTAAGAGACATCTCTACCTGTCAAGTCGCGTAGCTCCCTTCACCACAACCGAATATAACCCAAAATCCATTAAGTTACCAAAGAATTTACAGCCAGATGTTGCCTGGAGTATTAAGACGGACGACATTGTTTATTAATCATATTTAAACTCATACTTAAAATTAAACTATTTATGTAGGAATACCTCAAAATCTTGAAGTTCTAACTTCTAGCTACAATGTCTAGAACAACAGATGTTCGAATTCTCCTACATGTAGAGATGTCCCCATCACTAAATTAAGCTCCAAGAATTTCTGCTTATCAACGTGTATGCTTAATCTATTCTCAGTTTGACCCATCTTGTCTTGTTGTACATTTTACCAAACCTATAAATGATTTAGTTTTTCTCATTCGGTTTGAGCAACACAGATGGGATACCTTGCACTCCTAATTCATCAGGTATCTCAGATAGTTAAACAAAATAATGATAAAAATGACAATTCGCTATAAAAAAAGTTGACTTTGAGACATCACATTTAATCTACAATTTACTTCGTAAAACTAATTGTACCTCATATAAAAGGGATTTCGAGAGCACGATTATCAATTGTCTTTCCTCTCTCACAGAAATACTAATTGCAAAAAGTAATCGGGAAGCATTATTATTTTTTGACAAATCAATAGCAGTATTCCCGTCCCCTAAATCAAATTATAATCAAAACTATATCAGCTGCTTCAACTGCTATATATGTTCATGTACCAATTTTCATTCCATTATTCTTTGATTATAAAAAATCATTCATATCACGAGATGGAATAAAGCGGGTATAAAGAATAAAGAAACTATAAATTTAAAGGCAATGAGACAGCAAAATGGATGGGTCAGATTACGTCGTTATGGATTTGGAAAGAAGTAAAATAAAAACAACGAAAACACAATCAATAACTTAATACAGATGTACTCATCATGGCATATCAGACTAAGCATAGTATAAGTACAATACAACTATTTATGATGTAGCTTACCTGAACAACAACTTAACATCATATTTGTTTCTGGTACTCTGACTGCAGCTCATTCCAGCTCTATCATCACAACGTGTCACTTATAAAAAAATATAAAAATAGTAAATATTGCTTCGAAGTCATTAACGATACTTTATAATGGCTGAAAGGTTCTTCATCCTTCAAAACCAACACTCACTAAGCGAATTGATGTGTTGCAGGGTAGTATATGAAATAGTTATATTTTTATTGCGAAATACTATTAAATACGATACAATTTTACACAAGTTATTTATTTATTTATTGAATGGATATACCTAAACCTTGCTACAACACTTATAGGCCGTGTACCTAATCGTAAAGTAGTATAGTTTTTGGTAAGTCCGGTTCGTTCCACATGGATACAACTAAATTTAACGCTATATTATATTTTAAACTATATTTGTATATATATATATATATATATATATATATATATATATATATATATATATATATATATATATATATATATATATATATATATATATATATATATAAGTAGTATTATTATTATAAAAGGGGGTTTTACCGTTTAGTGACCGGTTTGTCGATTTTATGTCTTAAGTCACAATTAAAACCTAATGTAAAATATTAAATATAAATACAACTTAATTTAAAGCATAAAGTAAATAACGATAATAAAAATGCGATAATTTAAAGTGCGATAAATAAAATTACGATAAATAAAATTGCGATAATTAAAAATACGATAATTAAAGGTGCGATGAGATATAAAATAAAGGAATTATGCTTATTTAAACTTTCGTAATCATGATGTTTGACGTGTTGATTTTAATTTATTACCATGGGTTAATTGTCTTTTGTCCTGGATTATTTGATATGTCCATCTGGTTTTTACCCATAACAGTCCATCAGTCATAAATATAAAGTGCGAGTGTCCTCGTCAAATTATCCTTATACCTGAAGTCAAATATTCTAACTAATTGGGGACTTAAACTGTAATAAGGTTTAATACATTGTTAATGATTACACTAGGTTATCGAGTGTGTGCAATCCAAGGTTTTAATACTTTATTAACAATTACACCAAGTGTCCTTGTATGTAATCCACCCCTATTTTAATGAGTCCATTGACTATTAATCCATTCCCGTGTCCGGTTAAATGAACAATAATTCGTATTCATAAATATCCCGCCCACCGTACCTGATTAAGCGTATGTGGTTATATATAGATACGTCAAATTGTAACCTTTATATTAAATTAACGAGGTATCGTTTAGTTAATATAAATCTCATTAATAGCCCATAGTCTAATTTCCACAAGTGTCGATCTTTTGTCCAAACCCTAATTATGGTCCAAAGCCCAATAACCCCGTCTTTAATATTTAGTCCAACATCATGATTACTTCGATTTAAATAAGCATAATAATAACTTAGCTACGAGACATTAATTTAAAAAGGTTGAACATAACTTACAATGAGTATTAATCGCGTAGTGTTACACGGACAGAAATTTGACTTACAAACTTAAAACATTCGCCACTATAACCTTATTATTATTAAACTTTAAATTAAAATTAAAATTAAAATTATAAATATAAATATATTGGGAGAGAGTAGTAAGATATATGATATGGTGTAAATAAAATGTCGAATTCGCTGGCTATTTATAGCACCTGACCTTGCTTTTCATCCCATGCGATCGCATGGATTTTGGTCTTGCTGGCCATGCGATCGCATGGCTACCTTGGCCAGCTCACAATGATTTGTTTTCTAGTTTTCCGACGTTTTATTTAATTATATAATATAATATATATATATAATTATATATATTATATTATATTCATGTGCATAGTTGACTTGTAATTTTAGGCCCGTTGCGTCGCGCGTTGATAGTTGGTTCATGTCCCGGTTCCGGATTTTCTAACGTCCTTGCGTACTATTTAATATCTTGTACTTTGCGTTTTGCGGCTTGTACTCTTGTAATTTTGAGACGTTTCTCATCAATAAATTGAACCACTTGGTTTGTACTTTGTACTTTTTAGCATTTTGGTCGTTTGCGTCTTCAAATCGTCGAATCTGTCTTTTATCTTCACCTTTTATTATTTAAACGAATATCACTTGTAAATAGAACAATTGCAACTAAAAGATTGTCTTTCTTGAAGGATAATGCTATGAAATATATGTTCGTATTTAGCATTATCACGAATTCATAGAATACAATGTACATAACCATAAATATCGTATGATGACCACTTAACCTTTAACACAAACACAAATTCTTGTGAAACCCAGAGTTACGAAAACAAAACAAAAAGTTTGGCAAGCTGTTTATCCCATAGGCTCTTCTACAAATAGTGATGACATTAATTAAAGATCTTGCATAAATTCTCTTTTAGTTTCAAATTTAATTCATAATTTTTTACATAAGGTAGAGAAATAAATGATGTCTGTATCAACCCATTATGACTCGAACCCATTTTACCTGGTTGCCCGATGTAAGCCCCGTGTATACACTCCCGAGTGCAGCCACATTTCTATTTTAGGTATCCACCTGGCCCACGTGTGTAGATCACCGATTCCGAGCAACTTCAACATAAGTCATGTTCCAAGCAAGAATATTATCACAATTGCTATTACATAGAAGAACATATTAATGATAAACAAACACAAACAATTAAAAGAGGTCAACGAAATCAAGTAGTTAGATGTGACGATCGCTCCAAATCCATATGGACGAACACGTCATTCATCGATTTCATTGCGAGGTATATGACCTCTATATGATACATTTTGTAAACATTGCATTCTTTTGAAAAGGCACACCATAAATGAATATTTAAATCAAATGTTTTCGACATCTGATGATTTCTACATATAGACAATCACCGTAAATAATAGTTTACAATAGTACTTCCGTTGACAATGCAGTCAAAATAAGATAGATGGTAATGATTTGTGAATGCAACGTTTTCTCAAATAAAGCATGTATGACTCCATGCACATATCTTGTATAACATATAAGCAAACAGCGGAAGACTTCTAAGGAACCTGAGAATAAACATGCTAACAAGTGTCAACACAAAAGTTGGTGAGTTCATAGTTTTAATGTTGCGCATAATCTGTATATAAAGGTGGATCACAAGATTTCAGTTGTTTCATCTAGAAATGTTTATCAAAATATTCTACAAGAATGAGCACCCTGGTAACTAAGCTTTAACGTTATAATAAGTACCCCTGTTTTAACATACATGCAACCAACATGTACAATACACGCAAACCAACGTGTACTAGACTCAAATAGCATACGTCTGTTTTATAGTTCAGGCTAGGGTTTCTATACCTGGAACAGAAGGGGATGTCAAGCCCTATGGATTCATATACTACTACTCGCGCCCACCAGTTCTTATAACTGGTAGTTACTAGTTACCAAAGCTAAGGGATTTTTGGTTCAAACTCAGTGTAGAATTTAGTATGTACTTGTATCCATTACGTTTAAAATAAAGTGCATGTATTCTCAGCCCAAAAATATAGATTGCAAAAGCAATTAAAAAGAGAGCAAATGAAACTCACCTTAACAGCACATAAAGTCGTTCACCGAAATGTGATCGAAACTCGGAATACCCAAATAACCGTAGATCTCAACATAGAGAACATATGTTGGTCAATAAATGTTTAACAAGCTAGGTCTGGTCATAGTGTATCACAATCCTAATGCTCGGGATCGACATACAAAAGTTATCCAAAGTCGTTTCAAAAGGTCAATTTTGACAATAGTTCAACAAAACGAGACGTACCTTATATAAGGATTCATTTACTCGGTTGGTAATATTCAAAAATTTAATTTATCAATCTTACAAACAAGTTGTTTAAATATTAATTGCAGATTCAAAAGCAATTCCAATCAACGTCAATCATAATTCAGTTAACCATATCTTTTTATTCGTTCATCGAAATTACGCGATTTCTAAATGAAAAGTTATTGATTTTTCGCCAGCTTTCCAAAAACATGCATATCATATACCTTTTATCAGTAATATATGTATTTAATTCGTGATTCATCATAAACTGTTTAACGACGAAATTTAGCAGACAAGCATGCATAAATATATATACTCGAGCACTAGACATGGATACACAAATAATATATAAACAATAAGATATGAATGCTCACGTATCAATATTGTGATTCAATATTGCAGGAAAGTACGTAGACGCAACATAGATGATAAACACTAGGTTTGACTTGCGAACAGTACCCATGAATATTACCCATAACCTCCATAGCTATAACACATAGTTTCCTTAGCTCTATCCCGCTTGAAAACCCATTTTGAAATCATTTGGACATCACTCCGTCGTAATATTTTATGTATATTATTATTTTTGTATTGTAAAAATAATAATACTAATACTATTAATAATAAGATTAATAATAATAATCTTAATATTAATATTAATAATAATAATAATAATAATAATAATAATAATAATAATAATAATAATTATAATAATAATAATAATAATTAATAATAATAATAATTAATAAAATAAATACGGAGTAAAATGAATTGAATCAGAAGTAGAAATGGTCGAGCTTTTATAGTGTTGGCCTGAAATTACCTGCCATGCGATCGCATGGTTTACTAGGCTTCTGGCCATGCGATCGCATGGCCACCTGTCTCCAGCTCACATCTTTTTGTTTATTTGTTCGTCGACATAATTTTATAATATAAATATAATATATTTAATTTATATAATTAATTATATATTATATTAAATTCACGTGCATAGTTGATTTGTAATTTTTGGTCCGTTGACTCGTACGTTGTCACTCGACTTATGTCCCGGTTCCGGTTTCTCGAATGCATTTTCGTACGCTTAGAAAACTAGTACTTTTCGTTACGCGACGTGTACCTTTATCAAAAATTAAACTTAATCATTGATAAATTATGTCACTCGAAGTGTAGCTTTAATCAATTAAATGTTTTGGTTATTTGCTTCTATAAATTATCGTCTCGTAGTATATACATATACATATATACATTTTCATTTTAAAATAGTGTTTTACTGTAGCAAAGTTACTGTAGCAAAGTTTATTTTTACTGTAGCAAATAGTGATTTTCGAAAACACTATAGCTTTTCGGGTACTGTAGCAATTCGAAAATACTGTAGCAAATTAGTGTTTTACTGGTTCATCTTAAACGTTTTAGTTAACTTATCTAAATATCAATCGAATCAATAATCGAATGTTACTATCATTTACTAAATAACTTGAAATCATATATATATATATATATATATATATATATATATATATATATATATATATATATATATATATATATATATGCACATTAAGTTATATATATATTGTTCGTGAATCTTCGAGAACAGTCAAAGAATAATTGATTACATGAATATAGTTCCAAAACTTTGAGACTCAACATTACAGACTTTGCTTATCGTGTCGAAAACATTAAATCTTTTAAAGATAAAGTTTAAATTTGGTCAAAAATTTCCGGGTTGTCACATTAGAAGACTAATCTATGAAATACAAAAAGTTTATATTTGACTTGATACTAACCTTTATTAAGTAAACTTTATCAAGTTCCTTTTCCAAATTTGTCCACTGTTTTTCCTGCAATACAGACGTATCTTAGATGATTTTTAACAATAGCAAATAATTGTATTGTTGAATTAAGAACTGATACATCTCAATGAGCCAAATGGGTAGGCTCAAAAAATGATTAAGATTGTCACCACTATATATATATATATATATCAATAAACTGTGTAAAAAAGTTACAAACATAATATAACCAAGACCGCCAATGCATTATATAAGTTGAGTACGAAAACGGGAAGAATAGGGTCTGAGTTTGTGCACCTTGGAAGGCAACAGCTAGGAATATGAAACCTTCTTCAGCCATTCATACACACACATAATATAAAGATTTCAATAAAAGGAGCCTTAGAAAACATCTGCATCATGTAGGTTGGTTCACTCGAGTACGTCAATATAAGCAGTCTCAATTACCAGATAAAAAGTGTTACAATTACTGAATAAAATAACAAACTTATCAGTGACTTTTTAAAACAAAAGCATAGAATAATAATATGACTATACTGCTGGCTGAAATCATCCATAATTACACAATGAAGTAATAATCAGCACGTTAGTACATTGCTGAAGTTGTTATATCATAAAAGCCTAAATGATGTTAATAAGCAGTTGTCTTCTCTAACGTAGCTGATAGTCATTTTACACAATAAAAAAAATAAGAAAGGTTTACTACTATGATAACCAAAAAGAAATAAAATACCAACCGATTGTAGAACAGAAGAAGCAACCACAACAGGCTCTTCATAAACGATGTTTTGGTTTGGCATAATGAATTAAATACATTCAAAAGTATTACTTTTGGTTAATAAGCAGTTGGTTTATTTATATGGTCATTGTGGCTCTTCATAAGTATATACATATCATTCATTACGATTTATTTAATTAGGCTTTATATGTGATTTCGACCTTTTCTCCGGCACTCACATTCAACTGTAAAGAAATTACGGAAGTCAAAATATCGGCTGGTTCCAAATTACAAATAAATAAAAAATATAGAAATATGATGTTAGCTGATGTCAATGTACCTCATCATTACCAACAGCAATGAAGTCGTAAAGCTGCTTGACTCCTGTCCAGATTGTTAATATTGTTTATTATTTGACTTTATTGTATCATTCATTATACATTTAATAAGCATACATAACTTCGGGTTGATAACATCATTTATAAAGCATACATACCTACACTACTGGAAGAACTGATATAAGTACCAATGGATTGTAGAACAGAAGAAGCAACCACAATAGGCTCTTCATAAGTAATAGGCGGTCTTGTAATACGGCTTTTTTTGAGCTGCTGAAGAACTTGAATCACTTACATCAAGTGGACCCGCTGGTACACATGATGAAGTAGATTCTAGACGACGAACTGACTTGGACTTAGGCGGCATTATCAATTTTATAGACAACAGTTACTTATAACAACAAATAAGCCCTTATATATAGAAACACAGAATAACAGCTGTCAGTTATAACCAAAAAAAAAAAATCCTTATATAAACCTAGATAAACACATCAACAATTAATTACAAAAGAAAAACGGTCACTTATAACATATAAAACCCAAAAAAGTAGACAGCAAAAAAAAAAAAATACATTTAATATGCAACAAATATTAAAAAACAAAATAATGAGTATGCATTCTGTAGACGTGGTACTCCGTATATGAATCAATTTTTAATTGGTCATCACATTATTATGGTACTCCGTAAAGATCCATTATCCATAATTCGTTTACAATTCATATATTGATACAATTACGGAGTATAATTTATCTACAATTCCTATATGGTTAATTCGTCTTCACATGGTTAATTCATCTTCACATGGTTAATTCGTCTACAACTCCTATACAAAGTGTCAATTATACAATGCATAAGGGAGTAAATAACAGAGTACCTGCAGATGTGGCTAACGATTAAAATTCGAACAATGCAGCAGATGGCAGTTGACAATGCAAAGACACCCATCAACAAAAACCGCAAATTAGGTCAAAAAAGCGTGATGTAACATCATCATTGATACAGGAATATCATGAAACAGTAGCAAAAACAATGAACTTTCAACAAACAACCATCAAGCGTTCCTTATGTTACAGTGTGTATTAGTAAAAATGTTATTAAGGAGAAAAAGTCCAAATTGGGGACCCAATTCAGATGTTATTGAGCTGAAAATTACATCTGTAAATGCAGCAGCTTTTACGCTGCAGAACAGGGGTATACACGCTCGAATTTGCTTATTTGTTGAACGATTTTCATGAAATAAATTACTACTTGACAATATAAAGGTAACATCGAGCATTCAAAACACTTCACTATACTTATATATAAAGGTTTCAAACCTCTGTTTCGGTAATAACATATACATACACCTAAAAAACTACGAAATCGAGATGATCAGTGATAAATGTTCAATCAATCTACACTTTCAAGTTTCAATATAATATAAGCTAATTTCTTAATTTCATTAATTTCTAATGAATCTGTAGAAATCGATACGTACCTGTAGAAATCCATAGGTGCAAATAGAAATCGATATGAATTAGTAACTCCAGATCATCATTAAAAAACTGGAAATCAATGATCGAATATTGATGGTGGAGAAAAAAATTTGGGTAAAGGAAACCTAATTAGATTAAGCGTTTATTTAGTAAAGCTCGGTCAGACTTTTAAATTGTTTCCAGACGAAACTTTTAGGGAATTGAAAGAGGAAGACAGAAGAGGATGATAGGGTTAAGATGATTAGGGATGTTAATAGAGAGGGTAAACCAACGATGACATTAAAGACACGGAGAAATTGATTTAGATATGAGTAAGGGTATTTTAGGGATGAAAATGTATGTCAAATTGATTTATTAGCTAATATTTTTAGTGGATGATTAAGGACCGTTAGATTAAGGGGTATTATAATGTAATTTTCTAATCTAATGGTAATTAAGAGGGTTTTAAAAACATTTATTAGCTAATCGAAACTCTCTTTTAATGTATATAGTGATAGTGATAGTGATATAGTGATATATATATATATATATATATATATATATATATATATATATATATATATATATATATATATATATATATATATATATATATATATATATATATATATAAATAAAAAAGCGTGTTAGTTTTCAACTTTTCATTAAAATTGAGTAGAACAAAACACATGCTCTAAGAAAATAATAATATTCAATTTAAAATAGATACAACAAGTCCACAAATCTATGCTCTTACTTTTTGTTAATTAAGCCGTTCAATGGATGGCATATATTCGACATTTAGAGTGCCTAGCTACGATTAAGTATATATAACACTTGAATCATCTCACTCTACTATCCATCATCATCATCTACTTAAAACATTAACTAATCTCATCGTACGCTTAAACACTTAACATATAAAACTTTCTTTTGTGCTAATTATTAATGACAAAAGTGTACCCACAGAGCACCATCTCCACCGGTGTGAATCAAGTGATCTTAACAGTTTGGAAAAAGTCTCTGCTCTTTGGTTGTGATGGATTCACAGTGTTCGATTCCAATGGTAATCTTGTTTATCGAGTTGATAATTATGTTGCCGGACGCAATGGTGAAATTGTTCTCATGAGTTCCTCTGGCCGCCCTCTGTTTACCATTCGCCGCAAGGTATATACATCATGTTAATCATAATATACTGTATAAATCACAGGGACATAATATGATGGACAAATTTTCTCACATCATCTTTAATTAATTTCATGTAAATATGCTACTTCTTTTTAGTTTAGATAAACACTAATATAATTATTTTATATTTATAATAACAGATGTTAAGCCTATCTGAAAGTTGGATGGTGTACGACGGAGAAACTACAATAAATCCACGATTTTCAGTAAAAAAACACCACAAACTTCATCACACAAAGTCCGTGGCTTACGTGAACTCGATAAACTCGTTGAAGTACAACACCAGTAGAAACAAGAAGGATGCAATTATTTATGAGATTGGAGGATCATATGCGCAAAGGTGTTGTGTGGTGTATGATGACATGCATCGGTGTGTTGCTGATATTAGGCGTAAAGAAGCCAAAAAAGGTGTAGCACTAGGCGACGACGTTTTTCAGCTGGTAGTACAGCCATTAGAAGATCCAAGTGTTGCAATGGCTCTCGTGATTGTTCTTGATCAGATGTTTGGCTCGTCTAGACGATTTCTAAATTGAAGTCGTCCTTACAATAATTGTTGGGACTTATTTCTAGATGCAATTTGTATTGTTATATACCCTCACTTGACTTAGAATCCAAAGTTCAGCCCTCATTAGTCACCAACACAAACACCTTAAGCACACACTTCTCCCTAACCCTCTCAACCTTACCTTGTCACCAAATCTCTTACCTATTGTAATTGTGATACATTGTTAAATTTAGATTCAGCTTGTTGTTATCATCATCTTAATCTGCATTATTCTTACTTCTATTCTGTTCATCATCATCATATAGATATACATATACATACATACACTGTTACACTACTACGATCATAAAATCTAGCATACAAGCATGAATTCGATCAAGTATCTAGCATTTCAATAATTGCTGGCTGCTGAATGATGTAACTCTTTAATAGACGAGTATCAAGGTATATATATATATATATATATATATATATATATATATATATATATATATATATATATATATATATATATATATATATATATATATATATATATATATATATATATTATATAGTCAAATTTGGAATCTTTATATACATTTACAAATTCTTAACAAGTTTTCATGAGTTTATTAACTTTAAATATCTTTGAAATTTGAAATAATTTTCAATTTTGGTTTTTAACTGAATTAAAAAAAAACCGGAGTAATACCTATAAGCGAACAAAATATCGAATTCAGAATTGTAAATCGAACAAATTCTGAACTAAAAATCGAATTCAAATTCGGTTGAATATTTTTCAATTTTCACTTGTTTCAGTTTTTGAATTAAACGGTTACAAACCGAATATTGAACACCCCTCATGTGGAGAATTTAAATAAAAAAAAACAATACAACTTGTTACAAATTTACAACTAAATAAAAAATTAACTACTTCACAAAAAATATTATGATTAAGACCTTTATTAATGGTGATGAGATGTGATAGGTGTTTTTGTGAGGTATATTGGTGATTTGGCAAAGGTGATGGCGTGATGAAGTTTGTAGTAATATGACGTGATGGTTGTGTGATGGGGTAATTGGTCCCACATTTTTATTTTCTTTTTCATTTTTGTTTGAGTTTTTTTTACTTGTTTCATTTTTTATAAAAATAGTACATATATAATAATTTATATCAATAAAAACACACTTAAATTAATAAAAATTAAACGCTTACAATTTATAAAAGTACTAAAAATGAAAAATTACAATAAATAAAAAAAATCCTAATACAATTACTTTATTAAATTCCAAGAAATTAAAACATAAGTTAACAATAAAATATAAAAATTACTCGTCGTCGCTTGAAAGCTCGATATAATCTTTGTATCGCTCGGCAATCTTTTTCTTAAACTTTAAAGCCGATTTCCTTTCTTTCGGGTCGGAAATGTCGTCTAGATTAAGTTTAAATAATTTGATAACTTCCATTGCTGAACTCATTCATTCTTCTGCAACTATAGCATCGATACAATTGCTTCGTCTCTCCAATTCCTTCTGCTTTTTCTCATCCCATGCTGAAGCCAACTCTTCGAATCTTGAAGAGTTCGTACCCCGTGAAGAGTTCATTCCCCATGATGAAGTACCGCATCAGACGAGCCGGATTTTCTAGCAACATTCTTCGATCATTCTCTTCCCATTGGACGTTGAATCACATCCTCTCCAAATAGCTCCTGGAGGTTGTTTAACCGGTCTTCCCCGAGATTGACAGTTTGGTTTTAGTCAACCACATCATCGTCTTCATCTTCGAGTACAAATTGTGAAGATCTTCTTCTGCGCACATCACTTCCACCAACTGTAGGTGGTGTATACCACTTCGGCTTCTTCTTCAAGAATTCCCAAACATCCTTGTAACCCCACGGCTTTGCTGCCCGTTGTTGATATCTTTGCACCATTAAGTTATATACGTCTTCCTCGTTTCGACCGCTACGCCTTGAATTACGTTCTTCTTCATTATATAAGGCAGTAAAATCTTTGCACGCCTTATCCATATGATGTCATTTCCCACTTAATTGATCGTTATTTCGTAAATAACTGGAATTGTTATTGTTAAACTTATTACGAACTCTAGCCCAAAATTCCGAAGCTCTTTGTGAGTTACCATGGACTCCATCTTCCGAACAATCAATCCAACATGACGCCAACCAAATTTCTTCGGGTGTGAAGTCCACAATTTTTTAAATTGTGGTTCTTTCGCAACTTCTTTTCCTTTTCGTTTATGAATTGTTAGTATCCGTACTTGTGGTTATTGCGTTTCATCACGAATTTCTTCTACTTCTTCGTTATTTAGAGGTGTAAAAGTTGGTTGTGATTGTGACCATGATTGCGTATTTAGAACTTGAAATGGTATAATACCCAGTTGCGAGAATGGAGAAAATTGTGTTGGATATTGTTGTTGAAATGGTTGTTGAAATGGTTGGTGAAATTGTTGAAATTGTTGTTGTTGTAGAAATTGAGAAGAAAAAAACGCATTATTGAAATCTTGAAGAAGATTTTGTTGCGGGACATTGCCAAATGGTCGATTAACTCGAACATTTTGCGGGGAATTTGAGCTCGAACCGGACATATTTGGTGACCTGAAGTTGTAGAGATTACCAAAACCGGCTGTAAGGATATTAGGACCCAAAACAACGCAAGTGATTCAACAAGATCACTCACCGATAGTAATTCTACAAGATTACTAACCCACTTAATGAACGAAAGATTATAAATGCAAGAAATGTAAATCGACACAAGAGATAACGTGGTTATATGCAATCGTTGTGATTGCTTTAATCCACGGACCAACTAGAGAATGTATTTATTGAATATTTGTGGTGTGTTTACAATGAGTTACAAGAGGGTCTACTTATAGAATGGTTTAAGGAGTAAGCTAAAAACAATTTCTTGAAGCTTCATGTGAGTTTCCTGACAGCTTCATGGAGGCTACATGTGAGTTTTCTGACAGCTTCGTGGAAGCTACATGTGAATTTCCTCACAACTTCGTGGAAGCTACATGTGAGTTTCCTAACAACTTCGTGGAAGATACATGTGAGTTTCCTAACAACTTCGTGGAAGCTTCGTGTGAGTTTCCTGAAATCTTCCCTCTAATTGTTTAAAGTTCTCCATATCTCCAACACCGGCCTCATTAGGATCAGGATTTTGAGACATTTTATGAGATTAGAAATATGATAGAGATAATTGTTGAGAAAAGTTATAGAAATGAAAATGTTTTGTGAAAAAATGGAAAAAAATGTATTGTATTTAGAGATATAAAAATTAATAATTTATTTAATTTAAATAATTTTATTAAATTTCTGTTTCAAATTGCAATGGATACATTTTGTAGGGTGGTAACGGATACATATACATGCTGGAGCCAATCAGAAGCAAAAAACCACCCTTCACACCAAGGTGATGCAGCCATCGCCTGAAATTTACCTCGACCATCACGCCTAGATAAGGCGCGATCGAGGCGTGATCCATCCAAATTGATGTTGATCGCACGACGATAATGAAGGTCTAAGAAGTATTTATTACATTCAACTTGACTAATCAATTCTCACTGAACTACTAAATGAGAAGGGTTTTTTCCCGAGTTACATGTGATAGTGGGAGAGTGAGTAATATTAATCTCGTGTATGTAGTTTAATCAGATTAATTCAGATAATTTTTAAATCCTTTCATAGAGTAGGTCGTTTTACTCTCGAACAACTGTTTAGTTCATTTGTTTGGCACGTGGTAATTAATTGAGTCGATCGATATTTCATGACTCTAAGTGAAGATATTGACAAAACAAAGATCAATGATAAGTTTACAAAAGTTTACGAAAATAGACTTACAAGACATGCACTAATGAAATGAGAAGTGAGAGTTATGAGAGAAATAAAAGTAAGATGATTTAAATGGTAGAAGTTAATTGTTACCTAATTGTAAGAAAGTTTATTTGCAACAAATTTGTGGTTGTTACATTACTCTACAGATATATTTTTTGTTACATTAAGATATAATTCAATTTAAATTTCTTTGTAAATAATTACTGATTTGTTTAGTCCATCTCAATATAGTGTGTCTGGTAGTAGTGATTTTGTGTTGTAGTTTACGTAGTACTGGTCTGTCTCTCTTAGTGAGAGATTAGGAGTTCGACTCTCGTAGGGTGCAACATTGCACACAATGTTCACTGAATATTTAAGGGTAAGCACAGTCAACTTTCTGAATATTCTATAATCATATAACTCGATCATATATAGTCTAAAATCCTAAATTTCTGAATACGCAAATGCAGTTCTAATTCTTATTTATATTCTTATAATATATAAATACTCAGATTATAATATTATATAGAAACAAAAAAACGTGTTACTTTTCATTAAATTCAATAGAACAAAACACATGCTCTAAGAAAAAAATAGTGTGTTTTTATATAAAATATATAAAAAAAAAAAGGTCCACAAATCTATGCTCTTACCTTTTGTGTATTAAGACGTTCAATGGATGGCATATATTCGACATTTAGAGTGCCTAGCTACAATTAAGTATATATAACACTTGAATCATCCCACACTACTATCCACCACCATCGATCATCATCTACTTAAGACATTAACTAATCGCATTGTAGGTTTAAACATTAACAATTTTTGTGCTAATTATTAATGACAAAAGTGTACCCACAGAGCACCATCACGGGTGAGAATCAAGTGATCTTAACAGTTTGGAAAAAGTCTCTGCTCTTCGGTTGTGATGGATTCACAGTGTTCGATTCCAATGGGAATCTTGTTTATCGAGTAGATAATTATGTCTCCGGAGGCAATGGTGAAATTGTTCTCATGAGTTCCACTGGCCGCTCTCTCTTTACCATTCGCCGCAAGGTATATACCTCATCATATTAAGGTTATAATAATGCTAAAGTTTCAATAAATTCTTACCAATATTCATGTCAAAGAAAAAAAAAAAGGAATAAATTTAAGTAGTCCATATAATTTGGTACTGTTTTTTTTTAACGGCAAAATTTGGTACTGTAAATAATTTTTATGTTTTAATTAGTAGGAGTGTTATACATGTTAATGTTAATAAACTATCAAACTATTTATACTAGTAATATTAAAACCATTAATAACTTAGAGCTAAATAGTGTCAAATGGGGTCATTGAATTTGTATTGGATTTTGTTTATGAATTAACAGGTTACTTTTATAGTCACTAGTTTTTAGTTTCATGTATATATGCAACTTCTTTTTAGTTTAGATAATGAAAACTGCTATAATGACATTATTATAAATATATATTCATAACAGATGTTAAGCATATCCGAAAGTTGGCTGGTGTATGACGGAGAAACTACAATAAATCCACGACTTTCAGTAACGAAACACCACAAACTTCATCACACAAAGTCTGTGGCTTACGTGAACTCGATAAACTCGTTGAAGTACAACACAAGTAGAAACAAGAAGGATGCAATTATTTATGAGATTGAAGGATCATATGCGCAAAGGTGTTGCGTGGTGTATGATGACATGCATCGATGTGTTGCTGATATTAGGCGTAAAGAAGCCAAAAAAGGTGTAGCTCTAGGTGACGACGTTTTTCAGCTGGTAGTACAGCCTTCAGAAGATCAAAATGTTGCAATGGCTCTTGTGATTGTTCTTGATCAGATGTTTGGTTCCTCTAGTCGATTTTTAAATTGAGGTCGTCCTAAAATAAATTACCTAGCCTGCTGATAAATCTAGACGAGTATCAAGGTTTTTTTTTTTTTTTTTGTGTTGTGGACTTGTGGCAGATGTAATAGCGCAAAAAATCAATTAACCTTTGTGACGTAACATAGATGTTTGCAATTTATATAGATGAATGTAATGTGAGTATCAAAGCTGATCGATACTAGAAATTTGTATCAGTATCAATATAAAACTAATAAAAGCATTGATGGATAGTGTTTCTATTGACAAACATGAGGCTTGTAGCTAAAGGTGATCCATTAACTTCCAAAGCTGAACATGAAATTTGAATGTGACTAGAGTTGTAAACGAGTCAGCTTTTATCAAGTAACTTGAGCTCGGCTCGAACTTGAGCTTAATCGAGTCGAGCTATTGTCAAGTTCGAGGTTGGGCTCAAGCTTGAATATCACGCTCTAAATATTTGGTAAATACCTTTTCTTTGATCGATATGTATATGTATATATGATCGATATTATTAATATATCTTGAAATTGTTATATACATTTACAAATTCTTAGCATGTTTTCACGAGTAATTTTGATTTTAATATACAAATATATAAAATATATTTGAAATGATTTTTAATACTGGTTTAATGAATGTGTAAGTGGTTAAGTCCCCTGCGTGATATCACCGTATTGGCAGTTAAAAAAAAATTGGTTTGATGAGCTTTAATATTGGTTTTTATTTTTATATAAATATATGATATATGATATATGATATGATATAAATATAATATAATAAAACTTTGATCGTCAAAGTTACTAGTTAAAGACCCGCGATTTCGCGAGTTATATGAAATGATGATATTTTAAGACAATCTTCAAACATGATAACAAAAATTAATATAACATTTCAAAAGTTCAAATGTGTAAAAATATAAATAAACAAACTTTGTTATAAAAAAAAACTGACTTAATTCAAAAGTAGTAGTAATCAACGGTTTGTATCCGCTAATAGGTTCGACGTCTATATTTGCAAAAGCTGATAATGTAACTTTTTTTTTTTTTTTTTTTTTTTTTTTTTTTTTATGTTTTTCTCAACTTGCTTGTCATATGGTTTTATGTACTTGGCCAGTATTTCAAGGATAAGTGCTTAGCTTCCGCCATCTATACTACAAATATAAAGGGAACAACGTACAATTGCATCAAAGATGTTAACCTTCTCTAATAATGCCTTGAGTATATCAATTTTACTCGATACTTTTGACCCACCAACTACAATTTGATACGGTTCCAACCGAGTAGAAAAGCCCCTGAAATTAGAACAACATACGCCAATAATCAATCAATAAGCAAATTATTAAGGATAGACATCTTTTACGACGAGCTGACTTAGTAGCTGTAGACTGCATGTTTTCTTTTCTATGGACATGAAATGTAAAATCTAACCAATGTTACAATCTGAATGTATAACATAAGTATCTCTTTGTTGAGTATATAGCAAAAGACAGTTAATAGATATATGTGTCCCATTAAACACACTAATATAGTTTAACATATTAAAAAACACAATTATATGTACTTTATATTTAGTTGTTTGTGAGGTAGGACAGTTTTGAAGCATGTATATATCATTTCGCATACTTTTCAGAAGATCATTAACCGTGTGTACAATAAAAAGATAAGTTACAATAAAAGTCTATAAATAGAATTCGGGTACCTTATGTTTAAGGGTGTTGAAGCAAGCTGTAACTGGAATTATCCCCTACAATCCAGCCGAGATTCCACTCCGGTGCAGTAATGATCGTAAATCTGCAATAGTGAAAAATCCGTAAGATGATTGTTTGTTTTGTGTAAATTATCTTTTTATTGAAGAATTTTCAAATTATTCTTTATTTAATATTTCCATATTACCTTTATAGTTTCAACCTTCAGAGTTGTTCTTTGTGTTTGGTGACAGATTGGTGATTACTAAAAGTTATTGTTCACACCTGATTAGCATATATTTTATATCCGTTACTGTAATTTTGACATCTCAAGAAACGTATCAATGTAATTAAATCCAATGCAACAAACACTTTTAACTCACAAAAATGAACTAACCCGACCATTTCGACCTGCTCTAAAGATAGTCAGTTTGGGCTCATTACTTAACCCGCCCTAAGTGCCTCTTTAAAGCCAGTTAATAATAATATGGTCATTGCAGTGGTCTAAGTACCTTTAGTGGTACATTACTATATACACGTATTACCGTGACTGTGAAAAAAATAAGAAGGATATCTTATTATTATTCACAATCACTACCAAAATAGTAATAAATGAAATACCATAAGAGCAACATACATAAACAAAACAACAGTAAAACAATGAAACAGTTAAGCGTTTAACTGATGCAGAATGTAAAAAACAAAGCCCTATACAATAAAGCACTCAAAACACCACAACATCAGTTATTAAAGCTGAAAAAATAGAAGGGAAACATATATAAAACATTGACATTGACATAAACATAATACATAACTAACATAACGAATGAAACTGTAATAAGCATAAGCAACTACAATTATAAAAGAGTACCATGTGGATTAAGGCGGGTGGAGGACTGGACTTGCAAAACGACCAAAGGCCCTCATCTATGCTCGAAGATTATGGGTATGAGTCGATAAATAATGCACCTGAGAATCCACATCCATAGACGCTGCACATATCGCCCAAAGTTATGTCACAAAACGACACCGTCATATATGATTGCTTGTGTACCTGAACAACAGTGTCAACAACATGATAGCACAATATAGACTCGTCTATTCCTCTTGCAACTACAGCAAGCTCCTAAAACATATGGGGGGAAATTTAGAATAATGGTACAATGAACATGTGCATAATAATCGAAATAGAATCAGCTATTATTGTGATTGAAGCTAACGTTAACCAAATGAGCCGTTGTTCATCATATAAACCACGACCAAATTTTTATAAAGCTGATAATGGAGTAAATATTTGAACTTGTCACTAAATCACTAAAAACCCTTTATAATAAACCATATTAGGGTTTAGGATTTATGGTTTAGGGTTTAGTGTTTAGGGTTTAGGGTTTAGTGTAAACAATAAACCCCAAACCCTAAACCCTAAACACAAAACTCTAAACCCAAAACCCTAATCTCTAAAACCTAAACCAAACTAGGGATGGCAATGGGCGAGAAAAAACCCGTGACCCGCGGGTACCCGATCCTCGATGGGCGGGTAAAATTATTAAATCTTACCCGCGGGCACGGTTACGGGTAAAAATTTATACCCGCCGACGGGTCGCGGGCGGGTCGCGGGTATGTACTACCCGTCGCGGGTAAAACCCGACCTGTGAATACATGAGACTTTTCTTAATTTACCCGTGAATAAATACTTACAATTATTAAATTTAAAAGCTATTTTACTAGTATTTAAATAATGATTAAAAATATAATATTATATACATGTAAAAAACTTATTTTTCATGTCATTATACATATAGTTTGTACATATGATTTTATAATTAATAAAATTATTTGGATTTTCTAATAAAAAATTGTATATTATTATTACCCGCGGGTCACGAGCATGGGCGAAATGTTTTTACCCGTGGGCAGGTAACGAGTTTCAACGTGCAAAAAAGAAACCCGACGGGCGGGTCGCGGGTATATAGAACCCGTGCCCGTTACCCGCGGGTGCCATCCCTAAACCAAACCTAAACTCTAAACCACCAACGCTATACCCTAAACCCTAAACCCTATACACTAAACTCTAAACCCTAAACCATAAATCCTAAACCCTAAACACTTAACCCTAAACCCTAAACACTAAACCCTAAACATTAAACCCTAAACCCTAAACATTAAACCCTAAACTCTAAATCGTAACTGTATATCTATGAATTATGATTCTATATGATGAAGTCATCGTAACTGTATATCTATGAGAGTAAAACCTCTTAGTCTCAAGCTTGAAGCACCAAGCCCGAGAAGGAATATGCATTTAATTGATCATTAACCAATCAGTATCTCTTTCGAACCATTTAACCAGTTGAAGATAAAGTACAACCCAAATTAACCCATTCCTATGTAAATGGACTGAAATATCCACTTATAAAGATATATTAGTATGTAAATATCTACTTATAAAAGATATATTATGTGACAACCAGGAAATTTCCGACCAAACTTAAACTTAATCTTTATATGTTTCCGACACGATAAACTGAGTCTCAGAACTTTTGAACTGTTTACATGAATGCATTTAACCTTAGACTATGCTCGACGATTCACGAACAATTGTTTGTAGATAAATATAAATGTATATTTTAAATTTATCTTTTCAATATATATAATTGATAGTGCTCTAAATGAACATATATTTAGTAGCAATATCCTTCCAATATGTAAAGTTTTCAGTTGCAATTGTTCTATTTTCAAGTAATATTCGTTTAAATAAATAAGTGCGAAGACAAAAGGCGAAAACGAAGATTTGAAGACGGAAACGTCCAAAAAGCTCAAATGTACAAGATACAATTCAAATGGTTCAATTTATTGATAAGAAACGTCTAAAATGACAAGAGTACAAGTTGTGAAATGCAAAGTACAAGATATTAAATTGTACGAAAAAGCGTTCGAAAATCCGGAACCGGGACCTGAGCCAACTATCAACGCCCGACGCAACGGACCAAAAATTACAAGTCTACTATGCACAAGAATATAATATAATATTTAAATAATTATATAAATTATTTATATATTATATATTATATTAAATAACTTCGACAAGCAAATGGCCAAAAGTTGGTGAGCTGGAATGCGTCGCTTCGCGATCTCGGAGCTGGAAGGCACAATTACTAAGCGATAGCAGAGCAACCAAAATCAGAAATGCCTATAAAAGGCACGAGCTTCTGCCGAGTTTGATACACCAAAAATCAATCTCTCTCTCTGATATAATATATATATATATATATATATATATATATATATATATATATATATATATATATATATATATATATATATATATATATATATATATATATATATATATATATATAATATAAATTAGTTTAGTTTTATATTAGATTAGTTTGGGTAATGTAAAGGTTATTTTACAGGTTTTGAAGTCGAAGTTCTCTCCGTGTAACACTACGCGATAAATAATCAATGTAAGCTATGTTCTCCTTTTTAAATTAATGTCTCGTACTTAAGTTATTATTATGCTTATTTGAGCCGAAGTAATCGTGATGTTGGGCTAAATATTAAGATGGGGTATTTGGGCTTTGGACCATAATTGAGGTTTGGACAAAAGAACGACACTTGTGGAAATTAGACTATGGACTATTAATGGGCTTTATATTAAATTAACGATACCTCATTAATTTAATATAAAGGTTATGATTTGACGTATCTATATATAACCACATACGCTTAATCGAACACGATGGGCGTGAGATTTATAAATACAAATTATTGTTCATTTGACCGGACACGGGGATGGATTAATAGTCAATGGACTCATTAAAACAGGGGTGGATTACATTCAAGGGTAATTGGTGTAATTGTTAACAAAGTATTAAAACCTTGGTTTACACACAGTCGATAACCTGGTGTATTCATTAAACAAAGTATTAAGACCTTGTTACAGTTCGAATCCCCAATTAGTTGGAATATTTGACTTCGGGTATAAGGTTAAATTTGCCGAGCATTTTATAATTATGACCAATGAACTATTATGCGCAAAACCCAGATAGGTTTCAATTACATCCAGGACAAAGGACAATTAACCCAGGGTAATAAATAATCAAAACGTCAAACATCATGGTTACGGAAGTTTAAATAAGCGTAATTGTTATATTGTTATTTATTTTACGCACTTAAATTATCGTCATTTATATTTTGCATTAGGTTTTAATTGTAACTTAAAATATAAAATCGACAAACCGGTCATTAAATGGTAAACCCCCTTTTATATATTATTATATATATATATATTTTGTACAAATATAGTTATTTAAAATATAGTGTGAAATAAGCCATCTCCCTGTGGAACGAACATGACTTACTAAAAACTACACTACTCTACGATTAGGTACACTGCCTATAGTGTTGTAGCAAGGTTTAGGTATATCTCATCTGTAAATAAATAATTAAAACTTGTGTAAATTGTAACGTATTTTGTATTAAAAATATATAACTATTTCGTACCCCTACGCTACATCATCAAGTTTTTGAGGGTTATAAATTATCTCGGGTTTATACTTGGCTTATTTTCTAAATATTGTGAAAAAAATTTTCAACTAAATGAAACTAAATGAATTCAAAATCATGTTTATACATATTTATGAACGATAAAACTAGGTGTTAATGCCGAAATTATTGTTACCTCGAAAAGGACATAAATTGAGAAACAACTAAAACGCTTGAATTTATTTATTAGGATATAAAAAGACGCATGAAAAAAGCCAAGTGTGGGGAGAATGTACCAAGTTATTCTGTAACAGACTGAAACCCGGGCTAGTTGTAAGTGAACTATTTTGCCCTTAGGGTTTGTGCTTAGTCTTAAGTGCTTTTATTTTAATTATTTTATTAGTGTTTTATTATATTTGTGTTGTGTCCAGCTTGTGACAAGGGTTCCAGAACAGGTTTGTTTATTTTATTTGGACCTCGTTTGGGTTACCTAATCCTGTGCGAAAGATATGAGATAACTGGTAAATACCCGTGTGTTGCTCAGTGTGGGAATTAAACCCAACTAAGAGACTAGTGTACTGTATTTCCTTCCCATTTCTAGAAAATTCATTCTTCACTCCCGTACCTAACTTCCACCTCTTCAAACCCTAATTCCTAAATTGTGTTCTAGAGCTCAAATTGTTCATACCATCTTGTTTCTTACAGATTACTGAGTCTATCAAGGTAAGTAACATGTGTTTTTGTGTTCAATTCGTTGTTAAATTCTTGGTTTTGTGTGAGTTTTGTAAAAAGCTTGAATTTGTGTCAAAACAAGTGATTTAAGTGTTGTTATGGTCAAATTATTGTGAGTTTTGAGTCTATAACAAGTAGTGAACAAGTTGTGGTCGATTTTGGTGTTTAAAACGACCTCTAGATCGAGATTTGAGGATTTCATCGTGAAGTCCGTAGCCTTTGTTCAGTTTCTGAGGAAGATGAACACAGTCGGCCGACTGTCGGTCGACAGTCGACCGACTGAGGGTGAACCGACCGACTGACGAGTGAACCGACCGACTGAGTTTGACTTTCGACCGATTGTGGAAATACCAAATAAGAACACCGATTGGGAAAATCAGTTGACCGGTTGTGTCAACAGTCGACCGGTTGTGTCAACAGTCGACCGACTGTCTACGTCAGTTGACCGATTGAGGAGACAGTCAACCGACTGTGTGTCCAGGGCAGAATGTTTTACCAAAGTGCCTTTTTCTAGCCGTTATGCTGCCCGTTTATATTTTGGTGTTCAGGATGTAAATTTTGAAAGTGTATAAGTGTTAAGCATGAAAATTTTAGCGGACGCATTTTTTTTACTAATTTGCTATAATTCGATGTCAGTGTGCCTAATCTTGATGGGAACACTATTCTAACTTGGTTTTTGCTGTTCTCAGGAGATAAGGACAAGGAGGAAGCTCAGAAATAATAACTGAGTAGTTGCTGGTAATGGTGAGTGGGTCTATCTACGGATAGAGTTTAAGTAGCATATCATGCTACTGTGGTTGACTCTTTTACCATGCATAGTGTAGAAATTGCCATGTTAGAATAATAATATCGTTTGCCTGATGTTGTATGTGAATTTTGTGTACACTGTGTGAATGGCACCAGTCGGGCCTAGGGAGACTGGGGACTCGAGACCGTGCCTAGGAGAGGTTAGAGTCCGTATGAGGTCAACCGTGCCTAGGGGAGGTTGGGTCCATAGGCTACTAATTGTGGAGTATAGTGTGAACGATGCACCCCCTGCATCTGGATAACTATACTGTGAATTGAGTAGCAGGGACTATCGGTAGACTCAGGCCCGATCAGCTGGGAGTCGTGTGCTAGTACAAGCCGCCGATCCTCGTATTGTCTTATTGTATGCTGGTTGGTAGTTAGCAAGTGTTGTTGCTAGTATATAGCTTGTGTGTGGCTTAAGCTATATCTGTTAGATAGATTCTATTCACTTAGCGGTGCGCTAATCCCCCACATATTCTCCCCTTGCAGGTTTAGGTACTGCTAGTCGGGATGGGTGCTATCGCAGAAGACATGTTTGACAACCCAACTCTGATGTGGACTTTTGTATAAATAATGTTTTGTAATAACGTAACACCGTTGTGTAAACTTAAGCGTAATTACACGGATTAATGTAATGACGTGACATATATAGTGTTTGTAAATAAAGTCTTCCGCTGTGTGTTTAAAAAAAAAATGGCCGGTGTTACATATTCAATTAAGAACTATCTATCACATGTTTCTGTAAAGTTATTGCAGGTGCTTTTGTTTTGGACTAAATTAACTGTTTTACCCGATGAAAGAAAAGAAAAGATGGATCTACACGATGAATCAATTCCATCATTAAAAGGAAGTAAAGTCTTCGGAAAAAGACACGCGCTTCTTGATTTAGGTCAAGAAGTTGTCGTCCAGACCAGCTGTAGGTTGACGAAAAATCTAGAAAAGTCATCTCTAAAATCAGCAGGAAATCCACGGACCTCAGCATCAAATAGGGTCGCCAAGTGGTCAGACTTATCCTAACCATGAGAAGATCTGTCTCGTAAAATGGGGAGGGCGCCGTGCAAATTAGCTTGATAAGACTAATGAATCAGACCCCCAGAAAAAATAATCTCCTTAAAGATTAAAAATCAGCTTTTAAGCCTGATATTACTCAATCCTTGAGATTAACCTTAAAGATTGAGAATTACAAACTCATGGAATTCAATGATATCTAAACTCGAGCTTGAACGAGAAAATATTTTGATCAAAATTACAAACCGATTTGTTTTCTGAAAACCCATTTTCAATGCGTTCGTTACTATTGAACGTAAAATCCTGAGAATTCATCGAAATTCATTAGGTCACCTGAACCAAATCGGGTGTCAACTGTAAGAACGGTGGTTGCATAGCATGGTCGAAGACAGGACCTTGTGCCAGACCGAAAAATTATAGGATGATCTTTACTATTGCTCCTACAAAGGATAGTAATAGCATCCGACACGTTGTAGACCATAATCAAATGCATGTCATTAGACATTGCCTTAACAGTTGCTTGTTCATCGCTTTCCTTTACAACCGGATGGTAGTTTGCCGAAAGGTAATATACGGGACAAGTAAACTGGATGTGTTGCTTTCCTAATACAAGATTAGCAAGTGGGTAACACAAAACTGCAAGTGTTGAGCTACAATTTTCAAATCTGAAACCCATAAAACCCACAAAAATATTTTGCAACACTGGTGAAGGGTTATTCCGGAAAACTTATCTAGGGTAAAAGCTAGATTGAATTTTCAAAAGATCAAATGTTTTCATAAAGATCCAATTTCCTAAAGGATCTAAATTTTTATAGTCATGTGGGACTGTAAACCACAAATGTTACTATCATTGTTTATACCGTCGTATCAAAATCACTGATGTATAAAGTGTGAAGAATAAAGAAGTGATTCGTGTGATTTAATTTCAAGTTATGTATTGCTTGAGGACAAGCAACGTTCAAGTGTGGGGATATTTGATAGTGCTCCAAATGAACATATATTTAGTAGCAATATCCTTCCAATATGCAAATTTTTCAGTTGCAATTGTTCTATTTTCAAGTAATATTCGTTTAAATAAATAAGTGCGAAGACAAAAGGCGAAAATGAAGATTTGAAGACGCAAACGTCCAAAAAGCTCAAATGTACAAGATACAATTCAAATGGTTCAATTTATTGATAAGAAACGTCTAAAAATGACAAGAGTACAAGTTGTGAAACGCAAAGTACAAGATATTAAATTGTACGAAAAAGCGTTCGAAAATCCGGAACCGGGACCTGAGCCAACTATCAACGCCCGACGCAACGGACCAAAAATTACAATTCTTCTATGCACAAGAATATAATATAATATTTAAATAATTATATAAATTATTTATATATTATATATTATATTAAATAACGTCGACAAGCAAATGGCCAAAAGTTGGTGAGCTGGAGTGCGTCGCTTCGCGATCTTGGAGCTGGAAGGCACAATTGCTAAGCGATAGCGGAGCAGCCAAAATCAAAAATGCCTATAAAAGGCACGAGCTTCTGCCGAGTTTGATACACCAAAAATCAATCTCTCTCTCTGATATAATATATATATATATATATATATATATATATATATATATATATATATATATATATATATATATATAAATTAGTTTAGTTTTATATTAGATTAGTTTGGGTAATGTAAAGGTTATTTTACGGGTTTTGAAGTCGAAGTTCTCTTCGTGTAATACTACGCGATAAATAATCAATGTAAGCTATGTTCTCCTTTTTAAATTAATGTCTCGTACTTAAGTTATTATTATGCTTATTTGAGCCGAAGTAATCGTGATGTTGGGCTAAATATTAAGATGGGGTAATTGGGCTTTGGACCATAATTGGGGTTTGGAGAAAAGAACGACACTTGTGGAAATTAGACTATGGACTATTAATGGGCTTTATATTAAATTAACGATACCTCATTAATTTAATATAAAGGTTATGATTTGACGTATCTATATATAACCACATACGCTTAATCGGACACGATGGGCGGGATATTTATAAATACAAATTATTGTTCATTCGACCGGACACGGGGATGGATTAATAGTCAACGGACTCATTAAAACAGGGGTGGATTACATTCAAGGGTAATTGGTGTAATTGTTAACAAAGTATTAAAACCTTGGTTTACACACAGTCGATAACCTGGTGTATTGATTGGAATATTTGACTTCGGGTATAAGGTTAAATTTGCCGAGCATTTTATAATTATGACCGATGAACTATTATGGGCAAAACCCAGATAGGTTTCAGTTACATCCAGGACAAATGACAATTAACCCAGGGTAATAAATAATCAAAACGTCAAACATCATGGTTACGGAAGTTTAAATAAGCATAATTGTTATATTGTTATTTATTTTACGCACTTAAATTATCGTCATTTATATTTTGCATTAGGTTTTAATTGTGACTTAAAATATAAAACCGACAAATCGGTCATTAAACGGTAAACCCCCTTTTATATATTATTACTATATATAATATATTTTGTACAAATATAATTGTTTAAAAATATAGTGTAAAATAAATCGTCTCTCTGTGGAACGAGCCAGACTTACTAAAAACTATACTACTCTACGATTAGGTACACTACCTATAGTGTTGTAGCAAGGTTTAGGTATATCCCATCTATAAATAAATAAATAACTTGTGTAAAATTGTATCGTATTTAATAGTATTTCGCAATAAAAATATAGTATATTTCGTACTACACCTCGCACACATCAAGTTTTTGGCGCCGCTGCCGGGGACTCGGCGAAAACGCTATATTTTTAATATATATTTGTATAAATATATTTATATACCATTTTTAGAAAAACAATATAAAATAAAAAAATAAAAAAAAAGCTGTAACCCAGGCCCATGCGATCACATGAGCCGGGTGTTGTAAAACCATGCGATCGCATGGGTTAACCTGACAGCTCTGATCCAGCATTAATTACGAAATTAGGTTAAAATATTTAATTATTAATATTATTATTTGGGTATAATTATTATATAGTTTTAATATAATTTGTATTTTAAGTTTTAGTTATTATTATTTACATATTTATATTAATACTTTTATATAAATAATATAAAAATAATATTTTTACAAAAATTGTGCTTTTACAACTTTAAGTATATTTTTATATTTTGTATCTTTTTATTTGTTTTAGCGTAATATTTGTATTTTTCGCTCGTACTTAGTTTTAAACTTAGTATTTTGTCGTAGTTATTTTTATTTTTAGATTTTTAGGCTTTGCCGTAAAATCCCTTAAGTGCTTTTACTTTAGACTAAGATTTAAGTGCTTTAGAATTTTGCGACGCCATTTTAAGTTTTTAGTACCTATTTAAGTAATTGTCGTTTTTCGAATAAAATTGCATTTACCTTTAGACCTTTAGGCGCAACTTTTTAGATTTAGTTTTTAGACTTTTAAGTTTCGACGTTTTTCTTTCTTATTTTTATTTTTCGACGTTTTTCGACGCGTAATCTTTTTCTTTCTTATTTCTCGACACGCTAGTTTTTAGGACATAGATTTTTATTTTCTTTAAAATTCCAAACGAAAAATTATTTTAAGCGGTTAAATTGATAGACATCCAAATTTTCTGCTTCGTAGTAATAGTTGGATTTGTTAGTGGCTGAGTTGTGAGCTTCCGATTTAAAGGGTTCTGGCTCCCTGCTGCATCTATTGGCTATTCGAAACGTGGGCAAAAGCAGAAAAGTCTATTAATTTGATAACTTATATAATTTTTATTTTTATAACTAATAGGATAATTAAGTAAATGCACCACATTGTAGCTAAAATTTGGTAATAAGCGCATTATGGAAAATCTCGAGAATATTTTGGAAACTCTTTATGACATCCGAAATCAATTTAATCAATACTCTCAAACAGGTGTTGATGACAATTCGTTCGGTTAATCCTGGATCACGAATGACGAAACAATAACTGGTTGTGAAATCTATGGAGATTATCACTCAACATGAGAATGTTATTATTACGTTCCTATAGAAAATTATGCACCCATGGAACCTGAATGGAATGATTATGAGGAATACAATTCTAATTGGGATTATTCCCAAGAATATATCCAAACTCAACAGCCAGAAGACGAGAAAAATTATGTGCCTGAAAATTCTTTAGATTATATGAAAATCAAACTCGAAGAACTTGATGCTCAAAATGAACAAATGAGAGAGTTTGTAAATCGGCAAGCTGAAACTCTATCAGATTACACACCTGTTGATCTGAGGAGTCGTGTGTAAGAAAATCTCATATCATCGAATTTTGATGAATTCGAGAGCTCCGAAATCACCTACTATCCCGATGATACTTTTTATTCAGTCTTACCAATTTCACAACATATCGACACATTAGCCTCTACCGACGAAATCATCGATCCATCAATGGATGAAGAAGAAGTAAGGGTGACAAATTGGTACTCTTGGGAAAACGATAACGTTGAAAATTTTACCCCCGAGACCAAAGTGGAGGAACTGATAAGGACCGTTAATGAAGAAGAATTTGCTTCAATCCAGCCACAACCTTCCAAACCAATATTCTCAATAGACGAGTCATCTACCAAAGATGAACTACGAGCTGTAATAGATAATAACACCTCGGATTTCACCCAATTGGGTAATAGAGGTGAAAACTTTGATCCCGAGAATAAAAGGAAGGAAATGTTAGGAATTGTCCACCATATAATATGTATGTCGGTGTATATCGATCCATTTGACCAAGAACCAGAAAAGAGACAAATCCATTTACTAAAAGCTACACTTAAAAAAGAATTAAGTAGTGACGATCAGGTGAGTCTAAGCTTTAAACCCATTGATATATTTTATACCACCCGAGATGTAAATAACTGGCTCACTATTTTAATTCGTGGAACTTATTCTACCGACTTCACATATCGTCAGCTAAGTATGGGGAAGTCTAACCCCACTTAAAGTTAAATTCGGGGTTCGGGTTAGTGCATAACTCGTTAATAAACATGCATAATAAGTAAGGGTAAAAGACGCATTTTCAAATATTAGCAAACAGTTCAGAAAAGCAACCATTTTTGAAGAAAAAAACATGTGTGATAATACAAGAAGGAATGAACGATGAGGTGCACCATCTATCATCCTGCAATTCTATGGTATCTTTAACTACTTTTCTACACTAATCACCCTCATGAATTTATAATTAGAGTCTGATTTCATGCAAATGAGGGCATTGCATGATCTCAAGTGTGGGGAAGGGTTATAAATTCTCTCGGGTTTATACTTGGCTTATTTTCTAAATATTGTGAAAATTTTAAATATTTTCAACTAAATGAATTCAAAATCATGTTTATACATATTTATGAACGATAAAACTAGGTGTTAATGCCGAAATTATTGTTACCTCGAAAAGGACATAAATTGAGAAACAACTAAAACGCTTGAATTTATTTATTAGGATATAAAAAGACGCATGAAAAAAGCCAAGTGTGGGGAGAATGTACCAAGTTATTCAATTAAGAACTATCTATCACATGTTTCTGTAAAGTTATTGCAGGTGCTTTTGTTTTGGACTAAATTAACTGTTTTACCCGATGAAAGAAAAGAAAAGATGAATCTACACGATGAATCAATTCCATTATTAAAAGGAAGTAAAGTCTTCCGAAAAAGACACGCGCTTCTTGATTTAGGTCAAGAAGTTGTCGTCCAGACCAGCTGTAGGTTGACGAAAAATCTAGAAAAGTCATCTCTAAAATCAGCAGAAAATCCACGGACCTCAGCATCAAACAGGGTCGCCAAGTGGTCAGACTTATCCTAACCATGAGAGGATCTGTCTCGTAAAATGGGGAGGGCGCCGTGCAAATTAGCTTGATAAGACTAATGAATCAGACCCCCAGAAAGGATAATCACCTTAAAGATTAAAAATCAGCTTTTAAGCCTGATATTACTCAATCCTTGAGATTGACCTTAAAGATTGAGAATTACAAACTCATGGAATTCAATGATATCTAAACTCGAGCTTGAACGAGAAAATATTTTGATCAAAATTACAAATCGATTTGTTTTCTAAAAACCCATTTTCAATGCATTCATTACTATTGAACGTAAAATCCTGAGAATTCATCGGAATTCATTAGATCACCGGAACCAAATCGGGTGTCAACCGTAAGATCGGTGATTGCATAACATGGTCGAAGATAGGACCTTGTGCCAGACCGAAAAATTATAGGATGATCTTTACTATTGCTCCTACAAAGGATAGTAATAGCATCCGACACGTTGTAGACCATAATCAAATGCATGTCATTAGACATTGCCTTAACAGTTTTTTGTTCATCGCTTTCCTTTACAACCGGACGGTAGTTTGCCGAAAGGTAATATACGGGACAAGTAAACTGGACGTGTTCCTTTCCTAATACAAGGTTAGCAAGTGGGTAACACAAAACCGTAAGTGTTGAGCTAAAATTTTCAAATCTGAAACCCACAAAACCCACAAAAATATTTTGCAACACCGGTGAAGGGTTATTCCGGAAAACTTATCTAGGGTAAAAGCTAGATTGAATTTTCAAAAGATCAAATGTTTTCATAAAGATCCAATTTCCTAAAGGACCTAAATTTTTATAGTCATGTGGGACTGTAAACCACAAATGTTACTATCATTGTTTATACCGCCGTATCAAAATCACTGATGTATAAAGTGTGAAGAATAAAGAAGTGATTCGTGTGATTTAATTTCAAGTTATGTATTGCTTGAGGACAAGCAACGTTCAAGTGTGGGGATATTTGATAGTGCTCCAAATGAACATATATTTAGTAGCAATATCCTTCCAATATGTAAATTTTTCAGTTGCAATCGTTCTATTTTCAAGTAATATTCGTTTAAATAAATAAGTGCGAAGACAAAAGGCAAAAACGAAGATTTGAAGACGTAAACGTCCAAAAAGCTCAAATGTACAAGATACAATTCAAATGATTCAATTTATTGATAAGAAACGTCTAAAAATGACAAGAGTACAAGTTGTGAAACGCAAAGTACAAGATATTAAATTGTACGAAAAAGCGTTCGAAAATCCGGAACCGGGACCTGAGCCAACTATCAACGCCCGACGCAACGGACCAAAAATTACAAGTCTACTATGCACAAGAATATAATATAATATTTAAATAATTATATAAATTATTTATATATTATATATTATATTAAATAACGTCGACAAGCAAATGGCCAAAAGTTGGTGAGCTGGAGTGCTTCGCTTCGCGATCTCGGAGCTAGAAGGCACAATTGCTAAGTGATAGCGGAGCAGCCAAAATCAGAAATGCCTATAAAAGGCACGAGCTTCTGCCGAGTTTGATACACCAAAAATCAATCTCTCTCTCTGATATAATATATATATATATATATATATATATATATATATATATATATATATATATATATATAATTAGTTTACTTTTATATTAGATTAGTTTGGGTAATGTAAAGGTTATTTTACGGGTTTTGAAGTCGAAGTTCTCTCCGTGTAACACTACACGATAAATAATCAATGTAAGCTATGTTCTCCTTTTTAAATTAATGTCTCGTACTTAAGTTATTATTATGCTTATTTGAGCCGAAGTAATCGTGATGTTGGGCTAAATATTAAGATGGGGTAATTGGGCTTTGGACCATAATTGGGGTTTGGACAAAAGAACGACACTTGTGGAAATTAGACTATGGACTATTAATGGGCTTTGGACCATAATTGGGGTTTGGACAAAACTACACTACTCTACGATTCGGTACACTGCCTATAGTGTTGTAGCAAGGTTTAGGTATATCTCATCTGTAAATAAATAATTAAAACTTGTGTAAATTGTAACGTATTTTGTATTAAAAATATATAACTATTTCGTACCCCTACGCTACATCATCAAGTTTTTGAGGGTTATAAATTCTCTCGGGTTTATACTTGGCTTATTTTCTAAATATTGTGAAAATTTTAAAATTTTTTAACTAAATGAATTCAAAATCATGTTTATACATATTTATGAACGATAAAACTAGGTGTTAATGCCGAAATTATTGTTACCTCGAAAAGGACATAAATTGAGAAACAACTAAAACGCTTGAATTTATTTATTAGGATATAAAAAGACGCATAAAAAAAGCCAAGTGTGGGGAGAATGTACCAAGTTATTCTGTAACAGACTGAAACCCGGGCTAGTTGTAAGTGGACTATTTTGCCCTTAGGGTTTGTGCTTAGTCTTAAGTGCTTTTATTTTAATTATTTTATTAGTGTTTTATTATATTTGTGTTGTGTCCAGCTTGTGACTAGGGTTCCAGAACAGGTTTGTTTATTTTATTTGAACCTCGTTTGGGTTACCTAATCCTGTGCGAAAGATATCAGATAACTGGTAAATACCCGTGTGTTGCTCAGTGTGGGAATTAAACCCAACTAAGAGACTAGTGTACTGTATTTCCTTCCCATTTCTAGAAAATTCATTCTTCACTCCCGTACCTAACTTCCATCTCTTCAAACCCTAATTCCTAAATTGTGTTCTAGAGCTCAAATTGTTCATACCATCTTGTTTCTTACAGATTACTGAGTCTATCAAGGTAAGTAACATGTGTTTTTGTGTTCAATTCGTTGTTAAATTCTTGGTTTTGTGTGAGTTTTGTAAAAAGCTTGAATTTGTGTCAAAACAAGTGATTTAAGTGTTGTTATGGTCAAATTGTTGTGAGTTTTAAGTCTATAACAAGTAGTGAACAAGTTGTGGTCGATTTTGGTGTTTAAAACGAGCTCTAGATCGAGATTTGAGGATTTCATCGTGAAGTCCGTAGCCTTTGTTCAGTTTCTGAGGAAGATGAACACAGTCGGCCGACTGTCGGTCGACAGTCGACCGACTGAGGGTGAACCGACCGACTGACGAGTGAACCGACCGACTGAGTTTGACTTTCGACCGATTGTGGAAATACCAAATAAGTCGACCGATTGGGAAAATCAGTCGACCGGTTGTGTCAACAGTCGACCGACTGTCTACGTCAGTCGACCGATTGAGGAGACAGTCGACCAACTGTGTGTCCAGGGCAGAATGTTTTACCAAAGTGCCTTTTTCTAGCCGTTATGCTGCCCGTTTATATTTTGGTGTTCAGGATGTAAATTTTGAAAGTGTATAAGTGTTAAGCATGAAAATTTTAGCGGACGCATTTTTTTTACTAATTTGCTATAATTCGATGTCAGTGTGCCTAATCTTGATGGGAACACTATTCTAACTTGGTTTTTGCTGTTCTCAGGAGATAAGGACAAGGAGGAAGCTCAGAAATAATAACTGAGCAGTTGCTGGTAATTGGTGAGTGGGTCTATCTACGGATAGAGTTTAAGTAGCATATCATGCTACTGTGGTTGACTCTTTTACCATGCATAGTGTAGAAATTTCCATGTTAGAATAATAATATCGTTTGCCTGATGTTGTATGTGAATTTTGTGTACACTTTGTGAATGGCACCAGTCGGGCCTAGGGAGACTGGGGACTCGAGACCGTGCCTAGGAGAGGTTAGAGTCCGTATGAGGTCAATCGTGCCTAGGCGAGGTTGGGTCCATAGGCTACTAATTGTGGAGTATAGTGTGAACGATGCACCCCCTGCATCTGGATAACTATACTGTGAATTGAGTAGCAGGGACTATCGGTAGACTCAGGCCCGATCAGCTGGGAGTCGTGTGCTAGTACAAGCCGCCGATCCTCGTATTGTCTTATTGTATGCTGGTTGGTAGTTAGCAAGTGTTGTTGCTAGTATATAGCTTATGTGTGGCTTAAGCTATATCTGTTAGATAGATTCCATTCACTTAGCGGTGTGCTAATCCCCCACATATTCTCCCCTTGCAGGTTTAGGTACTGCTAGTCGGGATGGGTGCTGTTTGTAGTGACCCGACAAAATCGTCATTTGACAGTGCTGACTACTTAGGTCCCGTTACGTGGTCATAAGTCTTTAAAATAACGTTTGACCAAAATATGTCGCATTCATTGCAAAAGTAAAGATTGTTCCCTAGTTTACAAGAATTGTTCATCCAAAAGTTACGTTACAAAGTTATAAGTACAAATGAAACCTATGCGACACAATTTAAAAGTAGCCAAAAGATGCTCCATGTATGCATAAATACTCGACATCCAAAGTAAGTATCAAAATAATGAGCGGAAGCATGTAACACATATCGTTCGAAGACCTGAGAAAAACATAGAAATCTGTCAACGAAAACGTTGGTGAAATCATAGGTTTAAGTAAGTAAGTGAGTAAATAAGTAGATTGAACCACAAGATTTGCAACATCGAAATAATAGTTAACCATTCCAAAATTTGTTTCACGAGCACCCAATTATCAATGCTTAACATTTCTCCCATTGAACCCCATCACCTTAGTGTTAGAACATACACTGATTCTCGAAAATATATTTCATTCGTAGACGGTAGCGAACCGTCTGAATGAGGGTTTGTCAAACCCATATGGATCCACATAACATAAGTTCACACTTACACCCGGCAAGTGTAACTAATGATAATTGAATTGAGGATTTTGTTCTAAACTCGTATGTAGAATGTTTGTTTTCCTGTACTTGTGTTCACTTAGTAAAAAAGAAACGTTTATGTTTTCTCATCCCAAATGTAAATTCAAAAGAGTAAAAGTGGGACTATGATCTCACCTTGAGTGCACGAGTAATAAAGTACTTCAACAAGTAAACGTGTGCAAAGAACAATGCTAGTCTTGACCTAAACAAGTAAGTTGTATCAATAATGGTAAACGCGATTGGTCAAAGATGTTCAATTAGTCCTATGGCTCGTTACGACTCGATTAAGTAGCATGTGAATCAAATTGTCAAGTTTCATGCAAGATACAAGTATAGAAGCAAGTTAGAGAGATTGCATAAGTATTCGGTTAAGTTTGGCTATAAGTCAAACTTGGTCGGGTCAAAGTCAACGAAAAAGTCAACACGTTCGGGTCGGGTCCCGAACTATTTTTCTGAGGTTTTTAATCCTATATAAGCATGTTGGTCAAGTTTCATGTTAATCGGAGGTGCGTAACATAGTTAGAATTAAACGAAAAACGACCAAATTGGACAGCACCTGATAGGCCATCTGGACGGCGTCCAGTATTGAAGGCCTGGACGGCGTCCAAAAGACTGGACGGCGTCCAAGTCTGAAGGGATGGACGGCGTCCAAGAATCTGGACGGCGTCCAGGTCTGTATCCAGGCCCTGTTTTGCTGCAACAAAGAAATGCACGAACCAAAACTCAAACAATCCCAATTTATGACCCGCAAACAATCAAAACATGTATCCTATATCATCGGGAAAGTATTTTGACAAAGGATACAACTAACCACATATCATCAATCGAGTTTATCATTTACAACAACAAAAACCTCATCAAATGATCGTTAATTGTTTATAATCAAAGCTTCAAGTTCTAAAAACGCATTTCATGATTCGGGAATCCAATTTATACATATGATATGCCGTTTTGAAGGTAACGAAACATACAATACAACTAAACACTTACTAACAATGTTTCATGGCATTCAAATCATCAAAAGTTCATTTTAAGGTTCATCAAACCCTAATTAAGAATCACAAAATCAATAATCATGTTAACGCAAGGTTTTCATATCATCCAACATACCAAAACGAAACTAACGATGCTAGTAACACTTTTAATACAATGGGTTTAACATCTAACAACATTTAATCAATCAAAATCAAAGATTAAACTAACCCATTTCAAGTGTTCATGCTAGTTACACCAAATAACAAGATCGAGCATACAAATTACATACATGACATCACAATGAGCCATAGACACTAACTAACGCCATTTCAAGTCAAAAACACGAATTTAGAGAAATCTAGAGTTTTAGAAATGTTACCCAAACGAGATGAAGTTGGTACCAAAATGAAGAGGATGAAGAGAGGATCACGAATATGTAATTTATTTTGTTGTAAGCCTCCTAGATCGAATTTAGATGATGATTGAATGAATTTGGTAAATGTGTGTGTGTTCTTGCTAGAGAGAAAGAGAGAGAGAGATGGAGATGATTGAATGGTGGTGATTGGGGTGGACTAGTTGACCTAGTCAACTAGTTTGCCCCGTGTCAATTTTAGTCCCTCGAGTTTAAAAGCGGGTACGTGATTTAATCGAACGAATATCTTAAATAAGTGAGAGTAAACGGGAGTTGTTATAATTCAATAACGAAAAATATTAAGAACGTTAGCTAACGAAGGATACAAATCTATATACGGAAGATATTATTAAAATAAAAAGACGGGCGTTAAAATAATTTAATGAAAAAATGCGGGATGTTACATTACCCACACCTTAAACGAAATTTCGTCCCGAAATTTAGTTAGAAGTAATAGTCGATGTCTCTTCCTTGAGACCTTGCATTGTCAATGCTATGAATGAGTGAAGATACGTCCTTGAGCATTCCCACGAATTTGGACAGTCGGGGTTTTACGTTGTATTAAGGCTTGGTTTTACGATCCACAATTTCAACCGGTCTTTCTACGAAGAGGAGTTGTCATCAATAGTAAGTTTATCTAGAAGGATAGCACGTTCCTGTTCCGCAGGACACGTATCTAAGTTTGTTACATGGAACGTAAGGTAAACGGAAACTTAATTGAGTCGGAAGTTCTAAACGGTAGGAAGCGGTTCCAATACGCCCCAAGATTTCAAAAGGATCAATATTGCGGATATAACTTTCCTCGATTTCCCAAAATGGATTACACCTTTCCAAAGTGTGGTTTTCAATATCACACGGTTACTGACTTTAAATTTGAGAGATTTTCATCTAACATTGGTATAACTCCTTTGGCGACCACGGGCCGTCTTGAGCCCTTCTCGGACTTGAACTATTTCAACGGTCATTTCTTGAATGATTTCGGATCTGATGATTTGCTTGTCACCTACTTCAGTCCAACGAATAGGAGAACAACATTTGTGGTTATATAAAGTTTCGAAAAGTGCGCGTTAACACGCGAGTGGTAACTACTGTTGTAAGAGGGATCAACTAAAGGCGACAATACAAGTTTGTAACATGTCTTTCCAAGATGTAAATTGTTCATTTGCTTGGCTTGTCTGTTTGTGGAAGATACGCAGTACTCATGTCTAAACGTGTTCCTAAGGCTTCTTGTAAACAAGATGTGTAACGAGTATTTTCGATCCGGGATAATTGACAATGATACACCGTGTTGGAATATAATTTCTTATCGGCTACGGAAAACGTTCGTCAGGGCTATTCACCCTCGTGGCGAATACTATAAATACGTGAAGAGTCTCTCTCTACATTGAGAATTTAGATAAAAGGTTTCCTTATACGGAAGTACGAGCGAAAAAGATAGGAGTGAAATGAGAACTTAGAATAGGATGAGTTCACATCTTGAGGTAGCCATGTCGCGCAGCTAGTGGTCAAATGTTGAGACTTGGTGGGGAACGAGATAGTACACGTAGTTGTATAGCTTTGGGTTGAGTAGTAGTTGGCCGTATAACAGAAGTACAAGGACGTTAAGTCAAAGAAGAAAGGGGTGTCCTTGGATTGTGTGTTATCTTGGGTCCCAGTAATATCAGACGGTAACAGTGAAACAACAGAGTTATGTAACGTGGTACGTAATGACGAGAAGATTGATCGGGTCTATAAATAAGTATTCAAATTTTTTTTTTTTTTTTTCATCTCGAGTCGAGAGAGTATGCCTTTCAGGCGTTCACTTAGAAATATTTTCATATTTGAGTTCCATTTTGTGCTACACCAGTTTAGATAGTAAGGTGGGTGTGAATAATCACGTTCAAGTTCCGGACATGGAGAGGTTTACATCTTTCCCTTAGTAAGTTAACGAGGTTAAAGGACGAGCAAATACGTGAAAAAAAATCGGAAATTAATCTTTGGTGATAACCGCGAGATCCAAAATTTTACGAATACAAGTCGGAGTCGTGAGGGTTTCTCGATTATTGGACTTCGTTTAACCAAAATTCTCACTTGGAGAATTCGGCATAGAGTTGCTCCTTTCTCAAGAGTTCGAGCGTAAGATGAAGATGTTGTTCGTTTTTCTTCTTCACGTGAATTGAATAGGTTTGGACATCACCCATGGATATGATGACGGATTTGTCTAGATAAGTTTACATACGCGATTCAGGATGTCTATGAATACGGACGGAGCCTTAGATAAACTGAACGGCACTAAAAGAAATTTATAACTATCGTAGCGAGTTTGGAAAGCGGTTTAGGAGACATCGTCTCCCTTAACCCTCAATTGATGATAACCAGAATGAAGGTCGATTTTGGAATATACGCGAGATCCTTGTAACGGTTCAAGAGGTTATTGATACGGGGAAGAGGATATCGGTTCTTAAACGGAAATTATTTAGTTCACTAAAATCACATATATGTGGGGAAAACATTCCCTTCCTAACGAATAGGTTTTGGGCTCCCTAGTTCTATAGATGTCAAATCAAAGTTCAAATTACCTACCCAATAAGTTTGACGTACACTCTCCGATAAATTTGTCGGTACGCAATAGTTTTCCGTTGGTCACTTGAATGGCCTAAGTAATATCTAGGGGGTGGTGGAGTGCAAATAGTAGGCTCTAAAGCCTTGGATACAAAACATTTATCGACATCCGAATCGAATAAACATGAAGTATAGGAGTTGTTAAGAAGAAACGTACCCGTGACTAGTTTATGTCGTCTCGAGCATCCTCGGTGCTAATGTTGGAAGTTCGGCCGCGTGTGTTGGGGTTGGCTTTCTTCGTTGGACATGCATTCCTAAAATGACCCGGTTGGCCACATTCGAAACAAACACCCGGCTTTTGTGTGTTGGGTCCCTTTTGACTGACGGGGGCGGTACTTCCACAATATTTGCCAATATGACCACTTCCCTGGCACCGGTGGCAAATTAGCTTGCCACATTCACCAAAGTGATGCTTGTGGCATTTGTTGCAAAAAGGTCGAGTTCCAGCATAACTTTTCTTGCCGACGGAGGTGAAAGGTTCCTTGGCAAAGTTGTTGCTGTTGTAGTTGCTGGATTGAGAGGCTTCCCATTTTTTTTTTGTTACCCGGTTGGTCCTCGACCGTTGGTGCCGGTGCTTCAATTTCATCCACCGTTTCTATAGATTGGCGAGCCATCGTTAAAGCCTCTTGTAGGTTGGCGGGTTTGGATGACATTACCCTGTGTTGAATGCTCTTCGGAAGGCCATCCATGTAAAGTTCAACTCTTAGGGACTCAAGAGTCATGAGGTTTGGACACATTAAGACTAGTTCAGCAAACCGTTGATTATAAGCTTCGAGGTCATTCCGGACCGTTTGTAAATTTCTTAGCCCCTGTTCGAGCCTTCGAGTCTCGTCGCGCGGAAAGTATT
Source organism: Rutidosis leptorrhynchoides (assembly GCF_046630445.1). Classification (NCBI taxonomy): domain Eukaryota; kingdom Viridiplantae; phylum Streptophyta; class Magnoliopsida; order Asterales; family Asteraceae; genus Rutidosis; species Rutidosis leptorrhynchoides. Next base: position 565,575,134 of record NC_092333.1, read on the forward strand.
CGGTGATCATCCTTTCTCTTAATTCGGTCCAAGAGAGTGCGTGGGCTTCATCGATACCCACTGATTATACATACGTGTTCCACCATGAGAGAGCAATACCGGTGAGAGTGAGGGTGGAAAACTTGACCTTATCTTGGTCCCGACAACCGCTTATGTTAAAAACGGCTTCCGTTTGTTCAAACCATCTGGTGAGAGCAACCGGTCCCTCGGTTCCATCGAAAGTGGGAGGTTTGCACCCCATGAAGTTCTTGTAGGAGCACCCCTCGTTTGAATTACCAGCTCCATGATTATTGTTGTTGGAAAAGTGATCGGCCACGGCCGCACCCACGGCGGTGGTTATCATTCGTTGAAGAGCTTGTTCGAGAGTTTCGGAAGGAGTATTGGGTTGACCTTGGTGAGTCATTGTTCCTTCATGACACAAGAATACCGTTGTTTAGTATTATCAATAATACTATTCGTGATATGGAAATCAAGATAAAGAGGAAATTTTTCCTTGACTCGCCTTAAATTCTTTATGTCATAATGTCGGAATGTTCATATGAGTCACCGTAATATAATCCCGGAAATTATATTACCCTGATTCATATGTGCATTCGACATCATTTCATATAGTCAAGGTGGCGTGTCAATCAAATTAACCACGTGAGATTAAGGTAGAATAAGAGTTAGATGTGAATAGAAGAGATCGAGTATAAATGCACAAGTAGTCAAGTAATTCCTACTCCAAGTCTATATGCCGGTTGTAGTCTAGACTCACTAATGTACCCTATGACTCGGGGTTGACACCAATGAACTCTAAATCCCTACAACCAACGCTCTGATACCAATTGTAGCGACCCGACAAAATTGTCATTTGACGGCGCCGACTACTTAGGTCCCGTTACGTGGTCATAAGTCTTTAAAATAACGTTTGACCAAAATATGTCGCATTCATTGCAAAAGTAAAGATTGTTCCCTAGTTTACAAGAATTGTTCATCCAAAAGTTACGTTACAAAGTTATAAGTACAAATGAAACCTATGCGACATAATTTAAAAGTAGCCAAAAGATGCTCCATGTATGCATAAATACTCGACATCCAAAGTAAGTATCAAAATAATGAGCGGAAGCATGTAACACATATCGTTCAAAGACCTGAGAAAAACATAGAAATCTGTCAACGAAAACGTTGGTGAAATCATAGGTTTAAGTAAGTAAGTGAGTAAATAAGTAGATTGAACCACAAGATTTGCAACATCGAAATAATAGTTAACCATTCCAAAATTTGTTTCACTAGCACCCAATTATCAATGCTTAACATTTCTCCCATTGAACCCCATCACCTTAGTGTTAGAACATACACTGATTCTCGAAAATATATTTCATTCGTAGACGGTAGCGAACCATCTGAATGAGGGTTTGTCAAACCCATATGGATCCACATAACATAAGTTCACGCTTACACCCGGCAAGTGTAACTAATGATAATTGAATTGAGGATTTTGTTCTAAACTCGTATGTAGAATGTTTGTTTTCCTGTACTTGTGTTCACTTAGTAAAAAAGAAACGTTTATGTTTTCTCATCCCAAATGTAAATTCAAAAGAGTAAAAGTGGGACTATGATCTCACCTTGAGTGCACGAGTAATAAAGTACTTCAACAAGTAAACGTGTGCAAAGAACAATGCTAGTCTTGACCTAAACAAGTAAGTTGTATCAATAATGGTAAACGCGATTGGTCAAGGATGTTCAATTAGTCCTATGGCTCGTTACGACTCGATTAAGTAGCATGTGAATCAAATTGTCAAGCTTCATGCAAGATACAAGTATAGAAGCAAGTTAGAGAGATTGCATAAGTATTCGGTTAAGTTTGGCTATAAGTCAAACTTGGTCGGGTCAAAGTCAACGAAAAAGTCAACACGTTCGGGTCGGGTCCCGAACTATTTTTCTGAGGTTTTTAATCCTATATAAGCATGTTGGTCAAGTTTCATGTTAATCGGAGGTGCGTAACATAGTTAGAATTAAACGAAAAACGACCAAATTGGACAGCACCTGATAGGCCATCTGGACGGCGTCCAAAATGGCTGGACGGCGTCCAGTATTGAAGGCCTGGACGGCGTCCAAAAGACTGGACGGTGTCCAAGTCTGAAGGGATGGACGGCGTCCAAGAATCTGGACGGCGTCCAGGTCTGTATCCAGGCCCTGTTTTGCTGCAACAAAGAAATGCACGAACCAAAACTCAAACAATCCCAATTTATGACCCGCAAACAATCAAAACATGTATCCTATATCATCGGGAAAGTATTTTGACAAAGGATACAACTAACCACATATCATCAATCGAGTTTATCATTTACAACAACAAAAACCTCATCAAATGATCGTTAATTGTTTATAATCAAAGCTTCAAGTTCTAAAAACGCATTTCATGATTCGGGAATCCAATTTATACATATGATATGCCGTTTTGAAGGTAACGAAACATACAATACAACTAAACACTTACTAACAATGTTTCATGGCATTCAAATCATCAAAAGTTCATTTTAAGGTTCATCAAACCCTAATTAAGAATCACAAAATCAATAATCATGTTAACGCAAGGTTTTCATATCATCCAACATACCAAAATGAAACTAACGATGCTAGTAACACTTTTAATACAATGGGTTTAACATCTAACAACATTCAATCAATCAAAATCAAAGATTAAACTAACCCATTTGAAGTGTTCATGCTAGTTACACCAAATAACAAGATCGAGCATACAAATTACATACACGACATCACAATGAGCCATAGACACTAACTAACACCATTTCAAGTCAAAAACACGAATTTAGAGAAATCTAGAGTTTTAGAAATGTTACCCAAACGAGATGAAGTTGGTACCAAAATGAAGAGGATGAAGAGAGGATCACGAATATGTAATTTATTTTGTTGTAAGCCTCCTAGATCGAATTTAGATGATGATTGAATGAATTTGGTAAATGTGTGTGTGTTCTTGCTAGAGAGAAAGAGAGAGAGATGGAGATGATTGAATGGTGGTGATTGGGGTGGACTAGTTGAACTAGTCAACTAGTTTGCCCCGTGTCAATTTTAGTCCCTCGAGTTTAAAAGCGGGTACGTGATTTAATCGAACGAATATCTTAAATAAGCGAGAGTAAACGGGAGTTGTTATAATTCAATAACGAAAAATATTAAGAACGTTAGCTAACGAAGGATACAAATCTATATACGGAAGATATTATTAAAATAAAAAGACGGGCGTTAAAATAATTTAACGGAAAAATGCGGGATGTTACACTGTTGCAGAAGACATGTTTGACAACCCAACTCTGATGTGGACTTTTGTATAAATAATGTTTTGTAATAATGTAACACCGTTGTGTAAACTTAAGCGTAATTACACGGATTAATGTAATGACATGACATATATAGTGTTTGTAAATAAAGTCTTCCACTGTGTGTTTAAAAAAAAAATGGCCGTTGTTACATATTCAATTAAGAACTATCTATCACATGTTTCTGTAAAGTTATTGCAGGTGCTTTTGTTTTGGACTAAATTAACTGTTTTACCCGATGAAAGAAAAGAAAAGATGGATCTACACGATGAATCAATTCCATCATTAAAAGGAAGTAAAGTCTTCCGAAAAAGACACGCGCTTCTTGATTTAGGTCAAGAAGTTGTCGTCCAGACCAGCTGTAGGTTGACGAAAAATCTAGAAAAGTCATCTCTAAAATCCGCAGGAAATCCACGGACCTCAGCATCAAACAGGGTCGCCAAGTGGTCAGACTTATCCTAACCATGAGAGGATCTGTCTTGTAAAATGGGGAGGGCGACGTGCAAATTAGCTTGATAAGACTAATGAATCAGACCTCCAGAAAAAATAATCTCCTTAAAGATTAAAAATCAGCTTTTAAGCCTGATATTACTCAATCCTTGAGATTGACCTTAAAGATTGAGAATTACAAACTCATGGAATTCAATGATATCTAAACTCGAGCTTGAACGAGAAAATATTTTGATCAAAATTACAAACCGATTTGTTTTCTGAAAACCCATTTTCAATGCGTTCGTTACTATTGAACGTAAAATCCCGAGAATTCATCAGAATTCATTAGGTCACCTGAACCAAATCGGGTGTCAACCGTAAGAACGGTGGTTGCATAGCATGGTCGAAGACAGGACCTTGTGCCAGACCGAAAAATTATAGGATGATCTTTACTATTGCTCCTACAAAGGATAGTAATAGCATCCGACACGTTGTAGACCATAATCAAATGCATGTCATTAGACATTGCCTTAACAGTTGCTTGTTCATCGCTTTTCTTTACAACTGGACGGTAGTTTGCCGAAAGGTAATATACGGGACAAGTAAACTGGACGTGTTGCTTTTATAATACAAGGTTAGCAAGTGGGTAACACAAAACCGCAAGTGTTGAGCTAAAATTTTCAAATCTGAAACCCACAAAACCCACAAAAATATTTTGCAACACCGGTGAAGGGTTATTCCGGAAAACTTATCTAGGGTAAAAGCTAGATTGAATTTTCAAAAGATCAAATGTTTTCATAAAGATCCAATTTCCTAAAGGATCTAAATTTTTATAGTCATGTGGGACTGTAAACCACAAATGTTACTATCATGGTTTATACCGCCGTATCAAAATCACTGATGTATAAAGTGTGAAGAATAAAGAAGTGATTCGTGTGATTTAATTTCAAGTTATGTATTGCTTGAGGATAAGCAACGTTCAAGTGTGGGGATATTTGATAGTGCTCCAAATGAACATATATTTAGTAGCAATATCCTTCCAACATGCAAAGTTTTCAGTTGCAATTGTTCTATTTTCAAGTAATATTCGTTTAAATAAATAAGTGCGAAGACAAAAGGCGAAAATGAAGATTTGAAGACGCAAACGTCCAAAAAGCTCAAATGTACAAGATACAATTCAAATGGTTCAATTTAATGATAAGAAACGTCTAAAAATGACAAGAGTACAAGTTGTGAAACGCAAAGTACAAGATATTAAATTGTACGAAAAAGCGTTCGAAAATCCGAAACCGGGACCTGAGCCAACTATCAACGCCCGACGCAACGGACCAAAAATTACAAGTCTTCTATGCACAAGAATATAATATAATATTTAAATAATTATATAAATTATTTATATATTATATATTATATTAAATAACGTCGACAAGCAAATGGCCAAAAGTTGGTGAGCTGGAGTGCGTCGCTTCGCGATCTCGGAGCTGGAAGGCACAATTGCTAAGCGATAGCGGAGCAGCCAAAATCAAAAATGCCTATAAAAGGCACGAGCTTCTGCCGAGTTTGATACACCAAAAATCAATCTCTCTCTCTGATATAATATATATATATATATATATATATATATATATATATATATATATATATATATATATATATATATATATATATATAATTAGTTTAGTTTTATATTAGATTAGTTGGGTAATGTAAAGGTTATTTTACGGGTTTTGAAGTCGAAGTTCTCTCCGTGTAACACTACGCGATAAATAATTAATGTAAGCTATGTTCTCCTTTTTAAATTAATGTCCCGTACTTAAGTTATTATTATGCTTATTTGAGCCGAAGTAATCATGATGTTGGGCTAAATATTAAGATGGGGTAATTGGGCTTTGGACCATAATTGGGGTTTGGAGAAAAGAACGACACTTGTGGAAATTAGACTATGGACTATTAATGGGCTTTATATTAAATTAACGATACCTCGTTAATTTAATATAAAGGTTATGATTTGACGTATCTATATATAACCACATACGCTTAATCGGACACGATGGGCGGGATATTTATAAATACAAATTATTGTTCATTTGACCGGACACAGGGATGGATTAATAGTCAATAGACTCATTAAAACAGGGGTGGATTACATTCAAGGGTAATTGGTTTAATTGTTAACAAAGTATTAAAACCTTGGTTTACACACAGTCGATAACCTGGTGTATTCATTAAACAAAGTATTAAGACCTTGTTACAGTTCGAATCCCCAATTAGTTGGAATATTTGACTTCGGGTATAAGGTTAAATTTGTCGAGCATTTTATAATTATGACCGATGAACTATTATGGGCAAAACCCAGATAGGTTTCAGTTACATCCAGGACAAATGACAATTAACCCAGGGTAATAAATAATCAAAACGTCAAACATCATGGTTACGGAAGTTTAAATAAGCATAATTGTTATATTGTTATTTATTTTACGCACTTAAATTATCGTCATTTATATCTTGCATTAGGTTTTAATTGTGACTTAAAATATAGAACCAACAAACCGGTCATTAAACGGTAAACCCCCTTTTATATATTATTACTATATATAATATATTTTGTACAAATATAATTATTTAAAAATATAGTGTAAAATAAATCGTCTCCCTGTGGAACGAACCAGACTTACTAAAAACTATACTACTCTACGATTAGGTACACTGCCTATAGTGTTGTAGCAAGGTTTAGGTATATCCCATCTGTAAATAAATAAATAACTTGTGTAAAATTGTATCGTATTTAATAGTATTTCGCAATAAAAATATAGTATATTTCGTACTACACCTCGCACACATCAAGTTTTTGGCGCCGTTGCCGGGGACTCAGCGAAAACGCTATATTTTTAATATATACTTGTATAAATATATTTATATACCATTTTTAGAAAAACAATATAAAAAAAAAAAAAAAAACCTGTAACCCAGGCCCATGCGATCACATGAGCCGGGTGTTGTAAAACCATGCGATCGCATGGGTTAACCTGACAGCTCTGATCCAGCATTAATTACGAAATTAGGTTAAAATATTTAATTATTAATATTATTATTAGGGTTTAATTATTATATAGTTTTAATATAATTTGTATTTTAAGTTTTAGTTATTATTATTTACATATTTATATTAATACTTGTATATAAATAATATAAAAATAATATTTTTATAAAAATTATGCTTTTTACAACTTTAAGTATATTTTTATATTTTGTATCTTTTTATTTGTTTTAGCGTAATATTTGTATTTTTCGCTCGTACTTAGTTTTAAACTTAGTATTTTGTCATAGTTATTTTTATTTTTAGATTTTTAGGCTTTGCCGTAAAATCCCTTAAGTGCTTTTACTTTAGACTAAGATTTAAGTGCTTTAGAATTTTGCGGCGTCGTTTTAAGTTTTTAGTACCTATTTAAGTAATTGTCGTTTTCCGAATAAAATTGCATTTACCTTTAGACCTTTAGGCGCAACTTTTTAGATATAGTTTTTAGACTTTTAAGTTTCGACGTTTTTCTTTCTTATTTTTATTTTTCGACGTTTTTCGACGCGTAATCTTTTTCTTTCTTATTTCTCGACACGCTAGTTTTTAGGACATAGATTTTTATTTTCTTTAAAATTCCAAACGAAAAATTATTTTAAGCGGTTAAATTGATAGACATCCAAATTTTCTGCTTCGTAGTAATAGTTGGATTTGTTAGTGGCTGAGTTGTGAACTTCCGATTTAAAGGGTTGTGTCTCCCTGCTGCATCTATTGGCTATTCGAAACGTGGGCAAAAGCAGAAAAGTCTATTAATTTGATAACTTATATAATTTTTATTTTTATAACTAATAGGATAATTAAGTAAATGCACCACATTGTAGCTAAAATTTGGTAATAAGCGCATTATGGAAAATCTCGAGAATATTTTGGAAACTCTTTATGACATCCGAAATCAATTTAATCAATACTCTCAAACAGGTGTTGATGACAATTCGTTCGGTTAATCTTGGATCACGAATGACGAAACAATAACTGGTTGTGAAATCTATGGAGATTATCACTCAACATGGGAATGTTATTATTACGTTCCTATGGAAAATTATGCACCCATGGAACCTGAATGGAATGATTATGAGGAATACAATTCTAATTGGGATTATTCCCAAGAATATATCCAAACTCAACAACCAGAAGACGAGAAAAATTATGTGCCTGAAAATTCTTTAGATTATATGAAAATCAAACTCGAAGAACTTGATGCTCAAAATGAACAAATGAGAGAGTTTGTAAATCGGCAAGCTGAAACTCTATCAGATTACACACCTGTTGATCTGAGGTGTCGTGTGCAAGAAAATCTCATATCATCGAATTTTGATGAATTCGAGAGCTCCGAAATCACCTACTATCCCGATGATACTTTTTATTCAGTCTTACCAATTTCACAACACATCGACACATTAGCCTCTACCGACGAAATCATCGATTCATCAATGGATGAAGAAGAAGTAAGGGTGACAAATTGGTACTCTTGGGAAAACGATAACGTTGAAAATTTTACCCCCGAGACCAAAGTGGAGGAACCGATAAGGACCGTTAATGAAGAAGAATTTGCTTCAATCCAGCCACAACCTTCCAACCCAATATTCTCAATAGACGAGTCATCTACCAAAGATGAACTACGAGCTGTAATAGATAATAACACCTCGGATTTCACCCAATTGGGTAATAGAGGTGAAAACTTTGATCCCGAGAATAAAAGGAAGGAAATGTTAAGAATTGTCCAACCTATAATATGTATGTCGGTGTATATCGATCCATTTGACCAAGAACCAGAAAAGAGACAAATCCATTTACTAAAAGCTACACTTAAAAAAGAATTAAGTAGTGATGATCAGGTGAGTCTAAACTTGAAACCCATTGATATATTTTATACCACCCGAGATGTAAATAACTGGCTCACTATTTTAATTCGTGGAACTTATTCTACCGACTTCACATGTCGTCAGCTAAGTATGGGGAAGTCTAACCCCACTTAAAGTTAAATTCGGGGTTCGGGTTAGTGCATAACTCGTTAATAAACATGCATAATAAGTAAGGGTAAAAGACGCATTTTCAAATATTAGCAAACAGTTCAGAAATGCAACCATTTTTGAAGAAAAAAACATGTGTGATAATACAAGAAGGAATGAACGATGAGGTGCACCATCTAGCATCCTGCAATTCTATGGTATCTTTAACTACTTTTATACACTAATCACCCTCATGAATTTATAATTAGAGTCTGATTTCATGCAAATGAGGGCATTGCATGATCTCAAGTGTGGGAAGGGTTATAAATTCTCTCGGGTTTATACTTGGCTTATTTTCTAAATATTGTGAAAATTTTAAAATTTTTCAACTAAATGAATTCAAAATCATGTTTATACATATTTATGAACGATAAAACTAGGTGTTAATGCCGAAATTATTGTTACCTCGAAAAGGACATAAATTGAGAAACAACTAAAACGCTTGAATTGGTTTATTAGGATATAAAAAGATGCATGAAAAAAGCCAAGTGTGGGGAGAATGTACCAAGTTATTCAATTAAGAACTATCTATCACATGTTTCTGTAAAGTTATTGCAGGTGTTTTTGTTTTGGACTAAATTAACTGTTTTACCCGATGAAAGAAAAGAAAAGATGGATCTACACGATGAATCAATTCCATTATTAAAAGGAAGTAAAGTCTTCCAAAAAGACACGCGCTTCTTGATTTAGGTCAAGAAGTTGTCGTCCAGACCAGCTGTAGGTTGACGAAAAATCTAGAAAAGTCATCTCTAAAATCAGCAGGAAATCCACGGACCTCAGCATCAAACAGGGTCGCCAAGTGGTCAGACTTATCCTAACCATGAGAGGATCTGTCTCGTAAAATGGGGAGGGCGCCGTGCAAATTAACTTGATAAGACTAATGAATCAGACCCCCAGAAAGGATAATCTCCTTAAAGATTAAAAATCAGCTTTTAAGCCTGATATTACTCAATCCTTGAGATTGACCTTAAAGATTGAGAATTACAAACTCATGGAATTCAATGATATCTAAACTCGAGCTTGAACGAGAAAATATTTTGATCAAAATTACAAATCGATTTGTTTTCTAAAAACCCATTTTCAATGCGTTCATTACTATTGAACGTAAAATCCTGAGAATTCATCGGAATTCATTAGATCACCCGAACCAAATCGGGTGTCAACCGTAAGAACGGTGGTTGCATAGCATGATCGAAGATAGGACCTTGTGCCAGACCGAAAAATTATAGGATGATCTTTACTATTGCTCCTACAAAGGATAGTAATAGCATCCGACATGTTGTAGACCATAATCAAATGCATGTCATTAGACATTGCCTTAACAGTTGCTTGTTCATCGCTTTCCTTTACAACCGGACGGTAGTTTGCCGAAAGGTAATATACGGGACAAGTAAACTGGACGTGTTGCTTTCCTAATACAAGGTTAGCAAGTGGGTAACACAAAACCGTAAGTGTTGAGCTAAAATTTTCAAATCTGAAACCCACAAAACCCACAAAAATATTTTGCAACACCGGTGAAGGGTTATTCCGGAAAACTTATCTAGGGTAAAAGCTAGATTGAATTTTCAAAAGATCAAATGTTTTCATAAAGATCCAATTTCCTAAAGGATCTAAATTTTTATAGTCATGTGGGACTGTAAACCACAAATGTTACTATCATTGTTTATATCGCCGTATCAAAATCACTGATGTATAAAGTGTGAAGAATAAAGAAGTGATTCGTGTGATTTAATTTCAAGTTATGTATTGCTTGAGGACAAGCAACGTTCAAGTGTGGGGATATTTGATAGTGCTCCAAATGAACATATATTTAGTAGCAATATCCTTCCAATATGTAAAGTTTTCAGTTGCAATCGTTCTATTTTCAAGTAATATTCGTTTAAATAAATAAGTGCGAAGACAAAAGGCGAAAACGAAGATTTGAAGACGCAAACGTCCAAAAAGCTCAAATGTACAAGATACAATTCAAATGGTTCAATTTATTGATAAGAAACGTCTAAAAATGACAAGAGTACAAGTTGTGAAACGCAAAGTACAAGATATTAAATTGTACGAAAAAGCGTTCGAAAATCCGGAACCGGGACCTGAGCCAACTATCAACGCCCGACGCAACGGACCAAAAATTACAAGTCTACTATGCACAAGAATATAATATAATATTTAAATAATTATATAAATTATTTATATATTATATATTATATTAAATAACGTCGACAAGCAAATGGCCAAAAGTTGGTGAGCTGGAGTGCTTCGCTTCGCGATCTCGGATCTGGAAGGCACAATTGCTAAGCGATAGCGGAGCAGCCAAAATCAGAAATGCCTATAAAAGGCACGAGCTTCTGCCTATAGTGTTGTAGCAAGGTTTAGGTATATCTCATCTGTAAATAAATAAATAACTTGTGTAAAATTGTATCGTATTTAATAGTATTTCGCAATAAAAATATAGTATATTTCGTACTACACCTCGCACACATCAATAATTAATATAAACTTATCTATGTAAATTTGAGAAAACATAATTATAGACATAGTAATTTGAAAATATATGAATATGAATTCTATACATAAATATAATTATATGTATATTGTAAAATATATAAAATTTATAAATATTAAACCTTCAATATATATAATTATAATAGTAAATATTACATACTTTATAATATGTAAAGTATATATATATATATTAAATTTTATTACAAATTAAAATAAGATTTGCTATAGGAATAATATTATTTACTTCCAATATTATTGTCAACATTTATAATATTACTATTTTAAAGACATAACATATAAATATGAAATTTTTTATAAAATGATATATTATTACTACTTATATTATTATTATCTTTATTAGTTAGTACTGTGATTGTTATCAATAACAATATTAATATTATCGTTTTCATTATTATTATTATAATTATCAATATCATTATTATTACTATATATATATATATATATATATATATATATATATATATATATATATATATAAATAATACAAAGTATTATTTTTTTTAATAAGATTATTATTATCATTGTTATATACTATTATTATTATTATCATTATTGTTTTTATTATTATTAATAATATATATTAGTTATTAATATTAAACAAAATTTATAAATACATATATGTATGCGTAATATCCCTATCATTTATTTTTTATATTTTTTTTTCTGTTCTGCTTGTGATGGTCTGTCGACACTTACCCCCAATAAATCCCAAATAAGCTGTTAAACTTCATTTTCAACTTTCTATTCTTTTTATTTTTTTTCTGCTTGCCGTGATTTATCTGATGATCGATATCTCCATTGCATATCAATCAATTGCCTGAGAATTTTTAAAAACCCTTCGATAAAACATCACCATTATCAGCTATAATCGTTTTTTTTTAGTTTCCACCAATTGAGGAATTAAACAGAAAAAAAAGAACTATTTGATACCTCTGCTCGTGTTACAATTTAATCAAAAGCTCGAACTCTAATCATTTTTCAAAAACTAAAAATACAGAGTTATTAGGATTCTCTTGGTTGAACTATCTACAAAATTTCACTCGCCAATTCCACCTATTGAGTTTGAATTTTGAAGTCGAACTTTAAAAATAAAAAGTCAACAGAAGTGTTCTTCATGAAATTCGAAATTGATGGTGGTGTTTCTAGTTCAATTGATGATTCCGGAGTGTTTTAATGACGATTTAGAAGATATTCCATGAAGGTGTTGAGGTCTCAAAACAACCCTATATCGAAAATCAATTTTTTTTGTTCTTCATCACCAAGTCGAACTGTTGTTGCTGTTAATTCTTTTTCCTGTCAACCATTATAATCCACAGCCGTTTGTTTCTGTTTCATATTTAATCCCAAATCAAACCTGTAAATTTCTAGTATGAGTATTGTGTTTACCTATGGTCGATCAAATTGATTCGAGAAGAAGAAGGTGTAGTAAACAGATAGGATCATCGATATATAAATATAGGATGGGTTTAAAACAAAAAAAGCTGGTATGGCCCGATGGTTTGGTGTTGTGTCAGTCAAGCAAGTGATCGAGGGTTCGATCCTGGTTCACTGCATTTTTTTTTTTGAAAGCTTTTGGAAGGTAGTTTTATTACCATTTTCATTATTATTATTATTATTATTATTATTATTATTATTATTATTATTATTATTATTATTATTATTATTATTATTATTATTATTATTATTATATATATATATATATATATATATATATATATATATATATATATATATATTTCTTTACCATTGTGATTATTATTATTATTATCAAGAAAGTATTATAATATTTATATAAATACAAAATTAGTATACTAAGATCATGATATGAGTTATTATAAATCTTAATTAAAGATACAATTTTGTATGTAGTTTAAAGATAATAATAACTAAGTTATGAGTATAAATTGATTATATGTATGATTATTATAAATATGTAAAGTTAATATAATTACGACAAATATATTATTATCATTATCATTACTACTAAAATTATTATAATCATTAATATTATTATTACTATGATTTGTATTATTAGCAAGTATCAATTATTAACATCTATACTAATATAATAAAAATATTATTATTATTACTCCTATATTAACAATATTATTATAACAAATAAATATATATATATATATATATTTTTTTCTAAATAAGGATACACTGATTATAAATTAAATATATAAGATATAAATTAAGAATAAATTTGTTCGAATACGATTAAGTATATTAATAAATATACAAATGATATCGGTTCGTGAATCCGAGGCCAACCCTGCATTGTTTAATGTCGTAATATGTATTTTTACTACAAAATACATTAGGTGAGTTTCATTTGCCTTTTTACCCTTTATATTTTTGGGCTGAGAATACATGCGCAAATTTTTTTATAAATGTTTTATGAAATAGACACAAGTAATCGAAACTACATTATATGGTTGAATGATCGAAGCCGAATATGCCCCTTTTAGCTTGGTAGCCTAAGAATTAGGGAACATCACTAATTTTGAGAATTAGTGCATGCCTAATTGATGCGAATCCTAAAGATAGATCTATGGGCCCGATGAACCCCATCCAAAGTACCGGATGCTTTAGTACTTCGATGTTGTTTTTATCATGTCCGAAGGATTTTCCGGAATGATAGGGGATATTTTTATATGCATCTTGTTAATGTTGGTTACCAGGTGTTCAATCCATATGAATGATATTTTTGTCTCTATGCATGGGACGTATATTTATGAGAAATGAAAATCTTGTGGTCTATAAAAATGATGGAAATGAAAATCTTTTGGTTGACACTTTAAAGCATGTTTATTCTCAGGTACGAAAGAAATCTTCCGCTGTGCATTTGCTCATTTTAGAGATATTACTTGAAGTCGTTCATGACTTATTTCAAAAAGACGTTGCATTCGAGTCGTTGAGTTCATCAAGATTATTATTAAGTCAATTATAATTGGGTATATTACGAAATGGTGTGCATGTTGTCAACTTTTGATGTCATGAAAGTTTATCTTCTAAAAACGATTGCAGTGTTTGTAAAATGTATCATATAGAGGTCAAGTACCTCGCGATGTAATCAACTATTGTGAATCGTTTGTAATCGATATGGACTTCGTCCAGATGGATTAGGACGGGTTATGAAAGTTGGTATCTGAGCGGTGGTCTTAGCGAACCAGGTCTTGCATTAATGTGCCTAACTGATAGTTGTTTAGATGCCTTAGTGAGTCTGGACTTCGACCGTGTCTGCATGTCAAAAGTTTTGCTTATCATTTCGTGTCGAAAATTTTCTGCTTATCATTATTAGGAAAATACCTGCTTATCATTCTAAGTCTAGACATGTCCTACTGCCTTTATTGCATAGATAGTGTATAGACAAATTCATATCTTAGCATATCTATTACGGTAGACTTTTCCTGATATCTTCTGTAAATTTCTCCGTAATTTAAGGGATCCTGGTACTATATATATCTATGTATATATGCATTGAGAATACCATCCAACTATCAATTGCTGTCACTAAACTCTTCATACCAAAAATCTTTTCTGTAATCGCGTAAGATGGCCTCTACGAATCGACCACGTTCCTCTGACTCCAAAGACAGCGTGACAGGAGCACACCAGCCAATCAACTACCGTGATTACTGGATAAAATGGGGGTGGGTTCGCGACATACTAACCCTATGGAGAAGGGAAGAAGGTACTCTATATCATGAACCGAATCTACCACCAAACCTTGGAGTACTCGACCCGCTCACCGGTGAACCTGTTCGCAACACCGTTTATACTCTTTTTGCAAGAATTTTTTGTCTTGAGGCTACCATTAACGGAACTAGAGAAGATATCCGACCTCTACCTCACACTGATAACCAACCAGGGTTAGTAGAAGAAGTTAAAGAACTCCGAGCTCGAGTGTTAACTTTAGAGAGCACAGTACACAATTTGCAAGTACCAGCAGTATCCCCAACACCAGTAACATCACCAACCTCAGCACCAACAGCACTAGTACCACCAACAACAACATCTGCATCACCAGTTTCGACATCTCATTCTGTACCTCGAGTATAATCATCGTTCTACATGACGTTCTACATCATTTATCTTCGTTCGACATAGCGATTATGTAATCTCTAATGTTTTAGAGATTATATATTCTTGTTCTAACGGTAAATCAAATGAGTTTAATATCATATTGACTCATTAAATCCATGATTACATCTGAAGAAAATATATAGGTATATATATTTTTTCTTAAAGATTGTAATTAAAAATTCTTTCGTACAAAGTGTTAATTGTGAAAATATTTTAACGGGTAGGTAATACCCGAGGAATATTTAGATTTCACATTAATAAGTTACATTGTACATTCTTCGAATCTGATTCAATAGTCATTTACTATCCTACTTACAACCACATATATACGTATCCGTTCACCGCAGAATAATCATTTTCATTCAATTTCATATTTGGATTTTGACCTATCAGAATCCAACAAGTGGCATAATGAAGAAAACATTTGACAAAATAAAATTTGTTAGAAACAGACAAATTAATTATGAGAAATTTTGTTAAGAATCCACGCTAACAAAATCCTAGCTAACTATTCCTAGCTAACTGTTAATTCCGAATTACAATTTAATTATCGCAATTTATTTATCGCAATTTTTAATTCTCGCAATTTCATTTATCGTCATTTAATTTCTGTTATTTATTTTACGCACTTTAATCGGGACACGTATACAACGTTTTGACATATCATATCGACGCATCTATATATATTATTTGGAATAACCATAGACACTCTATATGCAGTAATGCTGGAGTTAGCTATACAGGGTTGAGGTTGATTCTATAATAATATATATAGTTTAAATTGTGATCGAGTCTGAGACATGTACACGGGTCACGATACATATTAATTAATTCGAATATTATATATTAAACTATATATGAATTATTGGACTGTTAATTGTGGACTATCGGCTGTGGACTAATGACATTGGACAATTAAAATGTATTAAAATATGGATTATAATTTATGAAACTAAACATTTCTTCAAGTTTGCCACTTGATTTCATCCTAAACCTCATTTGTATCTTGACAATTACAAACTGCGTTCAAACCTTTCATGATTCTTGAAAACACCTCAATCAAGAGGATGAACCAACCACACTTCATCTACGGAAGAAAAGATTGATGCATATAGTTATGCACCTGAAAACACTCAGAACATGAGTAAACGTTTAACACGTATCTGTGTTAGCTCCTTTGGCGTTGTTACTACCGAAAATAACTTTACAATTCCATTCCCAATTAGCCAATTTTGTCATAGCTCCAGCAAATCAACTTTGACTTTCATTCGGATTAAACTTATTATAACTTGATTTATAAGCCTGCCTTTCATCATTGTTATCGGGAAACCTTTTACATTCCACCATATTACCAGCAGATGTACCAGCAACCTCGTCGCTCCTTGGTTTAAATCTCTCCGAAAAATCCCTATATTTATCTACTGAAGTCTTATCATATACTCATCTGCATCTTGTAACAAGAATTGCCATACCAATTACCGGAAATCAACAAATCTGTATTATGAGTCTCGCAACGTTTCCACAACAACAGTTATATGTATCCATATAACATTTATCTCTTAGGACTATGATCTTCCATTCTAAAATTCTGAAAAGCACCCAGTCTGCGAATTAATACTCTGAATTTTAAAAAGTTGAATGAAGCAACAAAAACTGTAAGCGACCTCAACAGCCAAAAGTTGATGATAGAGAATTGTATGTTGGCAAAGCTCAGAAAAAGTTGAAACTAAAAAACTGATTGAGCAAACTACGAAGGAGTCTCTGAACAAATCACAAGGACTAAACTTGTACATTAAGAATCCTGATGATTCTGTTCTGATGAAATCTTTAGCGAATACCTTGCTTCTGGCTCCAAACTCTTGCGGACAAATTTTCTTCACCATCCTTCGATATTAGAAATTCCAAGATATCATCGTATCTTTCATTATAAATATCCTCCATATTTCTAAAGATATTTTTATAACTATTCTTATCTGAAATCATTAATCTCTTCGTGCTAACAGTGTTACATCATATACAGTTTCTATATTCTGTAAAATTTCGAGCTTAAAATATGAATGTTATTGATATAATGTTGGGAACTGATGCATGAGTTAGTATAAAATAATGACACTTGATCAACGTGATTATATTACAGTAAGTCATGCTGAGTTTCTATTTGGAACATGATGATTCATAGTAGATCATAACATCATCATGCGCCATGTTACATAACTATTTCATTCTACTTAACTCCTGAACATATCAAGAAAAAGTATTCTTAATGGTTCTACCTTCCCTAATGTTGATAAATTTGAAAATCAAATCGTGCTATCACGTTCCACCCTGTTTAGAACATCATAATCATTCAAAACTCTATATCAATGAATTCTGGATCATTATTCGCTTGACTTGGAGTCGGGAAGAGAAAACAAGAGCATGGAGCTCCGAAAAATAAAGGAAAATATAAAACCGATCACAAACACATAAATTACAAACCGTGTACATCAATGTTTATCGCAACATATAGACACGGGAGAATTAAAAATATTATAACCCCAAGGGCGAAGTAGAAGAAAGCAGCTTCCTCTGGTAGAAGTTGGAAAAGGAGAAGGAATGTTGCAATAGTAAGGATGAGGATAAGGATCAAAACTGGATTAAGCATTTTCACAATCATTTGAAAGTATGGATCGAGAAAGAAAGAATTGGAGTGGTGGAAATAATGGAACGGAAGAAATTCATTTATAGTGGATATACCAGACAAAACAATCGAGACAGATGATTGGATTTAATTATAGAGATCTTAATTTCCATAAATCTCGAAGAATCAGATCTTATAGATTTCCAAGATTTTCTTTAAATTCCTTGAAATTCGGAATTCAATCGTGACTGCGTCAAAAATTAAGACGAATCTTTATTTCTCATTTTATGATAGCTTCATTCGTACTCTTTGAATAATCGAATTATTTTATCCTTATTACTCAATGATGATAAAACTCTATTTATCAACTCAAATTCGTCATAAAAACATTTTTATTGTTAGCCATGACGACCTCGATCAAATTTTGGGACGAAATTTCTTTAACGGGTAGGTACTGTGACAACCCGGAAATTTCTGACCAAACTTGAACTTAATCTTTATATGTTTCCGACACGATAAACTGAGTCTCAGAACTTTTGAACTGTTTACATGAATGCATTTAACCTCAAACTATGCTCGACGATTCACGAACAATTGTTTGTAGATAAATATAAATGTATATTTTAAATTTATCTGTTTCAATATATATAATTAATATAAACTTATCTATGTAATTAAATTTGAGAAAACATAATTATAGACATAGTAATTTGAAAATATATGAATATGAATTCTATACATAAATATAATTATATGTATATTGTAAAATATATAAAATTTATAAATATTAAACCTTCAATATATATAATTATAATAGTAAATATTACATACTTTATAATATGTAATGTATATATATATATATATTAAATTTTATTACAAGTTAAAATAAGATTTGCTATAGTAATAATATTATTTACTTCCAATATTATTGTCAACATTTATAATATTACTATTTTAAAGACATAACATATAAATATGAAATTTGATATAAAATGATATATTATTACTACTTATATTATTATTATCTTTATTAGTTAGTACTATGATTGTTATTAATAACAATATTAATATTATCGTTTTCATTATTATTGTTATAATTATCAATATCATTATTATTACTATATATATATATATATATATATATATATATATAAATAATACAAAGTATTATTTTTTTTAATAAGATTATTATTATCATTGTTAATTACTATTATTATTATTATCATTATTATTTATTATTATTAATTATATATATTAGTTATTAATATTAAACAAAATTTATAAATACAGATATGTATGCGTAATATCCCTATCATTTATTTTTTATATTTTTTTTATGTTCTGCTAGTGATGGTCTGTCAACACTTACCCCCCAATAAATCCTAAATAAGCTGTTAAACTTCACTTTCAACTTTCTATTCTTTTTATTTTTTTTCTGCTTGCCGTGATTTATCTGATGATCGATATCTCCATTGCATATCAATCAATTGCCTGAGAATTTTTAAAAACCCTTCGATAAAACATCACCATTATCAGCTATAATCGTTTTTTTTTTAGTTTCCACCAATTGAGGAATTAAACAGAAAAAAAAGAACTACTCGATACCTCTGCTCGTGTTACAATTTAATCAAAAGCTCGAACTCTAATCATTTTTCAAAAACTAAAAATACAGAGTTATTAGGATTCTCTTGGTCGAACTATCTGCAAAATTTCACTCGCCAATTCCACCTATTGAGTTTGAATTTCGAAGTCAAACTTTAAAAATAAAAAGTCAACAGAAGTGTTCTTCATGAAATTCGAAATTGATGGTGGTGTTTCTAGTTCAATTGATGATTCCAGAGTGTTTTAATGACGATTAAGAAGATATTCCATGAAGGTGTTGAGGTCTTAAAACAACCCTGTATCGAAAATCAATTTTTTTTGTTCTTCATCACCAAGTCGAACTGTTGTTGCTGTTAATTCTTTTTCCTGTCAACCATTATAATCCACAGCCGTTTGTTTCTGTTTCATATTTAATCCCAAATCAAACCTGTAAATTTCTAGTATGAGTATTGTGTTTACCTATGGTCGATCAAATTGATTCGAGAAGAAGAAGGTGTAGTAAACAGATAGGATCATCGATATATAAATATAGGATGGGTTTAAAACAAAAAAAGCTGGTATGGCCCGATGGTTTGGTGTTGTGTCAGTCAAGCAAGTGATCGAGGGTTCGATCCTGGTTCACTGCATTTTTTTTTGAAAGCTTTTGGAAGGTAGTTCTATTACCATTTTCATTATTATTACTATTATTATTATTATTATTATATATATATATATATATATATATATATATATATATATATATATTTTCTTTACCATTGTGATTATTATTATTATCAAGAAAGTATTATGATATTTATATAAATACAAAATTAGTATACTAAGATCATGATATGAGTTATTATAAATCTTAATTAAAGATACAATTTTGTATGTAGTTTAAAGATAATAATAACTAATATGTAGTTTAAAGATAATAATAACTAAGTTATGAGTATAAATTGATTATATGTATGATTATTATAAATATGTAAAGTTAAGATCGTTGACAGTTTCTGCTGCTTCATCAGCATTTTTTTTTTTTTTAATTTCGAGAACTAGTTCGCAGTTTAGGCGTTTTTCAGAAACTTCACATTCGAAGTATGTAAGTCTTGGAGGCAGACGTTATATGTATATATAACTGTTGATGTAGACATGCTGCGAGATTTCAAAATACTGATTGCTGATTCTCAATAATTGGTATGTCAATTCTTGTTACAAAGTGTGGATGAGTATATGATAGGGTTCTAATGAATATATCGATTTTTCTGAAAATCAAAGATCAGTGAAATTGTTGGTAAGTTTATTGCTAATGTGGTGGGACATAAACGGTTCTCCGGTAACGATGGCGAAAGGGCATCGTATATATCGAGATTATAATAAGACCATTTTAATTGAAAAGTCGAAGTTGACTTGTGGAGCTGTGACACAACTGTCTACTTTGGTAAGGAATTGAAAAGTCATTTTAGCTAATAAATGCCAAAGAATCTGGCACGAATAAGTGTTAAACTATGACTTTAGTTTCGAGAGTTTTTCAGGTGTATACCGTGGGTAACATGTGGTTGGATCATCATCTCGATTGTTCATTATTTGAAGTGTCTTCAGGAATTTTGAAGGGTTTGGACACAGATTGTAATCGTTAATATACCTATGATGTTCTAACACAGTTTTGAAGTCAAAGTATAGCTTTGAAAGATGTAAGGATTTAAGAGTGATGATTTTTGGCTATATCTCGAATTAAATTTTGCGATTTCAAAATCAGAATATGTAATTGAATTTGAATGAGTATGGTTATTTTGATTTCTATAAAAGAATGTACATTGATATGACAATAGTGAGTATAGTTGATGATGGCTGAATCAGATTCGAAGAATGTAACATATTAATTGTGAATTTATATATCTCTTGGGTATTACCTACCCGTTAAAAAAAAATTCACAATTAATATTTTGTACAAAAGAATTTTATTATAGTCTTTATGAAAATATGCATGTGTATATTTTCTTCAGATGTAATACAGATTTGATGAATTAATACTAAATTAAGTTCATTTGATCTTAGGCTGGAGTTAGAAATGAATAATCTCTAACATTAGAGATTACATAATCTTCACAGAGTATTTCACTACTGTGATCAACACTTCATTATACGCGTTGTTGATTAGTAATGATGTCCACGGTGATTCTTGAACTGACGGAGCTTGTGATGTTATAGGTGCTGCTGATTCTGACAATGCTGACGGTACTGACTGTGCTGGTGATGCTAACGGTATTGCTGATGCTGTTGGTAAAACAAGTAAATCACGCACCATTCTTGTCAGGGTTTCTATTCTCCCTCCTATCATTTTGGTTCACTCATCTGATTTCTGGTTAGGGCTAGAGTAGATAATTTCTAAGACTTTAGAGACTACATAATCGTCTCATAATGTTTCTTCAATGAAATTATGAATCAATACTTTATCGTTTGTTGTTGTTGGTATTCTTTGGTATCTACAGAGTGTATGACATTGGTGCTCGTGGGACAGATTGTAAAGTTGAGGTTTATGACGCAGTTGTGGTTGGGGGTGGTAATGGTAATATTGGTATTGATGATGGTGGTATTGGTTATGCTGCGGGTGCTGCTGCTGGTGTTTGTAACCTCTGCAACATATTCTCCAAAGCCACTACCCGAGCGCGAAGCTCGTTGACTTCTTCTATTACACCGGGGTGATTGTCGGTTCGGATGAGCGGATAAATAAGATCTAGAATTTGGTGTAGTATATAATCGTGACGAGATACTCTGGAAATGAGAGAGAAAATGGTGTTTCGAACAGGTTCGCCGGTATGTGCTTCAGGTTCTTCGCCAAGAGGGCAATGTGGTGGATGGAAAGGATCTCCTTCTTCTTGTCTCCAATGATTAAGGAGGCTACGAACCCATCCCCAATTCATCCAGAATAGATGATGGCTGATTGGTTGATCCATTCCAGTCACACTGCTTTCGGAGCTTGAGTGGGATTCCATTTCGGAATCCGAGGGACTTGAACTAATGACGAATTCCATTTCGTACGATTGAATAAAAGATTTTTCGATATGAAATGATTTTTCCGGCTATCGGGTGGTATTCTAATTACATAGAATATCTATATATATATATATATATATAGAACAAAATATTTCGTAGATTACGGAGGAATTTACGGAATATGCCAGGCAAAGTTTACTGTAACAGATACGCTAAGATATGAATTTTGTCTATACACTATTCATGCAATCAATGCAGTAAGATGTGTCTAGACTAAGAATGATAAGCAAGTGATTCCCTAAGAATGATAAGCAGGTAATTTTCGACACGAAACGATAAGCAAAACTTTTGACATGCAGACACGGTCGAAGTCCAGACTCACTAATGCATCCTAACGACTATCAGTAAGACACACTAATGTAGACCTGGTTCGCTAAGACCACCGCTCTGATACCAACTGAAAGGACTCATTCATATACATTATAAATGATTCACAATAGTTGATTACATCACGAGATATTTGACCTCTATATGATACGTTTTACAAACATTGCATTCGTTTTTAAAAGACAAACTTTTTTTACATTAAAAATTGATGGCATGCATACCATTTCATATTACATCCAATTATTATTGACTTAATATTAATCTTGCTGAACTCAACGACTCGAATGCAACGTCTTTCAAAGTATGTCATGAATGACTCCAAGTAATATCCTTAAAATGAGCTAATGCGCAGTGGAAGATTTCTTTAATACCTGAGAATAAACATGCTTTAAAGTGTCAACCAAAAGGTTGGTGAGTTCATTAGTTTATCATAATCAATCATTTCTGTAATAGTAATAGACCACAAGATTTCGATTTCCATAAATATCCGTACACTCGCAAGTGTATAAAAGTATTCTATAAGTTGTAGGCACCCGGTAACAAGCCTTAACGTTCATGTTTTACCCTCTGAAGCACACCAGACCAGGTGTGTTTAATATAACTTCGAAGTACTAAAGCATCCCATAGTCAGGATGGGGTTTGTCATGCCAATAGATCTATCTTTAGGATTCGCGCCTACCGTACATAGACAAGTAGTTTAATGTTACCAAGCTAAGGGTATATTTCTGGTTTAAACCCACGTAGAATTTGTTTTAGTACTTGTGCCTATTTCGTAAAACATTTATAAAACAGCGCATGTATTCTCAGCCCAAAAATATATATTGCAAAAGCAATTAAAAAGGGAGCAAATGAAACTCACAATACTGTATTTCGTAGCAATTATGTATATGACGGCACTGAACAAGTGCAGGGTTTGTCTCGGATTCACGAACCTATATTAAGTATATATATTTATATGTTGGTCAATATCTGTCTAACAATTTAGGTCAAGTCGTAGTGTATCACAATCCTAAAGCTCGAGACCGACATGCAAAAGTCAACAAAAGTCAACTTGACCCAAAATGACTTCCAAAATCTATACATGTTTATTATATAACTTATATATAGTCGTTTTATATATTTAAATATATTTATCAGATCTTATTATACTAAATAATAAAAGTCATTTATTAATAAATAAAAATTTATATTAAAATTCATATATGATAAAAATATATTTTTATATATCTCAAGTAATAAAATTTATAAAATTCACTTAATATCATAAAAATATAGTGGTATGTATTATTAATGTAACTATATTATGTGTGGTAAAAATATCTTTGTACGCATATTTATTTGATAAAATAATATTGATAATAATAATAATGATAAAAATAATAAAATGATAGTTTCAATAAAAATATTAATTTTTAGTAATAAAGATAATTTTAGTAATAACATCAACTGATAACAATTATAATAATATTAAAATTAATGATAATTCAGTTGACCATATCTTTTAATCCGTTCATCGAAACCACACGATTTCTAAATGAAAAGTTATTAATTTTTCTTTAGATTTTCAACGACATGCATATCATATACCTTATCTCAGTAGCATATGTATCAAATTCGTGATTTATCATAAACTATTTAATGACGAAACTAAGTATACAAACATGCATAATCATATATACTCGAGCACTAGTCAGGGATACACTATTAATATATAAAAGATAAGATATGAATGCTCACGTATCAATATTGTGATTCAATATTGCAGGAAAATACGTAGACGCAATGAAAATGATAAACGTTAGGTTGACCTCACGAGCAATACCCTCGAACAATACCCATAACCTCCATAGCTATAACCCATAATTTTCTTAGCTCTATCCCGTTTGAAAACTTATTTTGAAATCGTCTGAATATAACTCCGTCGTAGTATTTTATGTATACTAGTAATATCTTGAAATAATACTAAGTAAATATATATATATATGTAATTCGATTGAGAGAGTTTAGAGAAATATATTTTCAAGTTTCTATGAAATAATGAAACCTATTGAATTCTATTTATAATAGATTTTTGAATTATTAAAGTGAATTATTAAAGTATGAATTATTAAAGTGAATTATTAAAGTGAATTATTAAAGTAAATTATTAAAGTTAAAGTAAAGTAAAAGTAAAGTAAATATAAAGTTAAAGTATAGTAAAAGTATAAAACTATATACGTATAGTACGCGTATAAATATATATAATATTAATTTAAATCGTTATATCATAAAACATTTTAGAAAAGTAGAATTATATATATTCATAATAGGTTTCAAGTTTTTAAATTACAGTCTGTTGGTGAAGCATGAGATAAAGTCCAAAGGTTAAATAAACGTATGAAATCATCTTAATAAAAAATGTCGAGTTACTTAACTTGTCGATATCTAACATCTAAGTTATTTACACTCCACGTTCTTACTTTCATATTAAACAAAATGAAAGTTAACATAGTTATCTTATCAAGGTCACGAGGAAAATATTATAAATCATGCCTTGAAAATTAAACAAGAATTTACACTAACCCTTGTCTAGTTCCCGTTAATTGACACATTTGTTCTTACTTATAAATCACTTTACCATTTTCCGAATGTTGTCAAAAAGAATAGATTTCTTAAATTACAGTGGACCTCATAACATATGCCCTTAATCATATCATAATGTATCTGATAATTCAATCATTTGATATTATCTCTTAATTCTGTCGATAAATATATCGAAACAAATACGTTCATGTAAGGTATCATATATCTAATACTTTGTTAATGTTTTCAGTTAATATTATATATTATATATACATATCTATATACACATAATTGTTCGTGAATCGTCGAACACGGTCAAAGGGTAATTGATTACATGAATGTAGTTCCAAACTTTTTGAGATTCAACATTACAAATTCTGCTTATCGTATCGAAAACATATAAAGGTTAAGTTTAAATTTGGTCGGAAATTTCTGGGTCGTCACAGTACCTACCCGTTAAAGAAATTTCGTCCCGAAATTTGATCGAGGTCGTCATGACTAACCATAAAAATCTTTTCATGACGAATATGAGTTGATAAATAGAGTTTTATAATCATTGAGTATTATAGATAAAATAATTTGATTACGCGAAGAGTATAAGTGAAGCTATCACAAAAGAGTGAAATGAATAAATACAGATTCATTTTAACCAGTGACATAGTCACGGTTGATTTCTGGATTTTAAGGAATTTAGAGGAAATCTTCGTCATAAGATTTGAGTTCTTCGATAATTAAGGAAATTAGAATCTTCTTTGGTTAAATGCGATGATCTGTCCTGATTGTTCTGTCTGGTACTTCACTATAAATCCACCCTCTTCATTTCCTTACAACTCACACCTTCTATTCTTTCTCCCTCAACTCATATTTTAAAGTATTTGTCAATATGCTCCATCCAGTGCTGATTCTTGATATACTCCTCACTTTCATATCTGTCGTTCTTCTTTTTCATCTGCCGCCAGAAGAAACTATTTACTTCTACTATACTCTTGGTTTTATAGTGTTTTTAGTTCTCCCGTGTCTTTATATTGCTATATGCATCGATATATATATGGTTTAAAATTTTCGGTTTGTCATTGGGCTTTATATTTTCCCTTATATTTCCAAGTCCCTGCTTCTGTCTTCTATAATCATTGTCATCTATAGTTAATGCTCCATTCTATTTGCTGCGATTTACACTCCCATTTCTATTTCAGAGCTTCATTCTTTCATTTCCTCTTCTTGCGATTAAGCACCGCATATAATGGTCCAGAATTCGTAGATATGAATTTCGGAATGAACATAGTTAATGTTCTAAGAGTAAAATTGAAATGGCACGATCTTGATTTGTCAAATTACCAAAATTCAAGAGAAAAGATAGAATTATCAAGAAGAATATGTTCTCGATATGTTTGGAGATTAGGTAGAATGTAAGAGTCGTGTAACATGGCACATGATGACGTTATAATCTGTGAATCATCACGTTCCATTAGAAACTCAGCATGACTTACTGTAATATAATCACGTTGATCAAGTGTCATTATATTATACTAACTCATGCTTCAGTTCCCAACACTACTTCAAAAACATTCATAATTTAAATTCGAATTTTTTAGAATTTAGAAACTAATACAGTTTCCTTTATAATGTATCACTGATATCGCGAAGAGTTAAAAGATTTCAGTTAAGAATAGTTCAGAAATATGGAGGATATTTATAATGAAAGATATGATGATATCTTAGAATATTTAAGATAAGAGGATGATGAAGAATATTGTCCGCAAGGGTTTAGAGTCGGGAGCAAGGTATTTGATAATGACTTCAGCCGATACTGAATCATTTGGATTTTTTGAAGGCAGGATTAGTCTTTGTGATTTGTCTACAGCCTCCTTCATACTTTGTTCAATCCGCTTTCCAGTTCCAAACCTTCTCTTTTTCTGATCTTTGCCAACACACTATTCTTTAACATCAAACTTTTTACTGTTAAGATTGTTGACAGTTTCTGCTGCTTCATCAGCATTTTTTTTTTTTTTAAAATTTCGAGAACTAGTTCGCAGTTTAGGCGTTTTTCAGAAACTTCACATTCGAAGTATGTAAGTCTTGGAGGCAGACGTTATATGTATATATAACTGTTGATGTAGACATGCTGCGAGATTTCAAAATACTGATTGCTGATTCTAAATAATTGGTATGTCAATTCTTGTTACAAAGTGCGGATGAGTATATGATAGGGTTCTAATGAATATATCGATTTTTCTGAAAATCAAAGATCAGTGAAATTGTTGGTAAGTTTATTGCTAATGTGGTGGGACATAAACGGTTCTCCGGTAACGATGGCGAAAGGGCATCGTATATATCGAGATTATAATAAGACCATTTTAATTGAAAAGTCGAAGTTGACTTGTGGAGCTGTGACACAACTGTATACTTTGGTAAGGAATTGAAAAGTCATTTTAGCTAATAAATGCCAAAGAGTCTGGCACGAATACGTGTTAAACTATGACTTTAATTTCGAGAGTTTTTCAGGTGTATACCGTGGGTAACATGTGGTTGGATCATTCTCTCAATTGTTCATTATTTGAAGTGTCTTTAGGAATTTTGAAGGGTTTGTACATAGATTGTAATCGTTAATATACCTATGATGTTCTAACACAGTTTTGAAGTCAAAGTATAGCTTTGAAAGATGTAAGGATTTAAGAGTGATGATTTTTGGCTATATCTCGAATTAAATTTTGCGATTTCAAAATCAGAATATGTAATTGAATTTGAATGAGTATGGTTATTTTGATTTCTATAAAAGAATGTATATTGTTATGACAATAGTGAGTATAGTTGATGATGGCTGAATCAGATTCGAAGAATGTAACATATTAATTGTGAATTTATATATCTCTTGGGTATTACCTACCCGTTAAAAAAAATTTCACAATTAATATTTTGTACAAAAGAATTTTATTACAGTCTTTATGAAAATATGCATGTGTATATTTTCTTCAGATGTAATACAGATTTGATGAATTAATACTAAATTAAGTTCATTTGATCTTAGGCTGCAGTTAGAAATGAATAATCTCTAACATTAGAGATTACATAATCTTCACAGAGTATTTCACTACTATGATCAACACTTCATTATACGCGTTGTTGATTAGTAATGATGTCCACGGTGATTCTTGAACTGACGGAGCTTGTGATGTTATAGGTGCTGCTGATTCTGACAATGCTGACAGCACTGACTGTGCTGGTGATGCTAACGGTATTGCTGATGCTGTTGGTAAAACAAGTAAATCACGCACCATTCTTGTCAGGGTTTCTATTCTCCCTCCTATCATTTTGGTTCACTCATCTGATTTATGGTTAGGGCTAGAGTAGATAATTTCTAAGACTTTAGAGACTACATAATCGTCGCATAATGTTTCTTCAATGAAATTATGAATCAATACTTCATCGTTTGTTGTTGTTGGTATTCTTTGGTATCTACAGAGCGTATGACATTGGTGCTCGTGGGACAGATTGTAAAGTTGAGGTTTATGACGCGGTTGTGGTTGGGGGTGGTAATGGTAATATTGGCATTGATGATGGTGGTATTGGTTATGCTGCGGGTGCTGCTGCTGGTGTTTGTAACCTCTGCAACATATTCTCCAAAGCCACTACCCGAGCGCGAAGCTCGTTGACTTCTTCTATTACACCGGGGTGATTATCGGTTCGGACGAGCGGATAAATAAGATCTAGAATTTGGTGTAGTATATAATCGTGATGAGATACTCTGGAAATGAGAGAGAAAATGGTGTTTCGGACAGGTTCGCCGGTATGTGCTTCAGGTTCTTCGCCAAGAGGGCAATGTGGTGGATGGAAAGGATCGCCTTCTTCTTGTCTCCAATGATTAAGGAGGCTACGAACCCATCCCCAATTCATCCAGAATAGATGATGGCTGATTGGTTGATCCATTCCAGTCACACTGCTTTCGGAGCTTGAGTGGGATTCCATTTCGGAATCCGAGGGACTTGAACTAATGACGAATTCCATTTCGTACGATTGAATAAAAGATTTTTCGATATGAAATGATTTTTCCAGCTATCGGGTGGTATTCTAATTACATAGAATATCTATCTATCTATATATATATATATATATATATATATATATATATATATATATATATATATATATATATAGAACAAAATATTTTGTAGATTACGGAGGAATTTACGGAATATGCCAGGCAAAGTTTACTGTAACAGATACGCTAAGATATGAATTTTGTCTATACACTATTCATGCAATCAATGCAGTAAGATGTGTCTAGACTAAGAATGATAAGCAAGTGATTCCCTAAGAATCATAAGCACGTAATTTTCGACACGAAATGATAAGCAAAACTTTTGACATGCAGACACGGTCGAAGTCCAGACTCACTAATGCATCCTAACGACTATCAGTTAGACACACTAATGCAGACTTGGTTCGCTAAGACCACCGCTCTGATACCAACTGAAAGGACCCATTCATATACATTATAAATGATTCACAATAGTTGATTACATCACGAGATATTTGACCTCTATATGATACGTTTTACAAACATTGCATTCGTTTTTAAAAGACAAACTTTTTTTTACATTAAAAATTGATGGCATGCATACAATTTCATATTACATCCAACTATTATTGACTTAATATTAATCTTACTGAACTCACTCGAATGCAACGTCTTTCAAAGTATGTCATGAATGACTCCAAGTAATATCCTTAAAATGAGCTAATGCGCAGTGGAAGATTTCTTTAATACCTGAGAATAAACATGCTTTAAAGTGTCAACCAAAAGGTTGGTGAGTTCATTAGTTTATCATAATCAATCATTTCTGTAATAGTAATAAACCACAAGATTTCGATTTCCATAAATATCCGTACACTCGCAAGTGTATAAAAGTATTCTATAAGTTGTAGGCACCCGGTAACAAGCCTTAACGTTCATGTTTTACCCTCTGAAATACACCAGACCAGGTGTGTTTAATATAACTTCGAAGTACTAAAGCATCCCATAGTCAGGATGGGGTTTGTCATGCCCAATAGATCTATCTTTAGGATTCGCGCCTACCGTACATAGACAAGTAGTTTAATGTTACCAAGCTAAGGGTATATTTCTGGTATAAACCCACGTAGAATTTGTTTTAGTACTTGTGCCTATATCGTAAAACATTTATAAAACAGCGCATGTATTCTCAGTCCAAAAATATATATTGCAAAAGCAATTAAAAAGGGAGCAAATGAAACTCACAATACTGTATTTCGTAGCAATTATGTATATGACGGCACTGAACAAGTGCAGGGTTTGTCTCGGATTCACGAACCTATATTAAGTATATATATTTATATGTTGGTCAATATCTGTCTAACAATTTAGGTCAAGTCGTAGTGTATCACAATCCTAATGCTCGAGACCGACATGCAAAAGTCAACAAAAGTCAACTTGACCCAAAATG
Organism: Rutidosis leptorrhynchoides; assembly: GCF_046630445.1. NCBI lineage: Eukaryota > Viridiplantae > Streptophyta > Magnoliopsida > Asterales > Asteraceae > Rutidosis > Rutidosis leptorrhynchoides. The sequence continues at coordinate 565,606,180 of NC_092333.1, forward strand.
ACTTCCAAAATCTATACATGTTTATTATATAACTTATATATAGTCGTTTTATATATTTAAATATATTTATCAGATCTTATTATACTAAATAATAAAAGTCATTTATTAATAAATAAAAATTTATATTAAAATTCATATATGATAAAAATATATTTTTATATATCTCAAGTAATAAAATTTATAAAATTCACTTAATATCATAAAAATATAGTGGTATGTATTATTAATGTAACTATATTACGTGTGGTAAAAATATCTTTGTACGCATATTTATTTGATAAAATAATATTGATAATAATAATAATGATAAAAATAATAAAATGATAGTTTCAATAAAAATATTAATTTTTAGTAATAAAGATAATTTTAGTAATAACATCAACTGATAACAATTATAATAATCGTTTTAATAATAATTTAAAAATTAATGATAATTCAGTTGACCATATCTTTTAATCCGTTCATCGAAACCACACGATTTCTAAATGAAAAGTTATTAATTTTTCTTTAGATTTTCAACGAGATGCATATCATATACCTTATCTCAGTAGCATATGTATCAAATTCGTGATTTATCATAACCTATTTAATGACGAAACTAAGCATACAAACATGCATAATCATATACACTCGAGCACTAGTCAGGGATACACTATTAATATATAAAAGATAAGATATGAATGCTCACGTATCAATATTGTGATTCAATATTGCAGGAAAATACGTAGACGCAATGAAAATGATAAACGTTAGGTTGACCTCACGAGCAATACCCTCGAACAATACCCATAACCTCCATAGCTATAACCCATAATTTCCTTAGCTCTATCCCGTTTGAAAACTTATTTTGAAATCGTCTGAATATAACTCCGTCGTAGTATTTTATGTATACTAGTAATATCTTGAAATAATACTAAGTAAATATATATATATATATGTAATTCGATTGAGAGAGTTTAGAGAAATATATTTTCAAGTTTCTATGAAATAATGAAACCTATTGAATTCTATTTATAATAGATTTTTGAATTATTAAAGTGAATTATTAAAGTATGAATTATTAAAGTGAATTATTAAAGTGAATTATTAAAGTTAAAGTAAAGTAAAAGTAAAGTAAATATAAAGTTAAAGTATAGTAAAAGTATAAAACTATGTACGTATAATACGCGTATAAATATATATAATATTAATTTAAATCGTTATATCATAAAACATTTTAGAAAAGTAGAATTATATATATTCATAATAGGTTTCAAGTTTTTAAATTACAGTTTGTTGGTGAAGCATGGGATAAAGTCCAAAGGTTAAATAAACGTATGAAATCATCTTAATGAAAAATGTCGAGTTACTTAACTTGTCGATATCTAACATCTAAGTTATTTACACTCCACGTTCTTACTTTCATATTAAACAAAATGAAAGTTAACATAGTTATCTTATCAAGGTCACGAGGAAGATATTATAAATCATGCCTTGAAAATTAAACAGGAATTTACACTAACCCTTGTCTAGTTCCCGTTAATTGACACATTTGTTCTTACTTATAAATCACTTTACCATTTTCCGAATGTTGTCAAAAAGAATAGATTTCTTAAATTACAGTGGACCTCATAACATAGGCCCGTAATCATATCATAATGTATCTGATAATTCATTCATTTGATATTATCTCTTAATTCTGTCGATAAATATATCGAAACAAATACGTTCATGTAAGGTATCATATATCTAATACTTTGTTAATGTTTTCAGTTAATATTATATATTATATATACATATCTATATACACATAATTGTTCGTGAATCGTCGAACACGGTCAAAGAGTAATTGATTACATGAATGTAGTTCCAAACTTTTTGAGATTCAACATTACAAATTCTGCTTATCGTATCGAAAACACATAAAGGTTAAGTTTAAATTTGGTCGGAAATTTTTGGGTCGTCACAACTTGTATTATTAGCAAGTATCAATTATTAACATCTATACTAATATAATAAAAATATTATTATTATTACTCCTATATTAACAATATTATTATAACAAATAAATGTATATATATTTTTTTTTCTAAATAAGGATACACTGATTACAAATTAAATATCTAAGATATAAATTAAGAATAAATTTGTTCGAATACGATTAAGTATATTAATAAATATACAAATGATATAGGTTCGTGAATCCGAGGCCAACCCTGCATTGTTTAATGTCGTAATATGTATTTTTACTACAAAATACATTAGGTAAGTTTCATTTGCCTTTTTACCCTTTATATTTTTGGGCTGAGAATACATGCGCAAATTTTTTTATAAATGTTTTACGAAATAGACACAAGTAAACGAAACTACATTATATGGTTGAATGATCGAAGCCGAATATGCCCCTTTTAGCTTGGTAGCCTAAGAATTAGGGAACATCACTAATTTTGAGAATTAGTGCACGCCTAATTGACGCGAATCCTAAAGATAGATTTATGGGCCCGACGAACCCCATCCAAAGTACCGGATGCTTTAGTACTTCGATGTTGTTTTTATCATGTCCGAAGGATTTTCCGGAATGATAGGGGATATTCTTATATGCATCTTGTTAATGTCGGTTACCAGGTGTTCAATCCATATGAATGATATTTTTATCTCTATGCATGAGACGTATATTTATGAGAAATGAAAATCTTGTGGTTTATTAAAATGATGGAAATGAATGTTTATGATAAACTAATGAACTCACCAACCTTTTGGTTGACACTTTAAAGCATGTTTATTCTCAGGTACGAAAAAAATCTTCTGCTGTGCATTTGCTCATTTTAGAGATATTACTTGGAGTCGTTCAAGACTTATTTCAAAAAGACGTTGCATTCGAGTCGTTGAGTTCATCAAGATTATTATTAAGTCAATTATAATTGGGTATATTATGAAATGGTGTGCATGCTGTCAACTTTTGATGTCATGAAAGTTTATCTTCTAAAAACGATTATAGTGTTTGTAAAATATATCATATAGAGGTCAAGTACCTCGTTATGTAATCAACTATTGTGAATCGTTTGTAATCGATATGGACTTCGTCCAGATAGATTAGGATGGGTTATGAAATATTACACTTTTAAATTAGAACCTCAACTTTCAAGACCAATACCAAAAGACCTTTAGCATATGAAGGAAGCAAATATAACCTTTAACAGACCTATGGTAGAAAATATCATATTGCAAAATCAAGAAAAGAAAATAAAAGGGAAAAAAATCAAACACATACAATTTAATCTTAAAAGCCTACTGCTTACCATTATCTTAAAAAGGGGGAAAGAAATCAAACACATACAATTTGTGTAGCTGTACAAATGGCACAACAGAAAGAATTTAATCTTAAAAACCCTTCTGCTTACCATTATGATATATTCTTGCACAGCTTCATGGTATTCCATCTTCAAAGGCCTTCTGGCATAGATCTGCGAATAAGAAAAATAAAAGTGAAATCATAAACAAAACATATTCAAAATCGAATTATTAGGCAAAACCAACTTCGCAATTGAAAAAGGCAAAAATAAATCGTATCTGAGTCCATGAAATCCAGGATTTAAAAAATAGAAGATATGAAAGAATTAGTTTTAAAAAAAACAATAAAAACCCTAATTCATAAAAAACCCCTAATTCAAAAAAATAATTTCCTAATTCATAATGAAGCCATTCGACTTTATCGTCACTAATTCAGAATCACGACTTCATCGTACCTAATCAAGAATTAAGAAAATATGAAGAATTAATTCAAAATAAAAACAATAAAAACCCTAATTCATAAAAATACTTACCTTGTTGAATTAAAGCTATTAAAAAGCCCAAGTAAAACCATAATTCATAAAAATACTTACTTAATTCATAAAGAAATACTTACCTTGAGGCTATTAAAAAAAACCTAATTAAAACCCTAATTCATAAAAATACTTACACTAAGAAGGTGTTCAACTTCATCGTCCCTAAAACCCTAATTCATAAAATACTTACACTAAGAAGCTGTTCGACTTCATCGTCCCTAATTCAGAATCACGACATCATTGTCCCTAATCCAGATTCACGACTTCATCATGAATCTGGATATTTAATCGCATTGTGTTCAGTTTTGATGATCGAAAAAGTATACCCTATACCTGATAATCTTTGTATTCAGAAACGATTTTATATAAATTGGAGGAATTGATGATCTTTAATGATCTTGGATGATCTTTGTAACCTAAACGTGTAGTCTGGTTCTTCTTAAACGAAAGGGAGAAATTGAATTGTCCCGTGTTTTCGATTGTAGGGTTCGTGATTTCCAAAACGTTTTAGAAGGGTAAATAAGGGAGATTATTATTAAGAATGGATTTATTAGCTAATTGTGATTGGGGATGATTTTAAGCCATTAGATCAAAGGGTATTAGGAGGTAATTTTTTGATCTAATGGTTTAAAAGGAGATTTTAGAATTAATTATTAGTTAATAAAAACTCTCTTTTAATGTATAATAGGAATAGGATAGGATAGGATTTGTGATATGTATATTTTAACCTTTCGAGTAGACCAATTTCGAGTCAAGCTTGAGCATGCTACATAAAAGCTCTCAGAAGTATTCAATCGAGATCGAGTTTAACCTAAGTGGCTAAGTGAGAGTCGAGCCTTGACTGTGAATCAATTACAACGTACCCTATGTTATCAAAACTCAAAAGAGATGGCAAATCTCAAAAGAAAACAAAATAAGGTAATCAGTAAAAATAACCTGACTTAGTTTAAAAAAATATAGTTATTTGAACTTACAAAAGAAATTAAGTTCTTCTTTTTGAACTGCTAAACAAAATTTTGTTCTAATTCATTTTTTTTAATTGTTAAAATTTTATTTCTAAAAGATTCATTCTAGTAAGGCATTAGGGAAGGATCCGAAAAAATTGTAATGGCTTTAATTGCCAAGAGTCCCAACGCACACTAACTTTACATCTTCTATACAACTAATTATATCTAAATTTTCTAATAGAATCAAAAACAACTTCTTAATTTCCTCATTCTTCGGGATCCAAATAGAACACTATTCCGGTACCTCCATATATGCCAAACGAGCGACGCAATAATGACGTAAATCCGCGACTTTGATGCAGACGAAAGTTGACATGTATCAAACCACACAAACCATTCATTCCAAGAGTTGAATGATGCTAGATCGAAGTCGATCCATAATTTGATCCTCCTCCATAACTCCATAGCAAGAGCACAACCAAATAATAAGTGATCGAGAGTTTCAACTCAACAATCACAAATGGTGCATCCATTGTCTTCAATCTCCAAACCTTTTATAGAAAGGTTAAATCTTGTCTGCAATCAATTCCACGGGCAACTAGAGAGCTTTTTTTATTGATTTTCGTACATAGGGTTACAGAATATAAAGGGTATATTTATAGTGCTAATCAAAACTAGGAAACAAATCAAATAACTTGCTGGCCACGAACATAGTCGCGTTTCGCGACACCCCATCGCGATACGCGACATGTTGGAACGCGACACATGGAGCTAGAATGCGACAAATCAATCAGTAATCAGGACTTGATGGCTATCACGTTTTAATCAAGTTTGTCGCGTGTGGATGCAGTTTGTCGCAGAACGTGATGGGGTGTCGCGAAAAGCGACTATGTTCGTGGCCAACAAGTTATTTGATTTGTTTCCTAATTTTTATTAGCACTATAAATATACCCTTTGTATTCTGTAACTCTATGTACGAAAATCAATAAAAAAAAGCTCTCTAGTTGCCCGTGGACTAAAGCAATCATACCGATTGCATATAACCATGTAAATTCTTGTGTCTTTTACTTTTCTTACATTTATTTTGTCCGTTTGTCGTTTGTGGGATCACAATCCATTGATTGGTGATTGTTGTTGGGTCCATAAATTCCTAACAACTGGTATCTAGAGCACAAGGTTCGTATTGGGCACGATGGCGGACGAAGGAAAGTTTAGGATTGATCGGTTCGATGGGAAAGATTTTGGATTTTGGAAGATGCAAATAGAAGACTATTTGTACCAGAAAAAATTACACTTACCACTTGAAGAGAAGAAGCCGGATAGCGTTAAACAAGAAGATTGGGATCTCCTAGATCACCAAGCTTTAGGGGCGGTTAGGATGTCTCTTGCAAAAAACGTTGCATATAACGTTATTAACGAGAAGACTACGTTTGGGTGCTTAAAGGCACTTACAAACATGTATGAAAAACCTAACGCCGCTAATAAGGTTTTTCTCATGCGTCAATTGTTCAACCAAAAGATGAAAGAAGGTGCGTGTGCTGCAGATCATATCAATGATTTTAACAATCTCATTACAAGATTGGCCTCGGTGGAGATTGTGTTTGATGATGAACTTCAGGCACTGATTTTGCTTTCGTCTTTGCCTGAAAGTTGGTCGGGTACTGTTACTGCAGTTAGTAGTTCCACAGGAACCACTAAGCTCAAGCTTGAGGGGATCAAGGATTTGATTCTAGGGGAAGAAACTCGTAGGAGGAATTCTGGGGAATCATCGGGGTCGCTCTTAAATACCGACAGGGGCAGGAAGAACGATAAGGGTACGAAGAAGGGTAAGAAATTCAAAAAGAGGTTTAACTCTAAGGACCGAGAATCTGCGATTTGTTGGAATTGCAATCAAAAGGGTCACTTTAGCACTCAATGTAAGAATCCAAAGGTGGATAAAGCTAGGGTGAACTTCACTTCTGAGGATACGGATGACGCTTTGGTGTGTTGTGTTAAAAATTCGGTTGAAGCTTGGATCATGGATTTGGGTGCATCATTCCATGCTAATCCTAGTAAGGAGATGATGAAGAATTTTAAGGCGTATCGAGGGAAGATGAGATTGGCGGATGACAAACGCTTAGACATAAGAGGCATTGGAGATGTGACATTGAAGACATCCAATGGTTTCAATTGGACTTTGAAAGATGTGAGGTATATTCTGGATTTGAAAAGGAAGCTTATCTCTATAGGTCAAATGGATGAAGAAGGTAATCATACTACCTTCGGTGATTGCAAATGGCGTGTTCTAAAGGATGGTCAAGTCGTGGCATCGGGACATAAAAGGGGAACTTTATACATGGTCGAGGTATTCGATGATGATGAGGTTAATGTGACGAGTAATGTAGGGGCCGATTCTACTCTATGGCACCGAAGATTAGGACATATGAGTGAGAAGGGGATGAAGTTGCTAGTTTCTAATGGGAAGATTCCGGGTTTGAAGAAAGTGGATATCGGGTTTTGTGAGCCATGTACTATGGGGAAACAAAAGAATGTATCATTCGGGAAATCGGGAATTGCGCCAAAGAAGGAGAAGCTTGAACTTGTTCATTCCGATGTCTATGGACCTACAACGGTTGAGTCGCATGGTGGTTCCCGCTATTATGTCACCTTCATTGATGACTCCACAAGAAAGGTATGGGTTTACTTTCTCAAATTTAAATCTGATGTGTTTTCTACTTTTAAAGTGTGGAGAGCTGCTGTTGAAAACGAGACTAACTTGAAAGTTAAGTGCTTGAAATCTGACAATGGAGGAGAATACAGCAGTAAAGAATTTAAAGACTATTGTGCAGAACATGGTATTCGTATGTTGAAAACTGTTCCGGAAACACCACAGCACAATGGGGTTGCCGAACGCATGAACCGGATGCTCAATGAGCGGGCTAGGAGTATGCGGTTACATGCGGGTCTACCAAAGATGTTTTGGGCAGATGCCGTGAACACGGCAGCTTATTTGATTAATAGGGGACCCTCAACACCGTTAGAGTTTCGAATTCCATAGGAAGAGTGGACCGGTAAAAAGGTGAGTTTGGCTCATTTAAGGGTTTTCGGTTGTAATGTGTATGTGAAAACCAAAGACATTGACAAAGACAAGCTTGAAGCTAAATCAAGAAAGTGTACTTTTATCGGGTATGGGTTGGATGAAATGGGTTATAGGTGTTGGGACAATGAGGCGAGGAAGGTGATTCGTAGTAGAGATGTTACTTTTGATGAAAGCTCGTTGTATGGCACCAAGGTAACGGTTAGTTCTAATCATAGTCCCGTTATGCTTGATAAGTTTGTTGATGTGAATACAGGTTCTAGTGGGAGTTCGGGAACTATTGAATTGCCAATTGACGGTGAGGATCAAAGTGATGGAGATGATTCGGAGAGTGGTGCTAGCTCCGAAAATGATGAGAGCTCTATTGGTGGGGATGATGGTGACTTAACTTGATCACCACCACCCGTTACTCCACCATTGAGACGCTCTAGTAGAACGCCCAAGCCTACTATTAGGTTTTCTCCATCAGCAAACTATTTGCTCTATACCGAAAATGGTGAACCCGAGAGTTATTTTGAAGCAAGACAATCTAAAGAATCCATACAGTGGGAGCTTGCTATGAAAGAAGAGATGGGGTCACTTATCAAGAATAAGACATGGTCTTTGGTGAGATTACCTCTAACGAAAAAGGCATTGCACAGTAAATGGGTCTTTCGGGTCAAAGATGAGTTGAACGAGAAAAAGCGGTACAAAGCTCAGTTGGTAGTTAAGGGGTTTCAACAAAGAGAAGGAGTTGATTATAATGAGATCTTTTCTCCGGTTGTGAAGATGACTACTATTCGCTTGGTTTTGAGTATTGTTGCTGCTGATGACTTACATATAGAACAATTAGATGTAAAGACAGCATTTTTACATGGGGATCTTAAAGAGGAGATTTATATGGTGCAACCAAAGGGCTTCGAGGTAGTTGGTAAAGAGAGATGGGTTTGCAAATTGAAGAAAAGTCTGTATGGGTTAAAACAAGCACCACGACAATGGTACTTGAAGTTTGATGAATTTATGACAAGGAGTGGCTTTACAAGAAGTGAGTCGGATCATTGTTGCTACTTGAAGAAATTCAAGTCCTCCTATGTTATATTGTTACTTTATGTTGATGACATGTTGATTGCAGGTTCAGACATGTTAGAGATCAACAGGTTTGTAACGACCCAACTTCGTTTTACCAAAAACACGCCTAAAAAAAAAATTGAACCTGTACATCTGGACGGCGTCCAGATTCCTGGACGGCATCCAGTACTGAAGCCTTGGACGGCGTCCAACACTTTAGGACGGCGTCCAAATGAACTAACGGGGACTGATCAGTTTTTAAATTTCACGCGAGCGAAAAACCCGCTTCCCGAGACTTTTTAACGAAACGACTTTCACAACACATCATATTAAGTAACATTAAGAGATTTCCACAATAAAAATAAGTTTTACATCACCGGGCCCGCAATGACCCGTTTTACAATTAATGTAGCGATTTCGGCCCATTTATAACTTTAGACGGATTAGGACTCTACAACCCAACCCGATACCCAGAGCATAATCCCGGGGACTACCAATCCCCAAACTGCTATCAATATCCAAAAGCTACCCCATCGAGCCCAAGCACTCCTATGCATCTAGCTTAACAAACTAGCTAGCTTCAAACCACAATACCTGTAAAAAGGTAAACAACGAGAGGGGTAAGCCTAGGCTTAGTGAATGTAATAATTATACATATACATATATAATATACCTACTTGCAAACACTTACACAAATACCTCATACACGCTAGCAATTTATATAGCATACCATTGCAAAGTATAACGCTACAATCTTCAAGACCACAAGCTAGCACAACAATAGCATATATAACTCGAATAATATATTATGCTACACTACAACACGTAACCATGGTTAAACAATAACACGAGGGAATGGTACTTCGAATTTCCCACCGGTGTTCATAACAACCGTTAGTGTACAACGAAATATATCACTAACCCCTAGGCTATTCGGACAATGAAATATCCGCTCGAAGCAATCATTAGTGTACAACGAAATATATCACTAACTCTTGGTCGGTTTGGACAACGAAATGTCCATCGTTAGTGTACAACGAAATATATCACTAACTCTTGGTGGTATAGACAATGCATACCCGGCCCCTCTCCCGCCCTACAAATAGATACATTATATACACACATATATAATCATTCCACTCACCTCGAGATGCCCGCACAAATCATATATGTAAACCGTCTCCAAACGCAACCGAGCAAGCTTTTACCTATAATACGCATATAGATATACACACAATCAACATACATTCTCTACACGAGAATTCGACTCCAACACCCTTAACCGAGGGTTTATACCTACCTCCATAATCCGCCCATTTAGACACCTAAAGTGGACTTCTCCAATTACCACTACGGGTGGTAATTCCGACCCATTTAAAAACGTCATTTAACACTTAACAAAAGCGTTTAACATCCATTTAATCCAAACTAGTGTCATCATCAATTTTGACCCAATTCAAAGTCAATCCTTTTTGACATAAGTCCAAAAACGCCCAAACTAACCAATAATCACTAACACAAGTGAAAATGGCCCTAATACACCAATTAAATCAATTCACAAGTGTTAAACACTTATCTTACCCAATTTGACACATAAACCCTAATTTTGACCCAATTCAAAACTAGTCTACCAAACATACCCAAATGGGTTCCAATACTTCCATAATCACTAAACTAAGTGATTACACACTATTTACGAGCTCTAAGCAAGGCTAAGTCGTTCACCAACCCAAAACCCGCAATCATCAACAATAAACCCGATTACTAGTTCAAATCTTCCATTAATGACTAAACGGGTTATCCCAAGAACATACAAGTTGAAACCCCAAATTGATTATCAAATCAAACAATAAAAACTCGGAGTTAGAACTTACCAACACTACCACAACGTAGCCGTGAACGAGGAGAACAACTTTAACTCTCGCGACCCGACCCGAATCACACTCTTTCTTCTCCAAATCCCCAACTCTCTCTCTCTAGAACCTCCTCTCTCTCACTCTAGGGTTTGGTTGGGAGTGTTTGTGGGTGAAAATGGGGATAAGAGTGAGTTTAGATCAGTTTTGATGGCCCAAATGACCCCAAGTGAAAAGACCCAAATACCCTCTTTTAAAAGCTTCAAAAAGTCACAGCTGGCCCGTCAGGCCTTTTGGACGGCGTCCAAAAAGATTGGACGACGTCCAGATTAACTGACTCAGTTTTCTGAACTTGTTTTGGTCGTAACTTTCAAACCGTAACTCCGTTTTCGATGAATCAAATATCATTGGAAACGTAATGAGATTTCCTTTCTAATGGTAAGGTTTTAGAAAATCAAATCCAACTTTATTTGGGATCCAAATATACGCTTACATGCCTCGTATTTCGAATGACGTTCGAAATAACGCGTAACTGAAAAACGGGATGTTACAACTCTCCCCCACTTAAATTGAATCACGTCCCCGTGATCTCCATCACTTTAATAAACCAGACCCACACTCAAAGTCCCTCTGACATACCTTCAAAATCGATGTCCATAAAAGTTTCCATTAACTCGAATATCTCGCCACACGCTAATAATCACTAGCGCGCATTACCGCAACAAACGGTATCTCATACATTCAACGTTCAGAATTCCCACTTAGGAAAATACGGAGAACACCATCATCCCTTCAAGTTCTCTCAGCTAAAACTCGCAACAAGCTACAACCATAACTATATCACCCAACGCGATCTACTAGGTCCACTACGCCGCGAACCAAGTCTTGCATTAATCCAGATCGAGAAGGATTCATGTCGCGTCGAAACTCAGTACTTCTTACAGTCACCACAACCGGGTTATTCCTTCAATGAAGAAATTTCGGTACTGCCAAATAATTACACTGGGAACACAAACTTTCCCACCAATCGATCCGCACACGACCACCAGTCTCTGGATTAATCCAGGACGACATTAATACACCACGAACTAGGAAAAACATCAACACTCGACACAAGGTTTCTCCTCTGAACCATATAACACGTCTTCCTAGTTCTAGCATAGAAGCTATTCGCATGCTAGAATCCTGTCAACGGCGAACTATCATCACAAAATTTCCGCAATTCGCCACACGACTCACAAAATAGTCTCCAAATCCGGGTGAACCTTCCTACCTAGACCGTCCGTTAAGGATGGCCTCGACATTTCAATGCGACCTACGGGTCACATCACTATGGTACACACTCTCGCAAACAAGCAACATCCGCATGTCTCGATGTGAGACAATCAGAATCGACACTTTCCCCTTCACAATCATCCGTAAAGTGGAATAATCCACTGACAATCTCCACGATTGCGTTTCCCGACAGGGAAAATATGATATTCGCCACGATATCGAACTCGTTCTCATTCAATTATACTGTCCGGGTTTCACGACAACCCAGATTTTTCAATACAGGAGCACCCGCAACGACAACTTCATTCTCTCACTCCGGGATCTCAAACTTCACATTTGGTCTCATACCGCACATTGGTACTACACGACCACCTTACATAGGAAGCCTTACACTTCCTTCGATCCCATCATCACAATCTTCACGCATAACATTCCAGAGTTGTAACTCACAATCGTAAAGCACGATCTCGAGTCGACATTAGCAACCCGCCACTCTTCCTTGTTAGGAACTCCGAATACCTATTGAGGCTTAGCACGGTACACTCTGACACTTTGCTATATATAACACCACTGGAGCTTCCTCGGCCGGCAGTAAAAACTGCCCCACTTAGAATTTGGCTCCACATTCTCACTGCCAAGATGATAACATCCTGAGGAATTAGCATTCCACGAAACACATGACCATTCTCGTCACTGGTCATACACTCCAAATCACCACGAATTCAATTCGGGCTCTCAGAGCCGACATACACATTCGCTTGAAGTGACGTACACACGATAACATCACATCCTCATACCATAAATACAATTAATAGTCCTTCATTGTTCGCAAAGCGAACTCCATCAAAGTGTCACATACGCCTCTACGACTAGGCATATGCCACTCCACTTAACCAGTCGTGCATCTTAGTCGAGATCACCCGCCCTTCCACGCAACGAACCTTTATCGACAATTGCTCACTCTCCTGGAGAAGAGTGACCAGTTCTGACACCCTAATTGTGTCCACCACAATATCAACACTTCATCATACCCTTCGGACTAACCGACCATTAAGTCCGTCACCGGCTCACCGGTCATCTTTACCCGTCTATCACATAAGAGCAACAAGATTCGCTCACCCGTCACTTCATAAGAAGTATTCATCACAATGCTCTCAAAATTCGACTTTTGCAACCGTCGAATTACTATCACCCTTCGATCACTATTATAACCTCCGCTGCTTCCAAGGGTATTTAATGGGCACCCTAAGCACAAAGTGATCACACCACTACCGGAGTTGAACATTACACTAGCAGGTATAAAAAGGCACCTGACGCAGTGTCATGCAGACTCCCACCACAATCAATCGAATTTTAGAAAATCGATCTTTAGGTTCCATACACTCGATGTCACCCATCTCTCTATAATAATGACCCGAAGTCATACCTACCCGACAACCTTACTGTTTATTGCCTTATCGAAAGTTCCAAGCGATCACACGCTACCCACAATTTCCACAAGGCCGAATGATATAGCCTAACGAAGCCCTTCATCTAACACTAAGGAGATGCTTGAGAACACCAAGTCTTACACCCTTCCACTTATCGGCATAATCACAACAACAGGGGTATTCCGTTAGGAATATTACCCTATAATCCACATCACACTAACACACTATCGTAAACATCGTCATATGGGTCCCACTCCCATGAGTTTAATGACCCGAAGACTCCACGATTCGTCAAATTCCAAGGCGACTCACAATTAGAATCCTAACACGATTCTCTAACCACACACTCCATCGAGTGTAACCCAAACTACAATCATTAGACTTGTCGCATTCCATTACGGAATCCAAGTCTTCGACGCACACAAGCACGCACCTAAATCGGTCACCCTAGTTACGATGGGTAACTACAACCAATGACAATTTCAATAGTGCACCCACTACTTAGGGTGGTTAAGCACACACCAAGCTCGTGAGTTTCAGTCACCCACCTTAACTAATCGAATCCAGCGTAACACTTTCCGACTAACAAAGAACCTGATGTAACTACAAGCACATCACCCGAGATAACTATCACCTAGGAACCAATAAAGATTCCTCATTTATCGCGAATCTACCCCAACCATGCCACGTTTCCTCCGTTCGGTACTCGTCATGTCATGCTTGATGTCAAGATACACCATCGTAATAATGGTGATCAGTCACTATTACAAATGCGTACCTTACCATTTTCACATGGTCACGCAAAGTACTTTACCCGGACTGACGCAACATTCACACAAAATAACACGCGATATTTCCTAGTACCCGAGTGACCAAAGTCCTTACCGCGAACTTGATCACTCAAACCGCCAAATATTCGAATCTCTCCAATAGATTCGTCCCTAGGACACCGCACAAAAGACACCTGTATATATACACCTATATACCATATAATAATAAATGTACACAAGTACACCGCAACCACAAGTCAACCTACAACCTAGATGACTATCACTAAAGCAACGTCCAAGTTCGCCTACTTACATTAGGCACTAGCTATCTAAGGCACTAATTCACAAGCGAAGTAAGGCCCCACATAATCGTACTTTGGACAAACACAAGTCCTAGTTAGTCACCTACTCTAAGGCACTAACAAATCTCAATCCGACCCGTATTCCTACAAGTCCCGCAAATAACGCACAACCGCCAATAAGTCTAAGACTAGGCACCTACTCCAAGGTCACCTAATTCCCTTACACTATGCTCTGATACCACTTGTAACGACCCAACTTCGTTTTACCAAAAACACGCCTAAAAAAAATGAACCTGTACATCTGGACGGCGTCCAGTACTGAAGCCTTGGACGGCGTCCAACACTTTAGGACGGCGTCCAAATGAACTAACGGGGACTGATCAGTTTTTAAATTTCACGCGAGCGGAAAACCCGCTTCCCGAGACTTTTTAACGAAACGACTTTCACAACACATCATATTAAGTAACATTAAGAGATTTCCACAATAAAAATAAGTTTTACAACACCGGGCCCGCAATGACCCGTTTTACAATTAATGTAGCGATTTCGGCCCATTTATAACTTTAGACGGATTAGGACTCTACAACCCAACCCGATACCCAGAGCATAATCCCGGGGACTACCAATCCCCAAACCGCTATCAATATCCAAAAGCTACCCCATCGAGCCCAAGCGCTCCTATGCATCTAGCTTAATAAACTAGCTAGCTTCAAACCACAATACCTGTAAAAAGGTAAACAACGAGAGGGGTAAGCCTAGGCTTAGTGAATGCAATAATTATACATATACATATATAATATACCTACTTGCAAACACTTACACAAATACCTCATACACGCTAGCAATTTATATAGCATACCATCGCAAAGTATAACGCTACAATTTTCAAGACCACAAGCTAGCACAAAAATAGCATATATAACTCGAATAATATATTATGCTACACTACAAAACGTAACCAAGGTCAAACAATAACACGAGGGAATGGTACTTCGAATTTCCCACCGGTGTTCATAACAACCGTTAGTGTACAACGAAATATATCACTAACCCCTAGGCTATTCGGACAACGAAATATCCGCTCGAAGCAATCATTAGTGTACAACGAAATATATCACTAACTCTTGGTCGGTTTGGACAACGAAATGTCCGTCGTTAGTGTACAACGAAATATATCACTAACTCTTTGTGGTATAGACAACGCATACCCGGCCCCTCTCCCGCCCTACAAATAGATGCATTATATACACACATATATAATCATTTCACTCACCTCGAGATGCCCGCACAAATCATATATGTAAACCGTCTCCAAACGCAACCGAGCAAGCTTTTACCTATAATACGCATATAGATATACACATAATCAACATACATTCTCTACACGAGAATTCGACTCCAACACCCTTAACCGAGGGTTTATACCTACCTCCATAATCCGCCCATTTAGACACCTAAAGTGGACTTCTCCAATTACCACTACGGGTGGTAATTCCGACCCATTTAAAAACGTCATTTAACACTTAACAAAAGCATTTAACATCCATTTAATCCAAACTAGTGTCATCATCAATTTTGACCCAATTCAAAGTCAACCCGTTTTGACATAAGTCCAAAAACGCTCAAACTAACCAATAATCACTAACACAAGTGAAAATGGCCCTAATACACCAATTAAATCAATTCACAAGTGTTAAACACTTATCTTACCCAATTTGACACATAAACCCTAATTTTGACCCAATTCAAAACTAGTCTTCCAAACATACCCAAATGGGTTCCAATACTTCCATAATCACTAAACTAAGTGATTACACACTATTTACGAGCTCTAAGCAAGGCTAAGTCGTTCACCAACCCAAAACCCGCAATCATAAACAATAAACCCTATTACTAGTTCAAATCTTCCATTAATGACTAAACGGGTTATCCCAAGAACATACAAGTTGAAACCCCAAATTGATTATCAAATCAAATAATAAAAACTCGGAGTTAGAACTTACCAACACTACCACAACGTAGCCGTGAACGAGGAGAACAACTTTAACTCTCGCGACCCGACCCGAATCACACTCCTTCTTCTCCAAATCCCCAACTCTCTCTCTAGAACCTCCTCTCTCTCACTCTAGGGTTTGGTTGGAAGTGTTTGTGGGTGAAAATGGGGATAAGAGTGAGTTTAGATCAGTTTTGATGGCCCAAATGACTCCCAAGTGAAAAGACCCAAATACCCTCTTTTAAAAGCTTCAAAAAGTCATAGCTGGCCTGTCAGGCCTTTTGGACGGCGTCCAAAAAGCTTGGACGTCGTCCAGATTAACTGACTCAGTTTTCTGAACTTGTTTTGGTCATAACTTTCAAACCGTAACTCCGTTTTTGATGAATCAAATATCGTTGGAAACGTAATGAGATTTCCTTTCTAATGGTAAGGTTTTAGAACATCAAATCCAAATTTATTTGGGATCCAAATATACGCTTACATGCCTCGTATTTCGAATGACGTTCGAAATAACGCGTAACTGAAAAACGGGGTGTTACAATGTTGAAGAGAAAATTGTCTCACGCATTCGAGATGAAAGACTTAGGGGCTGCTAAACGGATACTCGGAATGAGTATTGAAAGGAATCGGGTTGAAGGTACTTTAACTTTGTCTCAAACCAAGTATATCGAGAAAGTGTTAGAACGATTCAACATGGGTGATTCAAAGGCAAGATCTGTGCCTTTAGGCGGTACCTTAAAGTTAACAAAAAGTCAAGCACCTACAACGGAAGTAGACAAAGAGGAGATGGCTCAAATTCCGTATGCGTCGGCAGTGGGTAGTATTATATATGCAATGATTTGTTCAAGACCCGGCATAGCTTATGCAGTGGGAGTTGTGAGTCGATTTATGTCGAATCTGGGTAAAGAGCATTGGGAAGGTATAAAGTGGCTTTTGCGCTACTTGAAAGGTACTTCTAAAATGGGGTTGCAAATTACTAAAGGTGATTCCATTTTGAGAGGGTACGTTGATGCTGATTTGGGTGGTTGTGACGATTCGGGAAGAAGCACTACGGGGTATGTTTTCACGGTTGGTAAGACGGCGGTTAGTTGGATGTCCAAACTTCAAAGTTGTGTTGCGCTGTCAACAACGGAGGCTGAGTATATGGCAGCAGCAGAAGCATGCAAAGAACTTGTATGGCTGAAGAATTTTATGTTTGAGTTAGGACGTGTTCAACAAGATTATGTCTTGCACTGTGATAATCAAAGTGCTATTAATTTGGTGAAGAACCCGGTGTTTCATGGTCGTACGAAACACATAAAGCTAAGGTATCATAAAATTCGTGAACTTATTGAAGATGGTACTTTAGTTGTTAAGAAAATTCCTGGTACGGAGAATCCTGCTGATATGTGTACTAAGGTGGTTACGATCGGAAAGTTGAAGCTTTGCATAGCTTCAACTGGTCTTCTTGTTACTTGATGAAAGAAGACGGCAACTAGAGAGCTCTAAGGGTTATTGGTTTTGATTTCGACAAGTAGTGTTGAAGACCTTGTATCGAAAGTCTGCTCTTCCAGCGATGTTGAGTTTGCGTGTCCCATGTTTGATTGGCGGTATGAAAGGTGGTTCGACATTCTTGGTTGAAATGGTTGGTTTTTTGAGGTTGACGAGATTTATGGGTTTTGCTCTCCTTTGAGTGGGAGATTGTTGGATGTGCAAAGAAGATCAAAACAAGAAACAGGTACTAGGTCGTGTTCGGGTATGGTTTGTCGCGATACGCGACATGTTGGAACGCGACACATAGAGCTGGAACGCGACAAATCAATCAGTAATCAGGACTCGATGGCTATCGCGTTTTGATCAAGTTTGTCGCGTGTGGATGCAGTTTGTCGCGGAACGCGATGGGGTGTCGCGAAACGCGACTATGTTCGTGGCCAGCAAGTTATTTGATTTGTTTACTAATTTTGATTAGCACTATAAATATACTCTTTGTATTCTGTAACCCTATGTACGAAAATCAATAAAAAAAAGCTCTCTAGTTGTCCGTGGACTAAAGCAATCATACCGATTGCATATAACCACGTAAATTCTTGTGTCTTTTACTTTTCTTGCATTTATTTTGTCCGTTTGTCGTTTGTGGGATCACAATCCATTGATTGGTGATCGTTGTTGGGTCCATAAATTTCTAACAAACCTTTCATGGAATCTCTTTAACTCATCGTGTGGGATTACCGGAAATATGTAAAAAGAAATCGCCTGGATGTGATCTAGTACAAACGACTTGGTATGTAACCTCATTCGATAAAGAGTATTTCCATGAGTCTTTATTGCCATTTAATTCACACGCACCAACATGAGTTAATAGTTTCGGAATTAGTGCCAAGTTTCGAGCACCTATATCTAATATCCTCTTTTGTCCATTCCCATTTCCACTCTCTTTCCACAAATCTATCAGCTAGAGACCAATTACCATTTCCTTGATGTAACAACCTTCTATAATTCGAAGCAACAGTACCATCCCCTTTCCAATTATCATACCAATGAATAAATATCTCGACTATTTCCAACTTTAACGTGTAGATTAGAAGGGGGCTTGCCATCATTTTTTAATTTGTTAAATAGTTTAATAATCGTAGGCTATGCACTAGATCCGCATATACATCCGTCCATGCCCCCATCGCAGCCAAATATAGCGCGCACAACTGTCACGCATTTCTAGATTCCGGGTAAGCAACAAACCTCCAAACCCATTTAAGAAGCAATGCATAATTAAATACTCGGATGCTTTCAATACCAAGTCGCCCGTTATCAAGAGAGGCTAATGTTTGGTCCCAGTTTATCCAGTGTATATTTCTATTACCTTCCGAGCCATCCCCAAAAAATGATGCTCGAATACTTTCAATCGAGTTAATTACCGATTCCGGATGTTTGAAGATGGATAAAAAAATTATATACCCAATGAGTCAGCACCGATTTTACAAGAGTCACACGACCACCTATAGAAAAAAAATTAGTTGCCAACCCGCTAATCTCTTTTTGAAATTTCTCACAAAACGTCTTCCAACTAAAAACTCGACTCATTCATGTTCCCATCGACAAACCCAAGTAAACGAATGGCAATTCACCTTTACTACATCCGGCGAGTGAAACAAAGTCACCAATCTCCCCATTTGGCACCCCAATACCAATTAAAACCGAACATACATTTTTATCAGCACAACTAATTAAACTTACATGCCTTTTAATGCGTGAATAAATCACTTTTCATATATCGAACATTTTTATAACCTTACATAGAAAATTTTCCAATTAGACAATATGGAAATCCTCACTCATGATTACAAAACTATTTGATCACGTTTATCAAGATGAATGTCTAGATGATAGTTATAACCACAAGGGAGAGTCTCCCGGCGGAAGCCATGGCCAAACTGTGCCTACACCTCCATCAATATGGTGGATGAAACAGGTGAATAAAGGATGGAGTTTGGCAAGCATAAGGACTGGTCTAACTAATATTTTACTCCAACTAAACAGCAGACAAAGTGTTTCGGTCCATTTGACTCCTACGTGTCAACTTGAAACCATACAAGTACACAACCCACCCATTTTAACACCTCTAAATGAGGCAATATAGATCATGCTTTCGCACACAATAGGGAATGAGAGGTTAATACCTTAATAACATTGCATTCATGAGTCATTTCTACAACTCGACAACACTAAGTCTACATAGTTAATTCAAAAGATAACCCCTGTATGCATATAGTTATATCTGTCTTATGAGTAAACACGCATATTATGGTATTTACTTAGAAACGACATTAATAACCTGAACCCCATCCATCGCGACAGACTACATTCAGTTGGACCAAACATGAACCAAACCGTTACTGTCACCAGTATAGATTTCATTGCGCTCTTCATCAAAGTAAAGGGCTGTTATGTTTACTAATGCCTGTTCAACCATATTCATATCAATTTTCCTTTGATTAGAAGAGCTTTCTCCTTCATCCTTGGGGGGAATTGCATTGCTTGAATTTATTTTTGATATGCATTTACCAGTCCATATGTTGCTGATATTAATAGACCCCGCTGCATCAAATGGCACATGTTAAATTTGGAAATATGCTACTACATATATGGAATACATGGGCGTTTTGCATGCATAAGAACGAACCTGTTGGAACATTTTCCTGATCATTGTCAGCTTTGCAGAATGAAACAATGAAATCTTGATCACTAGTTATATATATGTTGTTAGTACTGAAATCTGGATGAGATAAAACATGGTCCTCGAATGATGTAACAAGTTCCCCACGAAAGTTCCAAACCGAAACAGTTTGATTTCTAAAGGTTAAAAATAACTGATTCTCATATAGAAAAATAAACGCTGACGGAGTCATAAACTCTGTACTACCAACTTCTTTCACCTCGGCATTGCGTACCTACAAGAATAGAAAAGTAAACAAATCAGAGATGGAAGTTTTTAAAGATCTATGGCTAAACATAATGCATAATGTAGAACAGGTTGGATTACGGAGAGTAATTACTTATTAATTAATTAATTCTTTTCAAAATGGGATTTAGAAGTTGTATAAATACACTTTTGACATTTTTTATCTACCAGTTTAAACTATTAGAGATAAAATGTAACCCATTTGGACCCATTCATAGAGAAATGGGTCGAATTTGCCACCTTTGTAAATGATTGAAGTTGGAACATACATCAAGAATTTGGAGATTCTCATTGTCTTGCTTAACAAGAAGCTTCTCGTTAAATTGTTCGATGAAATCCACCTTCTTGTTGCGATGAAGTAAATGGTTAAAGTCTTTAAGAACTGTGCCATCTTCAATAGATAGTATCTTTAGAGGAACATGGCTCTGACCCCTACTGAAAATCAGTAACATGATGCCAGGGCTGTTTCAAATACATAAAAAAAAAAAAAAAATAAAAAAAAAAAAAAAAAAAACATTATACTGTGAACCACATAAATGGAGCATGCAAAGATAATATTACAAAGGGTACACTAAGAAGAACAAGTCAATAAACATGAACGGAGTTATAACCCTAAAATGTATAATACCCATGATGGAAATAAATTTAGCACTCAGTAAGTCAACTAATTAATCCAATCACCTTTTAAAAATGATATTTTTCTTATTTAGAAAATAATTATTCAGTGGTATACATCAAAAATTGTCAACAGTAATGAGGTTGGAAGAAAAAGAAAGAAATAGGGATAGATAATACCTTATCTTAATTTCTTCAACCTGATTATCCGATATCGAGTATAACAATGTGTAGTTTTTCAGGTCAAAGACCTTGTATATACTGTAGGTAAAAGAATAATTGTCAGAATCGGCAACATCATTTATGTCGTCATTGAACATTAAATATAAATTATTGATTGAAAGATTAGAAAATATACCTATCTTGCGCAGAGTAGGTAAGAACTTTCTCATTAACATCATCAAACTCTACAAAGCCAGGCCATTTCAAAGACTCGGTTTCAAAAAGTGGAAACCCTTCATCAGGTCTGCCTCTTTTTATGTATCTAGATATATAAAAGAGCACGGAAACAATTAAAGCGTTTATGTATAACATTCAAGTAACTCACGTATTGAAATGAGTAGATGGATTTACTCTATTCTTGTTGACCGGCATTTTAATGAACTGTAGTTATCTGAAGCATATACTGACACTGTAATAAGAGAGTCATTATTTTTATTGTAAAACAAACTCCGAATTACTTCATCGGGATAGATATTCAAAAAACATATCCTGTTATGTGAATCTGCATTTAAATTTTACGAAACATGTTATTATTGCTATACACATAAATAAATTAAAGATTTGTTAACAATATAAAACCAGTATGATTACCTCTACTGAAAGCTGCACAAACACCAGAATTGGCAAGCGCAAAGACAATATCATGCACCACCACTATCTCCATAACTTTCGCTCTTCTCATCAACAACGGCAACACTAATGAACATTGTCCCACAGGATCATGGATATCATATCTCTCCTGATAAAATAAAAAGTAAACTAATTAAATGTATAGATTAACCTAAGTATTATTACCATTCATAACACAGTAACCTTGCACATTTAAAGTATGTCGCTACAGAAAAAATAGAACTACTCGAATAATGGAGTAATAATACTAAAGGCATGTGTCTCATCCTCCACATATACAATTTTGATCATAATGGTTCTCGCAACTGAAAAACTAATAGCTTAACCATCTTTTACCAATCAGCCAAGGTGTTGTAGAGAAAGTAATTTTTCCTATCTTCCAACGTAATCACTACTTCCGTGAACTATGGTCGAATTATTATGATATCAAGTAGCCATAATTTGTATAGGTAAATATAGGTGTGTTAGAGAAATTCATATATAACTTTATTGGGAAGTAAATTTCTTTTAACTCATATCCTCCATTCACATATTATTTTAATCATTTTAACATTGGCCACGATACTTAGATAACTTATACGCAAAGCATCACTCATAAGTTCAACCATACACTGCTTTGAATGTACATGTTATGTGATCTTGCCACTAATTCAAACAAAAAGTTGACAATGAGAAACGTAAGTACATCGTGAATTAGCAAGCAAAAAGTGTAAATTAAAATCTACATAAAACTCATTAATTGCTATTAATTTTTCTATAATTAGGGGATTCTAAATTAAACATGGAAACAGGTCAGTCAGTCAGTCAACACAGAATGCACAACCATTTAAGTCACATAAACCCCTGAGTTAGAACAATGGTGACAGGTCAATAGGTAGCGAACTAGCGACCTGTAACCTGAATGGAAAAACACCTAGTGAAGTCAACATTGACTCTGATCAGAAGCTGTGGTGATTACTTCAATGTGAGTCAGCGATAACGCACTAGTCAACAGTCACTCGCTAGTCAGCGATCCATACATGATTCATAATGATATCTAGTCCAATGACTACTCGCATTGGGTATATTCTTACGATATAGAAGCTAATATAACCAATTACCTTAAATCAACCTATTAGCAGTAAGTGACTGCATGCGAAAGAAATAAATTCATTCAAATAAATGATCAGCCTTCCAAAATAGACCTTTAGCTACAATAATTATAACTACTAACCATATTAATCAAATCTTGTGTGTATTATATAAATCTAATCAAATCTAATCTAATAATAATATTATGAACATTAGCCAAAAATAGTATATAGATCAGGTACCATGACTATACATAATGTATATCAAATAAATCAGCAACCCTAATTTGCGATCTAACCTCAAATGCCACCCTCACATTATTAAATCATTAAAAATTAACTTGTTAATTTAGCAACCATAACATCAAAATTAGAAAGCCCTAAATATCGTATTGATCACAAATTTCTTAACATATAAAACTTGGAGTTAAAATAGACTACCGTTAAGCGAAAATTACGGAACCGGTGGTGAGGGGATTTGGTAACTGCAGTAGAACGACGTCGTTTGGACGTAATTTCACGTCTCTGTAGCTTTGATACAGTATTATTGACAGAATCAGGGTTACTCCAACACCGCCTCTTAGTAGCTAAAATCCTTCTCCGGCCACCGTTCCTCATGCTCCAACCATTATCGCTGGTGCTGCTACCGATTGTATTCGTTATTCTTCGGTTTCTTCCACCACCAAATCCTTCCATATTCATACATTCAAATTATACAATTGAAGTTGCGAATTGATAATCTGGTAGCTGATGGTGATTGTGAGCTTATGAGGGTTTGATCATGGATAGCAACGAACACCGGAGTCTGATTTCGAGTTCAATTTGGCCATTTGGGATTATTTACTGTATGTGACTACGTGATGCGAATATATTATACTCCACATTCCTATCTGTCTAAAAATAGAAGTGTATTTATATTTCGAATATGTTATAAAATATCTAGATTGTGTTATAAAATATCTAGATTGGATGTTAATTTTATTATTATTATATTTCTTGCATAGTAATATTTTATACTATAAATAGACATGTATGGTAACCATTTAAGGTGTACCATTTCTCTTGAAATATCAATATCAATATTTCTTCTCTCCTTCATCTCTCTTTTTCTCTCTTTGTTCTTATAACCATTAAAGGTAGTTATAAGCCTACTGAATTATAACACGTTATCAGCACGAAAAGCTTAGTGTAATTAAAAGATATCTCAAACGATCACGAATCACTAATCAAGGTATGAAATTATTAATAATTTTCAGACCCGAATATATCAAATTTTGGACTACTAACATTTATATTTATGTTATTTAAGTTATATATGGTCGGTTATACCACCTGAATTATATTTCTGTAATCTAACTTTTACTAACTTCACTAACATTTATATTTATGTTATTTAAGTTATATATGGTCGGTTATACCACCTGAATTATATTTCTGTAATCTAACTTTTACTAACTTCACTAACATTTATATTTATGTTATTTAAGTTATATATGGTCGGTTATACCACCTGAATTATATTTTCTGTAATCTAACTCTTATTAACTTCACTAACATTTATATTTATGTTAATAAGACCTCATGATTGTACGCAACACGTCATTTGACAACACGGTACTTTATGTACGCAACACGTCATTTGACAACACGGTACCATGGGTCGAGATTAATTCCGATCAATACGAATACGACGGGGTCTTTATATGTTATCTAACATTTATGATTACTTATGCAATTAATCATTATTTATTTCATGCATACTAATGTTTATTCTTAAATTTATAATTTTAAAAGTTAAAATAAAAAAAATAGTTTGTATTTTTATTAAAAGTAAATCTTAAAAGTTAAAATAAGAAAAAGTAGTTTGTACTTTTATTAAAAGTAAATCTTAAAAGTTAAAA
Source organism: Rutidosis leptorrhynchoides (assembly GCF_046630445.1). NCBI lineage: Eukaryota > Viridiplantae > Streptophyta > Magnoliopsida > Asterales > Asteraceae > Rutidosis > Rutidosis leptorrhynchoides. Next base: position 565,631,552 of record NC_092333.1, read on the forward strand.
TACAAAAAGTAGTTTGTATTTTTATTAAAAGTAAATCTTAAAAGTTAAAATAAGAAAAAGTAGTTTGTATTTTTATTAAAAGTATATCTTAAAAGTTAAAGTAAGAAAAAAAAGGATGGTAAAATGGAATAGTTTTTTGTCAAAAATGAAGTATTGAAAATGAAGTGGTCTCCTTCTATAACTAAAAAAATATATATATACTTTTATCAAATGAATTTTTTTTGTGGCCGACAATTTCAAACACGAGTCCGTGTTTAGTTTATCAAGAATATCTCTTGCTTTGGTGAAAGGTCACGATCACGATATCAGGTGTTGTGAAAGAATTAAAAAATTGGTCAAGTGGCCTTTTAAAAACTAGAAAAAAAATTTAAACAAAAAGTTTTTTTTATATATTTATAATTTACGGGTAACGTAAAAAAAAGGAAGTTTTTTTAAAAAAAAAAAAAACAAAGAAAGTGTTTAAATGAGTTTTACAGAAAGGGGGAAAGCAAAGTAAAAAAAAAAAACTTTTTTCCAAACAAAGGTAAATGAAAGTAGGACTTCATACAAGAAAAAAGTAAACATCTCCTAGACGTGATAAAATCTATCAATGATAAGTATTAGACTTGATGAGCTAAATGTGACAAAAATGTTTCAACATGTCTTATGTTAATTTTCTAAAATAAGTTATTATTATTCCGAGTTTAACACATATACATATGTTAATTAAAAACAACCTTTTTGTTCTTATGTAGTGTTGGGTTGCAATTTTGGTTGTATGCCATAATTCCATCCAGTAGAGTGACAATAGAAAACTTTTGATGATAATCAATAAAAAAACTTTTTTCCAAACTTGTCAAATGTTTTGTTAAAAACGTGACCGTTGAAAAAAGGAGGTTGAATAATAAAACTTAAAAAATAAATTATTTTTTTAAGAGTGTGCATCAAAATGGCCCGTTTAATAATGGGGAGTAAAAATATAGTCAAATTGTTTCAACGAACAAGGGTTCAATTGGATGTCTCTTAAAAAAAAAATCGCGGGTACGGATGATGGATCCAATGGATCCGCATCTACGACCCGCGGGTGCTATCCCTAATTGTGACAAGTACAAATCAACTAAAAGTCTAAAAATAAATGCTCTTATAGGGACCAAATGTTCACAATAATTGCCTAAGCTAGATATGAAACAAATAGTTCATAAAAAAAAAAAAAAAGGTCGTTGTGCGTTTTCGGGATGATAGCCGAAATACACTTACAAAAGTAGGTCAGCCGTCAATTCTTTATGGCCATATCAACGTAGATCAATAAAATCATTTATGGTTTTGATAAAAGATTAATTAAAAATTAATTGTTTTTTTGGTCTTGGATTCTCGGTAACAAAAGCAAAGGTTGTTTTTGGTTGCCACAACAAACAAGACAGAGGTTGTTGACTTTTGTTGTTAAACATGGCACAAGTGAACAATAACAATAGATTATTGTTTTTGAAAAGAATAATGATGCATTAATTTTATTGTATAAAATAAAATTAAAGAAAATGGTTTTCATTGATGACTATGAACAAACGCAAACAAAGTGTTTGTGGTATTTGGTGATTAAAAAAAAAAGTGCAGCTAAAGCTTCTACTGAAAATAATATGCATCTAAAGTTTCTACTGAAAATTAATGTGCAAGGTACAACGTATAACTATATGGTCAAATTCATTTAAGCCTTCGGAGTCACAAGTATATGATGTATATATATATTACTCAATTAACAAAATAGTAAATCTAAATTAATTCATATGAATAGTAAAACGAAATTAATTAATTTACTATTCACATAAAAAAGCGCATATGATAAAAAGCGCATCGCATATGATAAGCGCATATGATAAAAAGCGAATATGATGAAAAGCACAACGCATATGATGAAAATCGCATATGATTAAAAGCGCATATGGTGAAAAACACAGCGCATATGATTAAAAGCGTATATGGTGAAAAGGATATATGATAAAAAAAAAAAACACATATGGTGATTTATAAAAAAAAAAAAAAAAAAAAAACACATATGGTGATTAATGGAAAGCACATATGGTGATTAATGAAAAGTATATTGTGAAAAAGAATCACAAATGTTTCTTGAAAGAATTCAAGGTAAGATATATGAACCAATTCATCCATCATGTGAACCATTTTGATATTTCATGGTTCTAATAGACGCATCTAGCGGATGGTCTCATATTTGTATGTTATCAAGCCGTAATATGGCATTTGCAAAGTTTCTTGCACAAATTATTAAATTGAGAACACATTATTCTGATTACACCATTAAAAGGATGAGACTTGATAATGCTGGTGAGTTAACATCTCAAGCATTTAATGATCATTATATATCTACAGGGATTGTTGTTGAACATCCAGTTGCTCATGTGCATACACAAAATTGGTTTAGCTGAATCAATAGATAAACGCTTACAGCTAATAACTAGACAATTGATAATGAGTACAAATCTCTCAATATTTATATGTGGACATGTAAATTTACATGCTGCGACATTAATTCGCATTATACCATGTGGAAGTCGTAAATATTTTCACTTAATACTTGATTTTGGCCAAGAGCCAAATATTTTCTACCTTAAAATATTGGTTGTGCAGTGTATGTTCCAATTGTATCACCACAACACAATAAAATGGTTCTTCAAAGAAAGATGATAATATATTTTGAATATAAAACATCTTCAATCATAAGATATATTGAACCCATGATGGGTGATGTTTTTACAGCACGTTTTGCTGATTGTCATTTTAATAAAACATTGTTCCCTAGATTAGGGGGGTGAAGTAAAAAAAATAATAATAAAATGATGCTTCATGATGTGAACATCAATTAAGGTATATTGAACTCGCACAAAAGAATGTGAAACGAAAGTTCAAAAAATAATGCATATGCAAGAACTTGCAAATTAATTACTTTATGCATTTACAGATATAAAAAAAGGTGACTAAATCATATATACCAGCGATAAATGCTTCAGCTCGAACTGAAATTCCAAAAGCTGGCAATAATGTCACTGTTGAGTCTTTGCCACGCATCAAACGTGGAAGATCAATTGGTTCCGAAGATAAAAATCCTCGAAAAAGAAAATCAGCTGATAATGAGGTAAAAGAAAGTGTTCAAGAAGAACCACAAATCAATATTCCTTCTGCAGAGGATATTGATAAATGTAAATACTAAAATTGCGATAAATTATGCAATATTATGGAACCGAAATGAAATTAAAATCTCTATGAGATATTTTCATATAATGTTACAATGACATCATGAATAAAGATGATGATCTGGAACTAAAATCTGTCATTGAATATACAAAATGGACATGATTGAGCTCAATGGAAAGGAACAATACGAGCTGAATTAGAATCGCTCGATAAAAGAAAAGTTTTCGGATCAATCGTTATCACTTTTAAAGATGTGAAACGTATGGGATACAAATGAATTTTTATCCAAAAAGAAATGTGCAAATGAAGTTACAAGGCAAAACTAGACTTGTAACTCAATATTTCCCACAAAGACCATAAATGAATTAGGAGGAAAACTTATCCTCCTGTAATGGATACAATTACTTATTAGATACTTAATCAACCTGGTAGTTATTTAAATACATCTCATGAATGTTGTTACTACTTATCTGTATGGATCACTTAATAATGATATATATGAATATACCTAAAGGGTTAAGGTATCATAAGCATCTAATGTAAAACCCAAGGGAATATATTCCATTAAATCACAAAGATTTCTAAATGGGTTTATACAAACGGGACGTATGTGGTATAACCGATTAGATGACTACTTGATAAAAAAAGGGTATAAATATAAACTTATTTTGCACGTATGTTTTATAAAAACAATGTTTGGATATGAGATCGTAGTTGTTTATGTCAATGTTCTTAACATTATATGAACAAATAAAGAGATCTATGAAATTATTCAACTTCTAAAGAATTATTTTGAAATGAAAGATCTTGAAAAAACCAAGTATTACCTTGGATTGCAAATTGAGCATATGCCTAATGGTTTACTTGTACATCAAACAACTTATACCGAAAAGATTTTAAAACATTTTTTTTAAAGACAAACTCATTGTTGTTAGATCACTCAATATTGACACTGATCTATTTCATCCCTGCGAAGATCATGAAAATCTTAACAGATCGGAAGTTCCATATTTTAGTGCAATTGAGGTTCTTATGTATCTTATAGATTGTACAAGACCTGACATTTCTCTTGCAGTTAATTTGTTGGCAAGATTCAGCTCAAATGACAATGGAGCGGGATCAAACACATATTTTGATACCCTTGAGAAACTGCTGATTTAAAATTATTTTATTCTAACGTTTCAAAACAAGATTTGGTTGATTATGTATATACAGGTCATTCATCAAATCCTCATAAAGATAAATCTCAAACTCGATATGTATTTCTAAATGGAGGTACCACAAAATCATGGGGTTCTTAAAATAAACACTTGTTGCAACATCATCAAATCATGACGAAGTGATTGCATTATATGAAACTACTTGAAAATGTGTTTGGTTGAGATCAATGACACAAATCATTATTGATTCTTGTGGACTAGAACGCTATAAAAGACTAACAACTATCTTCATCAACAACTATATATGAAGATAATGCAGCTTGCATAATACAAATGAAAGAAGAGTATCAAAAGTGACTGAACAAAATATAAATACTGACGAGGCGTCAAAGCCATAGACGGTCTTAACGGTCATAAGTTTGATGGAAAAGAATGGTATGTTGGTAAGGCTCAGAAAAGACTACAAGGGAATAGGAATTGAAACAAGGGTTTGAGCAAACCATGAAGGAGACTGTAGACAAATCACAGGGGCTAAACTTGTACATAAAAGATTTAGATGATACAGTTTCAGATGAAAACCTCAGATTCTTCTCATATACTCAAGATCTCGTAAAAGATAACCAGATTAAAATGAGATACGTTCAATCAACAACTCTGCTGATCTTTATACCAAAGCACTGCCAACTACTATTTTCAGAACGCACGTTCATAATATTGGCATGAGGCATGTTCAGAAGATGTAACAACTCAGGCGTTGCCTACTTGAGGGGGAGTCAACTCTATACTGCACTCTTTTTCCCTTAGCTAAAGTTTTATCCCAATGGGTTTTCTTTAGCAAGGTTTTTAACGAGGCAGTACTAGTTATTCTCTAATAAAATTGTCATCCAAGGGGGAGTGTTATAAAATATCTAGATTGTGTTATAAAATATCTAGATTGGATGTTAATTTTATTATTATTATATTTCTTGCATAGTAATATTTTATACTATAAATAGACATGTATGGTAACCATTTAAGGTGTACCATTTCTCTTGAAATATCAATATCAATATTTCTTCTCTCCTTCTTCTCTCTTTTTCTCTCTTTGTTCTTATAACCATTAAAGGTAGTTATAAGCCTACTGAATTATAACAGAACACAATTTATTGAAATTTAAATAAAATATTACAAATAATTATTTGACTCAAATAGGGAGTGGGGATTTACCCTTTTTTTATTTTTATTTAATTTTTTTTTTTAAAGCAAGGTAATTATATTAGAATGAAGGATAACCGACCCACAAAAAGAATTACACGAAAAGTGCTATATAAGGCACTACACGGATATTATTACACATCTAGAAAAACTTGAGAATTTACAAGCCAATTTAACCGATCGATCTTTATCCCTTTTAGCTGACTCGAGATCCAATCAAAGGCTTTGACTTGAATCTCACTAACAAGGACCGAAATAGAAGTGTATTTATATTTCTAACACAATTTATTGAAATTTAAATTAAACTAGTGGAATGAGCTGTGAAATCACAAGTTTGTTTAAATGAAACAGTTTAATGATATGTTTTAGGTATTAAGTGAACGTAAATGCTAAAGTCATTTAGTTTAATGACCCGTGAACAGTGGCGACTCTAGTTAGAGACCCGTGAAGTCACGGGACACCACTAGTTTGAAATTTTTTAATAGAAAATACCCTTTAAATTATATTGGGTACCACTAAATTTATCTGCAGGACCCCATATATTTTTCAAACTTATAGTTTTTCTTTAAAACTGTATAGGACATCACTAACTTTTACTACTCGGATCCCATATATTTTTGAATTTGTAGTTTTTTTAAAGGTAAACTACCACTAAAATAGCATTGAAATATAATTAGTAGTGAAAATTTTTTGGGGACCCCATTGAGTTATAATCCTAGAATCGCCACTGCCCATGGAACCACATAGTCCGACTAAGAAACTCGTCAGCTGAATATTTCATCAAACACCTGAAATGCATATTAAACAATCCACATCCAATAATTGTTATCATTTTATTTTAAAGGTGTAAATTAAAATATAAATTTAGAATTGGTTTTTTTCTGCCTAGCTTTTATACCTTCTCATACTCAAGTTGTAACACCATACTTTTTTTTTTTTTTTTTTTATAAAACAGCGGAAGTCATACTTACAAAGCGTACCCTTATGTACACACATAAACATAATTACTACAAATTCATTTATCAATACATATTTAACAAACAACCGGTGTTACTTTAATATCCGATTTTATATAGAACACATCAGAGTTCTAGACTTGTCGAACACAACCCAACACACCCATCTTCTCCCATGTCCACAAAAGCAAAAGACCTACAACCTGCAAGGGGGAAGGTGGAGGGGTTAGCACGAAGCTAAGTGAATGGACTAATCTAACAGCTAAAACACATAGGTACAATCACTAGAACACGCATCATCAAATTAGGCAGACAGTTAATCAAATAACCACTAGAACATACAGAAACAGAGTAATCTACCATTAGCATATCACATAAAAGCAATACAAGTACAATATCTACAGCAACGGTCTATCCAAAGCAACCGTGATGACTACAAGCAATGGTCAATCAGAAGCAACCATCTGGGTAATCCGAAGCAACCCATTGAGAGACTCGGCGGCCTGGCCGGGCCAACGACCCCAGTTGATCAATCTAAGGTCTACCGAAAACTCATAACTCTGTATTACTAGTATAAGTCTTCCACACGCGACGGACGCGTGATTCCGACTTATATTAATCATACAACATCAATGAGCCCAAGCTGATCTGAAGCAAGGTTGATCTCTCCCGACCTGATTAGAAGCAAGGTCGGTCCAACAAACGCGCGAGGCCACAGTCCACAACTCTTAACAACATAATTCAAATCATAGAAACTAGGTCAACGGCCTAAGTCATGTCACTATATGCCTTAACGGCTAGATTAACCCACTCACCGAATACCAGCACGAGAAGAACTCAGAGGTCTTATATTTCTGAGTCTTCACTTCTCCTGATCACCTGGAAAAGATACAAATAAAGTCAGTAATTGTATCTTGATAGTATTCTATCAACAAGACAGACACAAAAACGAGATAGAAACAAAACAATCATACATGCTCAATTAACCGTACGAGTAACACCATCACACGCACGTTTGAGAACACTCAACCGTGCGGTTGACAACTCACTCGCACGTTTGGTCTATGACCAAACATCCAACAATGACTCACCTGATCCGTACGGTTCACTACAAGAGTGACCAGTGTCTCGTACGAGTCACATCTCAACCGTACGTATCATCACAATCAAAACATAAGTTCCCATCACCACTCACTCGCACGGTTCACCACACGGTTGACTACCTCAACCGTACGAGTGAAGGCTCACTCGTGCGAGTGATGAAGAACAGTAGTAACAGCTAAATATATGGGTTTCAACCCAAAAACACAACATCAAACATCAATACATACACTAAAACAACACCTAAAAATATGTAATCACTGTATGATAAGTCTACATCATAATTTCAACCCATAACGACACTCTAAAGCGTGTAAAACAAGGCATACACCCTAAAACCCCTTTTTCTGACCAAACTAAAGTTTGATTCAGATTCTTAAAAATTTACCATTGGAAAGGATTTTTCATTACGATTCCAACGATACTTGATTCATCAAAAACAGAGTTACGGTTTGAAAGTTATGACCAAAACAAGTTTTCCACAAAGCTGACTAGTGCTCACTCGTGTGACTGAGACATCACACGTACAAGTGACTCCTCAACCGTGTGGTTGACCATCAAAAGTGTGGTCACACGTAGGGTTGATCTGTCAAAAGTGTGGGTGCTGAAAATCAGTTTCAGCACGCTGTTTTCGCGTTTTTTGACCCAAAATCATGATTTTTGCTCAATCTGATCATGAAACCACTTCAAAAACATCATATAACAACTATAGAACATATACCTAACAACAATCAACACTAACAAACACAATTCATCAAGATTCAAGCTAAGAAAGCACACTTTTATTCAAGAACACAAAAACCCATTTAATCAAGAATTCAAGCAACAATTCAAGCAAGCTAACCTGGATTATTGATTACAAGGATGCAAGAATTCAATCTCTAAAGCTTCTTGGTTCAATTACACACTTGAATTAGATTAGGGTTAGAGGTAGGAGATGAAGTTAGGTACGGTGTTCTTGATTTAATTTGGGAAAATGGAAGAAAAGTCTGGAAACAGGCTTATAAATGGGTTAAAAACCCATACCCATAACACACGGGTATTTATCAGTTATCTGATATCTTTCATACTTAATTTGACTACCCTAACGGAGTCCAAATTAAACAAACGAACCTGTTCTGTGACCCTTGTCATAAACTGGTCCTAACCAAATAGTCAAATGACTATAAATATTTAACTAATAAAATATCAATATAAACGCACGTAAGGGCAAAATTGCCATTTCATCTAGGCCCAATTATCGGGTGTTACAAATCTACCCTACTTAAAGAGATTCCGTCCTCGGAATCTGGTCAAAGTCAAAAGTCACGGTAACAAAATCTCATCAAGCAACACATATTAACTGTAGTGACCCGAACTTTTCCATGTTTATATATATTAATTGAGATTGATATTTACATGATTAAATGTTTCCAACATGTTAAGCAATCAAACTTGTTAAGACTTGATTAATTGAAATATGTTTCATATAGACAATTGACCACCCAAGTTGACCGGTGATTCACGAACGTTAAAACTTGTAAAAACTATATGATGACATATATATGGATATATATATATAGTTAACATGATACTATGATAAGTAAATATATCATTAAGTATATTAACAATGAACTACACATGTAAAAACAAGACTACTAACTTAATGATTTTTAAACGAGACATATATGTAACGATTATCGTTGTAAAGACATTTAATGTATATATATCATATTAAGAGATATTCATACATGATAATATCATGATAATATAATAATTTAAAATCTCATTTGATATTATAAACATTGGGTTAACAACATTTAACAAGATCGTTAACCTAAAGGTTTCAAAACAACACTTACATGTAACGACTAACGATGACTTAACGACTCAGTTAAAATGTATATACATGTAGTGTTTTAATATGTATTTATATACTTTTGAAAGACTTCAATACACTTATCAAAATACTTCTACTTAACAAAAATACTTACAATTACATCCTCGTTCAGTTTCATCAACAATTCTACTCGTATGCACCCGTATTCGTACTCGTACAATACACAGCTTTTAGATGTATGTACTATTGGTATATACACTCCAATGATCAGCTCTTAGCAGCCCATGTGAGTCACCTAACACATGTGGGAACCATCATTTGGCAACTAGCATGAAATATCTCATAAAATTACAAAAATATGAGTAATCATTCATGACTTATTTACATGAAAACAAAATTACATATCCTTTATATCTAATCCATACACCAACGACCAAAAACACCTACAAACACTTTCATTCTTCAATTTTCTTCATCTAATTGATCTCTCTCAAGTTCTATCTTCAAGTTCTAAGTGTTCTTCATAAATTCCAAAAGTTCTAGTTTCATAAAATCAAGAATACTTTCAAGTTTGCTAGCTCACTTCCAATCTTGTAAGGTGATCATCCAACCTCAAGAAATCTTTGTTTCTTACAGTAGGTTATCATTCTAATACAAGGTAATAATCATATTCAAACTTTGGTTCAATTTCTATAACTATAACAATCTTATTTCAAGTGATGATCTTACTTGAACTTGTTTTCGTGTCATGATTCTGCTTCAAGAACTTCGAGCCATCCAAGGATCCGTTGAAGCTAGATCCATTTTTCACTTTTCCAGTAGGTTTATCCAAGGAACTTAAGGTAGTAATGATGTTCATAACATCATTCAATTCATACATATAAAGCTATCTTATTCGAAGGTTTAAACTTGTAATCACTAGAACATAGTTTAGTTAATTCTAAACTTGTTCGCAAACAAAAGTTAATCCTTCTAACTTGACTTTTAAAATCAACTAAACACATGTTCTATATCTATATGATATGCTAACTTAATGATTTAAAACCTGGAAACACGAAAAACACCGTAAAACCGGATTTACGCCGTCGTAGTAACACCGCGGGCTGTTTTGGGTTAGTTAATTAAAAACTATGATAAACTTTGATTTAAAAGTTGTTATTCTGAGAAAATGATTTTTATTATGAACATGAAACTATATCCAAAAATTATGGTTAAACTCAAAGTGGAAGTATGTTTTCTAAAATGGTCATCTAGACGTCGTTCTTTCGACTGAAATGACTACCTTTACAAAAACGACTTGTAACTTATTTTTCCGACTATAAACCTATACTTTTTCTGTTTAGATTCATAAAATAGAGTTCAATATGAAATCATAGCAATTTGATTCACTCAAAACGGATTTAAAATGAAGAAGTTATGGGTAAAACAAGATTGGATAATTTTTTCTCATTTTAGCTACGTGAAAATTGGTAACAAATCTATTCCAACCATAACTTAATCAACTTGTATTGTATATTATGTAATCTTGAGATACCATAGACACGTATACAATGTTTCGACCTATCATGTCGACACATCTATATATATTTCGGAACAACCATAGACACTCTATATGTGAATGTTGGAGTTAGCTATACAGGGTTGAGGTTGATTCCAAAATATATATAGTTTGAGTTGTGATCAATACTGAGATACGTATACACTGGGTCGTGGATTGATTCAAGATAATATTTATCGATTTATTTCTGTACATCTAACTGTGGACAACTAGTTATAGGTTACTAACGAGGACAGCTGACTTAATAAACTTAAAACATCAAAATATATTAAAAGTGTTGTAAATATATTTTGAACATACTTTAATATATATGTATATATTGTTATAGGTTCGTGAATCAACAGTGGCCAAGTCTTACTTCCCGACGAAGTAAAAATCTGTGAAAGTGAGTTATAGTCCCACTTTTAAAATCTAATATTTTTGGGATGAGAATACATGCAGGTTTTATAAATGATTTACAAAATAGACACAAGTACGTGAAACTACATTCTATGGTTGAATTATCGAAATCGAATATGCCCCTTTTTATAAAGTCTGGTAATCTAAGAATTAGGGAACAGACACCCTAATTGACGTGAATCCTAAAGATAGATCTATTGGGCCTAACAAACCCCATCCAAAGTACCGGATGCTTTAGTACTTCGAAATTTATATCATATCCGAAGGGTGTCCCGGAATGATGGGGATATTCTTATATATGCATCTTGTTATTGTCGGTTACCAGGTGTTCACCATATGAATGATTTTTATCTCTATGTATGGGATGTGTATTGAAATATGAAATCTTGTGGTCTATTATCATGATTTGATATATATAGGTTAAACCTATAACTCACCAACATTTTTGTTGACGTTTTAAGCATGTTTATTCTCAGGTGATTATTAAGAGCTTCCGCTGTCGCATACTTAAATAAGGACGAGATTTGGAGTCCATGCTTGTATGATATTGTGTAAAAACTGCATTCAAGAAACTTATTTTGTTGTAACATATTTGTATTGTAAACCATTATGTAATGGTCGTGTGTAAACAGGATATTTTAGATTATCATTATTTGATAATCTACGTAAAGCTTTTTAAACCTTTATTGATGAAATAAAGGTTATGGTTTGTTTTAAAATGAATGCAGTCTTTGAAAAACGTCTCATATAGAGGTCAAAACCTCACAACGAAATCAATTAATATGGAACGTTTTTAATCAATAAGAACGGGACATTTCAGTTGGTATCAGAGCGTTGGTCTTAGAGAACCAGAATTTTGCATTAGTGTGTCTTATCGAGTTTGTTAGGATGCATTAGTGAGTCTGGACTTCGACCGTGTTTACTTGAAAAATGATTGCTTAACAAATTTTGTTGGAAACTATATATTTTTAACATGTGAATATTATGTGATATATTAATCTCTTAACGCGTTTGATATTATGTGATAGATGTCTACCTCTAGAACAAGTCCCATTGACTCACCTAATAATAGTGAAGAGTCAAATGTAAATTGGAATGATTCGTGGACTGATTCACAAGTTCCCGAAGAGGAACCGGAAGAAGAGTCGGATCCGGAAGAAGAATCGGAACCGGAAGAAGAATCGGAACCGGATGAAGAAATAGAACCGGTGGGGGAAATAATAAAACGATTAAGTAAAAGAAAATCCTCAACCAACCGACCAAGGTTAATTATGGTCAATGGTGTTTCCGCCAAGGAAGCAAAATATTGGGAGGATTACCAATTCTCCGATGAATCGGATTTCAACGAGAATTCCGATGATGTTATAGAAATTACCCCAACTGAATTTAAAAAGGCAAAAGAAAATAATAAGGGAAAGGGCATAAAAATAGAGAAATCTAATTCCAACTCCGATGAACTTTATATGTATCGTCAACCCCCGAAGTCCTTAAGTTGTAACAATGACCCGGGAACCTCTAAACCACCAGGTTTTTCTAAACCAATGTGGATCACGACGGCTCGTATTAGGGGAACATCATATATCCCTAGAAATTTGGCAAAACGAACCAAAACCGAAGAAGAAAAAAACGAGCGAGTCGGAATAAGATAGTTGTATTCGTGTGGTGTAATATATGTAATATAGTGTTCGTATGCTTTATGATATATGTAAAAATTGCTTGTATTAATAAGTATTTTTTTATGAATCTAACTCTTGTCTATTTTTACAGTTTAAAAACACAAAATGGATAGACAACCCAATATTTTAAGAGACCTACCCGGAGACATGATTGATGAAATCTTGTCTAGAGTCGGCCAGAATTCCTCGGCACAACTATTTAAGGCGAGATCAGTTTGTAAGACATTCGAAGAACGTTCCAAGAATGTCTTGGTTTATAAGAGACTTTCGTTTGAAAGATGGGGGATATCACATTGGGAAACCCATAAGTTACGATGTGTTTACTTTGACGCATATATTGCGGGGAACCCAAATGCTATTTTACGCAACGGGTTAAGAAATTATTTTGACTCAATATATCCGAATATTGGACTTCGTGATTTAGAAAAAGCGGCTAACATGCAACATAAAGAAGCATGTTATGCTTACGGATTAGTAATGTTCGCTTCTCACCAAAGTGAGAACAAGAACATCGGGCTACAACTATTAAACAAAACGTTTCCACAAGTGACGGAGTCGGTAATTGGGGTAAGAAATGAGGTTTTTAGATTATTACGGGACTGTTGGACATTACGTAACCCTCGTCCCTTTGACGACGTTACAACACGCTGTCTTATCAACGGCCATAACGGTTATGTTGCACAAGACCAAGGATGGGAAGTAATCCTAGTAAAACCAGAATGCATGACTTGTTTCTGGACGTATGAATTACGTGTCTTTATTGCCTTTGCTGAACGACTTGTGTACTAGCTAGAATTATCTTCACAACCATCTTGTATCAAATTTATTATGTGCTATATTTCATGCTATATGTAAAATAAGCGGTATTGTAAGTTTGTAAAATATTGTGTAAAAGTTTGAACGCGAAATATTATTATAATCAGTTTTTCATATAGAATTGTAGTAGTTGAATTGTATATTAGCTACTAAGTATGAACTTAACGGGTAGGTACTACCCGAATTTAAACTTATAAAACGCTAATATGAAGAAAAAGCTTTTATAAATGAGTTCATATTTTGCTACGAAATACTATTAACTACTCTTAATATTCTGTATGATTAACTTGTTCCATTTAACTATTTTGAAGGAAATGGCACCGACTACTCGACACACCGTGAATATGAATGTAGAGGAATTCCGTACTTTTCTAGCTTCAAACATAGCCGCAGTACAGGCTGCGCTACATACCAACAATAACCTTGGATCTAGCAATACAGGAAATCGTGTAGGATGCACCTACAAAGAATTCACTGCCTGCAAACCTTTGGAATTTGATGGAACCGAAGGACCGATCGGATTGAAACGGTGGACCGAGAAGGTTGAATCGGTGTTTGCCATAAGTAAGTGTACTGAAGAGGACAAAGTGAAGTACGCTACGCATACCTTCACAGGTTCTGCGTTAACATGGTGGAATACCTATCTAGAGCAAGTGGGACAAGACGATGCGTACGCACTACCGTGGTCAGCATTCAAGCACTTGATGAACGAGAAGTACCGTCCCAGAACCGAGGTCAATAAGCTCAAGACAGAACTTAGAGGGTTACAAACCCAAGGATTTGATATTACCACGTACGAAAGACGATTCACAGAATTGTGCCTATTGTGTCCGGGAGCATTCGAAGATGAGGAAGAGAAGATCGACGCGTTTGTGAAAGGATTACCGGAAAGAATCCAAGAAGATATAAGTTCACACGAGCCCGCCTCCATACAACAGGCATGTAGAATGGCTCACAAACTAGTGAACCAGATTGAAGAAAGAATTAAAGAACAGACTGCTGAAGAGGCCAATGTGAAGCAAGTCAAAAGAAAGTGGGAGGAAAACGGTGATAAGAATCACCAATACAACAACAACAGCAATTACAACAATAATCGCAACAATTATCCCAACAATCGCAATATCAATCGCAACTACAACAAACGGCCCAACAACAACAACAACAACAACAACAACAGCAACTACAACAATCATCCCAACAACAATAATAACCGCAACAACAACAACAATCAGAAGCAGCTATGCCAAAGGTGTGAAAAGAATCACTCGGGGTTCTGCACCAAATTTTGCAACAAGTGTAAAAGAAATGGTCATAGCGCGGCGAAGTGTGAGGTCTACGGACCAGGGGTTAATAGAACGAAAGGAACAAATGGTGTCGGAACGAGTAATGGCGGAGCAAGTAGTGTCGGAGCAAGTTATGCCAATGTAGTTTGTTATAAATGTGGAAAACCAGGCCACATTATTAGAAATTGCCCGAACCAGGAGAACACGAATGGACAAGGCCGTGGAAGAGTTTTCAATATTAATGCGGTAGAGGCACAGGAAGACCCGGAGCTTGTTACGGGTACGTTTCTTATTGACAATAAATCTGCTTACGTTTTATTTGATTCGGGTGCGGATAGAAGCTATATGAGTAGAGATTTTTGTGCTAAATTAAGTTGTCCATTGACGCCTTTGGATAGTAAATTTTTACTCGAATTAGCAAATGGTAAATTAATTTCAGCAGATAATATATGTCGGAATCGAGAAATTAAACTGGTTAGCGAAACATTTAAGATTGATTTGATACCAGTAGAGTTAGGGAGTTTTGATGTGATAATCGGTATGGACTGGTTGAAAGAAGTGAAAGCGGAGATCGTTTGTTACAAAAATGCAATTCGCATTATACGAGAAAAAGGAAAACCCTTAATGGTGTACGGAGAAAAGGGCAACACGAAGCTACATCTTATTAGATTTTTGAAGGCACAAAAACTAATAAGAAAAGGTTGCTATGCTGTTCTAGCACACGTCGAGAAAGTACAAACTGAAGAAAAGAGCATCAATGATGTTCCCATTGCAAAAGAATTTCCCGATGTATTTCCGAAAGAATTACCGGGATTACCCCCACATCGATCCGTTGAATTTCAAATAGATCTTGTACCAGGAGCTGCACCAATAGCTCGTGCTCCTTACAGACTCGCACCCAGCGAGATGAAAGAACTGCAAAGCCAATTACAAGAACTTTTAGAGCGTGGTTTCATTCGACCAAGCACATCACCGTGGGGAGCTCCTGTTTTGTTTGTCAAGAAGAAAGATGGTACATTCAGGTTGTGTATCGACTACCGAGAGTTGAACAAACTTACCATCAAGAACCGCTACCCACTACCGAGAATCGACGACTTATTTGATCAACTACAAGGCTCGTCTGTTTATTCAAAGATTGACTTACGTTCCGGGTATCATCAAATGCGGGTGAAAGAAGATGATATTCCAAAGACTGCTTTCAGAACACGTTACGGTCATTACGAGTTTATGGTCATGCCGTTTGGTTTAACTAATGCACCAGCTGTGTTCATGGACCTTATGAACCGAGTGTGTGGACCATACCTTGACAAGTTTGTCATTGTTTTCATTGATGACATACTTATTTACTCAAAGAATGACCAAGAACACGGTGAACATTTGAGAAAGGTGTTAGAAGTATTGAGGAAGGAAGAATTGTACGCTAAGTTTTCAAAGTGTGCATTTTGGTTGGAAGAAGTTCAATTCCTCGGTCACATAGTGAACAAAGAAGGTATTAAGGTGGATCCGGCAAAGATAGAAACTGTTGAAAAGTGGAAAACCCCGAAAACTCCGAAACACATACGCCAGTTTTTAGGACTAGCTGGTTACTACAGAAGGTTCATCCAAGACTTTTCCAGAATAGCAAAACCCTTGACTGCATTAACGCATAAAGGGAAGAAATTTGAATGGAATGATGAACAAGAGAAAGCATTTCAGTTATTGAAGAAAAAGCTAACTACGGCACCTATATTGTCATTGCCTGAAGGGAATGATGATTTTGTGATTTATTGTGATGCATCAAAGCAAGGTCTCGGTTGTGTATTAATGCAACGAACGAAGGTGATTGCTTATGCGTCTAGACAATTGAAGATTCACGAACAAAATTATACGACGCATGATTTGGAATTAGGCGCGGTTGTTTTTGCATTAAAGACTAGGAGGCACTACTTATATGGGGTCAAAAGTATTATATATACCAACCACAAAAGTCTTCAACACATATTTAATCAGAAACAACTGAATATGAGGCAGCGTAGGTGGATTGAATTATTGAATGATTACGACTTTGAGATTCGTTACCACCCGGGGAAGGCAAATGTGGTAGCCGATGCCTTGAGCAGGAAGGACAGAGAACCCATTCGAGTAAAATCTATGAATATAATGATTCATAATAACATTATTACTCAAATAAAGGAGGCGCAACAAGGAGTTTTAAAAGAGGGAAATTTAAAGGATGAAATACCCAAAGGATCGGAGAAGCATCTTAATATTCGGGAAGACGGAACCCGGTATAGGGCTGAAAGGATTTGGGTACCAAAATTTGGAGATATGAGAGAAATGGTACTTAGAGAAGCTCATAAAACCAGATACTCAATACATCCTGGAACGGGGAAGATGTACAAGGATCTCAAGAAACATTTTTGGTGGCTGGGTATGAAAGCCGATGTTGCTAAATACGTAGGAGAATGTTTGACGTGTTCTAAGGTCAAAGCTGAGCATCAGAAACCATCAGGTCTACTTCAACAACCCGAAATCCCGGAATGGAAATGGGAAAACATTACCATGGATTTCATCACTAAATTGCCAAGGACTGCAAGTGGTTTTGATACTATTTGGGTAATAGTTGATCGTCTCACCAAATCAGCACACTTCCTACCAATAAGAGAAGATGACAAGATGGAGAAGTTAGCACGACTGTATTTGAAGGAAGTCGTCTCCAGACATGGAATACCAATCTCTATTATCTCTGATAGGGATGGCAGATTTATTTCAAGATTCTGGCAGACATTACAGCAAGCATTAGGAACTCGTCTAGACATGAGTACTGCCTATCATCCACAAACTGATGGGCAGAGCGAAAGGATGATACAAACGCTTGAAGACATGCTACGAGCATGTGTTATTGATTTCGGAAACAGTTGGGATCGACATCTACCGTTAGCAGAATTTTCCTACAACAACAGCTACCATTCAAGCATTGAGATGGCGTCGTTTGAAGCACTTTATGGTAGAAAGTGCAGGTCTCCGATTTGTTGGAGTGAAGTGGGGGATAGACAGATTACGGGTCCGGAGATTATACAAGAAACTACCGAGAAGATCATCCAAATTCAACAGCGGTTGAAAACCGCCCAAAGTCGACAAAAGAGCTACGCTGACATTAAAAGAAAAGATATAGAATTTGAAATTGGAGAGATGGTCATGCTTAAAGTTTCACCTTGGAAAGGCGTTGTTCGATTTGGTAAACGAGGGAAATTAAATCCAAGGTATATTGGACCATTCAAGATTATTGATCGTGTCGAACCAGTAGCTTACCGACTAGAGTTACCTCAACAACTCGCGGCTGTACATAACACTTTCCACGTCTCGAATTTGAAGAAATGTTTTGCTAAAGAAGATCTCACTATTCCGTTAGATGAAATCCAAATCAACGAAAAACTTCAATTCATCGAAGAACCCGTCGAAATAATGGATCGTGAGGTTAAAAGACTTAAGCAAAACAAGATACCAATTGTTAAGGTTCGATGGAATGCTCGTAGAGGACCCGAGTTCACCTGGGAGCGTGAAGATCAGATGAAGAAGAAATACCCGCATCTATTTCCAGAAGATTCGTCAACACCTTCAACAGCTTAAAATTTCGGGACGAAATTTATTTAACGGGTAGGTACTGTAGTGACCCGAACTTTTCCATGTTTATATATATTAATTGAGATTGATATTTACATGATTAAATGTTTCCAACATGTTAAGCAATCAAACTTGTTAAGACTTGATTAATTGAAATATGTTTCATATAGACAATTGACCACCCAAGTTGACCGGTGATTCACGAACGTTAAAACTTGTAAAAACTATATGATGACATATATATGGATATATATATAGTTAACATGATACTATGATAAGTAAATATATCATTAAGTATATTAACAATGAACTACACATGTAAAAACAAGACTACTAACTTAATGATTTTTAAACGAGACATATATGTAACGATTATCGTTGTAAAGACATTTAATGTATATATATCATATTAAGAGATATTCATACATGATAATATCATGATAATATAATAATTTAAAATCTCATTTGATATTATAAACATTGGGTTAACAACATTTAACAAGATCGTTAACCTAAAGGTTTCAAAACAACACTTACATGTAACGACTAACGATGACTTAACGACTCAGTTAAAATGTATATACATGTAGTGTTTTAATATGTATTTATATACTTTTGAAAGACTTCAATACACTTATCAAAATACTTCTACTTAACAAAAATACTTACAATTACATCCTCGTTCAGTTTCATCAACAATTCTACTCGTATGCACCCGTATTCGTACTCGTACAATACACAGCTTTTAGATGTATGTACTATTGGTATATACACTCCAATGATCAGCTCTTAGCAGCCCATGTGAGTCACCTAACACATGTGGGAACCATCATTTGGCAACTAGCATGAAATATCTCATAAAATTACAAAAATATGAGTAATCATTCATGACTTATTTACATGAAAACAAAATTACATATCCTTTATATCTAATCCATACACCAACGACCAAAAACACCTACAAACACTTTCATTCTTAAATTTTCTTCATCTAATTGATCTCTCTCAAGTTCTATCTTCAAGTTCTAAGTGTTCTTCATAAATTCCAAAAGTTCTAGTTTCATAAAATCAAGAATACTTTCAAGTTTGCTAGCTCACTTCCAATCTTGTAAGGTGATCATCCAACCTCAAGAAATCTTTGTTTCTTACAGTAGGTTATCATTCTAATACAAGGTAATAATCATATTCAAACTTTGGTTCAATTTCTATAACTATAACAATCTTATTTCAAGTGATGATCTTACTTGAACTTGTTTTCGTGTCATGATTCTGCTTCAAGAACTTCGAGCCATCCAAGGATCCGTTGAAGCTAGATCCATTTTTCACTTTTCCAGTAGGTTTATCCAAGGAACTTAAGGTAGTAATGATGTTCATAACATCATTCAATTCATACATATAAAGCTATCTTATTCGAAGGTTTAAACTTGTAATCACTAGAACATAGTTTAGTTAATTCTAAACTTGTTCGCAAACAAAAGTTAATCCTTCTAACTTGACTTTTAAAATCAACTAAACACATGTTCTATATCTATATGATATGCTAACTTAATGATTTAAAACCTGGAAACACGAAAAACACCGTAAAACCGGATTTACGCCGTCGTAGTAACACCGCGGGCTGTTTTGGGTTAGTTAATTAAAAACTATGATAAACTTTGATTTAAAAGTTGTTATTCTGAGAAAATGATTTTTATTATGAACATGAAACTATATCCAAAAATTATGGTTAAACTCAAAGTGGAAGTATGTTTTCTAAAATGGTCATCTAGACGTCGTTCTTTCGACTGAAATGACTACCTTTACAAAAACGACTTGTAACTTATTTTTCCGACTATAAAACTATACTTTTTCTGTTTAGATTCATAAAATAGAGTTCAATATGAAATCATAGCAATTTGATTCACTCAAAACGGATTTAAAATGAAGAAGTTATGGGTAAAACAAGATTGGATAATTTTTCTCATTTTAGCTACGTGAAAATTGGTAACAAATCTATTCCAACCATAACTTAATCAACTTGTATTGTATATTATGTAATCTTGAGATACCATAGACACGTATACAATGTTTCGACCTATCATGTCGACACATCTATATATATTTCGGAACAACCATAGACACTCTATATGTGAATGTTGGAGTTAGCTATACAGGGTTGAGGTTGATTCCAAAATATATATAGTTTGAGTTGTGATCAATACTGAGATACGTATACACTGGGTCGTGGATTGATTCAAGATAATATTTATCGATTTATTTCTGTACATCTAACTGTGGACAACTAGTTATAGGTTACTAACGAGGACAGCTGACTTAATAAACTTAAAACATCAAAATATATTAAAAGTGTTGTAAATATATTTTGAACATACTTTAATATATATGTATATATTGTTATAGGTTCGTGAATCAACAGTGGCCAAGTCTTACTTCCCGACGAAGTAAAAATCTGTGAAAGTGAGTTATAGTCCCACTTTTAAAATCTAATATTTTTGGGATGAGAATACATGCAGGTTTTATAAATGATTTACAAAATAGACACAAGTACGTGAAACTACATTCTATGGTTGAATTATCGAAATCGAATATGCCCCTTTTTATAAAGTCTGGTAATCTAAGAATTAGGGAACAGACACCCTAATTGACGTGAATCCTAAAGATAGATCTATTGGGCCTAACAAACCCCATCCAAAGTACCGGATGCTTTAGTACTTCGAAATTTATATCATATCCGAAGGGTGTCCCGGAATGATGGGGATATTCTTATATATGCATCTTGTTATTGTCGGTTACCAGGTGTTCACCATATGAATGATTTTTATCTCTATGTATGGGATGTGTATTGAAATATGAAATCTTGTGGTCTATTATCATGATTTGATATATATAGGTTAAACCTATAACTCACCAACATTTTTGTTGACGTTTTAAGCATGTTTATTCTCAGGTGATTATTAAGAGCTTCCGCTGTCGCATACTTAAATAAGGACGAGATTTGGAGTCCATGCTTGTATGATATTGTGTAAAAACTGCATTCAAGAAACTTATTTTGTTGTAACATATTTGTATTGTAAACCATTATGTAATGGTCGTGTGTAAACAGGATATTTTAGATTATCATTATTTGATAATCTACGTAAAGCTTTTTAAACCTTTATTGATGAAATAAAGGTTATGGTTTGTTTTAAAATGAATGCAGTCTTTGAAAAACGTCTCATATAGAGGTCAAAACCTCGCAACGAAATCAATTAATATGGAACGTTTTTAATCAATAAGAACGGGACATTTCATTAACAACAGTTTAAGCAGTAAACTATCCTACTTCTCTTCTTAACTTACTGAAACTTTCGCATGATCTACCAAAATGTGCTTACGTTGGCCAGACGTAATACATTATCATAGATCATGTCTCCATTTCAGTTAAGAAAATCCGAGAAACCTAAATCCAAGTCATCTCTATCACTACAACCAACGCTACCTCAAAGTACCTATTAATAAACAGGATACATCATCTACATAACATACTAAACACGTAATCCTAAAATCAAATGCAATAACAAGGTTAGTCTGAACATACCAGTATTTAAGTCTTCTGATACAATATCAGTATCTGCTACCATCTGATAAGCTCTAGCTATAGCCGTGGGAGGACCTTTTCTTTTCTGTCCTACTGATGCGGTAGATCCACCAACAGACGCCGACTGCACCCCGGACCCTGCCCCGGAACCACCTCTACCCGCTGCCGGACACTGTGCTGACCTATGACCTTCTTTATGACAATTCCAACATACATTGATTCCGAAAGAACATTGTTGAACATCATGTCCTACTATACCACACCTTAGACACCTTTTCGTACCCGGAGAACACTGTCCACTATGGTAAGATCTGCATGAGTTACACCACTCTTTTTGTACAGAACCTGCCCCACTCGTACTTGAAACTTCCTTCATACTGGACCCGGTTAACTTTCTTGATTTCGGACTGGACTGATAACTGGATTGACCTTCCGTCCTCTTCCCATAAGAACCACTCTCCACTCCCGCACTCCTTATGGCTTTAACATCACCCTCTATCGCTTTTGCCATCTCAAAAGCTTGCGATAAAGAAGAATTAAATCTAACCATTGACCGATACTCTGGCTTGATAACTCTAATAAAATGCTGAATTTTAACTTTCTCATGCGGTACCCACTGTTGGCAAAACCTTAACTTAGAGGTAAAGTCCAAAATAACATCATCAATCGTCATATCATCGGTCATTCTCATCCCCAAGAACTCGGTTTTCAATTTCTCCAAATCATATTCTGAACAATACTGCTCGCGAACCTTAGCATGAAACTGCTCCCATGACACTTGACTTAGTTGTTCCTTTAATAAATGACCTGTGATGGAGTCCCACCACTCCATAGCTCGCCCCTTGAACAATCGACAAGCATATAACACTCTCAACTTCGGCTCACACTGACAAGCATCTAATGCTCTTTCCACTTCCCTGAGCCAATTTAGAGTCTCAGTCGGGTCAGTTTTACCAGTATACTCTGAAGGTTGACAATTAAGAAAGTCCTTATACGAGCACTTCTTCTTTTCAAACATCGGTGGTTGGAAGAATGGTGTCTGAAATGGGTACATCACTTGATTCGGAAGTAGTGGATTGAACTGAGATGGTATCTGGTACTGAGGTGGCACATATTGTTGTTGAGAAATGTTTCCAAACTGTGGGTTAATACTTGGAGGAAAGCTTTGATTTATTGATGTGGTGTTAGAATGCGACATCACTTGTTGTTCACGCTCTTTGATCTTATCTTGAGCATCTTTCAACTTACCCTGAAGCTCTAACACTTCTTCTGATACTTCTTCCTCTGATACATGACCGTCTTCATCAGGAGTTCTAAAGGTTCCGGTGGCATTAGGGGAAGCGTCTTGATTACCTGACATATCTGCACTACCACAACATCTCACACAAACTCTTAGTAGATAACCGGTTAGTGCCTATCAACTAACACATAAAAGTTTCTACATTCACTTATCCCGTCCCCTTTGTGTTATGTTCGACAAGATTCTCTTTAGGTTTGGGAACAGGACATTTATAAACAATGTCAATGCGGCCAAACCTATGCTCTGATACCAAGTTGTAACACCGTACTTTTTTTTTTATTTTATAAAACAACGGAAGTCATACTTACAAAGCGTACCCTTATGTACACACATAAACATAATTACTACAAATTCATTTATCAATACATATTTAACAAACAACCGGTGTTACTTTAATATCCAATTTTATATAGAACACATCAGAGTTCTAGACTTGTCGAACACTGTAGTGACCCGAACTTTTCCATGTTAATATATATATTAAATGAAATTGTTATTTACATGATTAAGTGTTTCCAACATGTTAAGCAATCAAACTTGTTAAGACTTGATTAATTGAAATAGGTTTCATATAGACAATTGACCACCCAAGTTGACCGGTGATTCACGAAAGTTAAAACTTGTAAAAACTATACGATGACATATATATGGTTATATATATAGTTAACATGATTTTATTATAAGTATGTATCTCATTAGGTATTTTAACAATGAGTTATATACATAAAAATGAGACTATTAATTTAAGAAACTCGAAAACGATATATATAACGATTATCGTTATAACAACATCTTACTAGGTACATATGAATCATATTAAGATATTGATACACTTGGTTAATTATGTTAAATGATAAGTAAATATATTATTAAGTGTATTAACAATGAAATACATATGTAAAAATAAGACTACTAACTTAATGATTTCGAAACGAGACATATATGTAACGATTATCGTTGTAACGACATTTAACTGTATATACATCATACTAAGATATATTATATATCATAATATCATGATAATATAACAATTTAACATCTCATTTGTTATAATAAACAATGGGTTAACAACATTCAACAAGATCGTTAACCTAAAGGTTTCAAAACAACATTTACATGTAACGACTAACGATGACTTAACGACTCAGTTAAAATGTATATACATGTAGTTTTTTAATATGTATTCATACACTTTTGAAAGACTTCAAGACACTTATCAAAATACTTCTACTTAACAAAAATGCTTACAATTACATCCTCGTTCAGTTTCATCAACAATTCTACTCGTATGCACCCGTATTCGTACTCGTACAATACACAGCTTTTAGATGTATGTACTATTGGTATATACACTCCAATGATCAGCTCTTAGCAGCCCATGTGAGTCACCTAACACATGTGGGAACCATCATTTGGCAACTAGCATGAAATATCTCATAAAATTACAAAAATATGAGTAATCATTCATGACTTATTTACATGAAAACAAAATTACATATCCTTTATATCTAATCCATACACCAACGACCAAAAACACCTACAAACACTTTAATTCTTCAATTTTCTTCATCTAATTGATCTCTCTCAAGTTCTATCTTCAAGTTCTAAGTGTTCTTCATAAATTCCAAAAGTTCTAGTTTCATAAAATCAAGAATACTTCCAAGATTGCAAGTTTACTTCCAAGTTTTCCAAATTCATTCCAAGTAATCATCCAAGATCAAGAAACCTTTGTTACTTACAGTAGGTTATCTTACTAATACAAGGTAATAATCATATTCAAACTTTAATTCAATTTCTATAACTATAACAATCTTATTTCGAGTAGAAATCTTACTTGAAATTGTTTTCGTGTCATGATTCTGCTTCAAGAACTTTCAATCCATCCAAGGATCCTTTGAAGCTAGATCTATTTTTTCTCATTTCCAGTAGGTTTATCCAAGGAACTTAAGGTAGTAATGATGTTCATAACATCATTCGATTCATACATATAAAGCTATCTTATTCGAAGGTTTAAACTTGTAATCACTAGAACATAGTTTGGTTAATTCTAAACTTGTTCGCAAATAAAAGTTAATCCTTATAACTTGAC
This sequence comes from Rutidosis leptorrhynchoides, assembly GCF_046630445.1. Classification (NCBI taxonomy): domain Eukaryota; kingdom Viridiplantae; phylum Streptophyta; class Magnoliopsida; order Asterales; family Asteraceae; genus Rutidosis; species Rutidosis leptorrhynchoides. Next base: position 565,657,266 of record NC_092333.1, read on the forward strand.
TTTTAAAATCAACTAAACACATGTTATATATCTATATGATATGCTAACTTAATGATTTAAAACCTGGAAACACGAAAAACACCGTAAAACCGGATTTACGCCGTCGTAGTAACACCGCGGGCTGTTTTGGGTTAGTTAATTAAAAACTATGATAAACTTTGATTTAAAAGTTGTTATTCCGAGAAAATGATTTTTATTATGAACATGAAACTATATCCAAAAATTATGGTTAAACTCAAAGTGGAAGTATGTTTTCTAAAATGGTCATCTAGACGTCGTTCTTTCGACTGAAATGACTACCTTTACAAAAACGACTTGTAACTTATTTTTCCGACTATAAACCTATACTTTTTCTGTTTAGATTCATAAAATAGAGTTCAATATGAAACCATAGCAATTTGATTCACTCAAAACGGATTTAAAATGAAGAAGTTATGGGTAAACCAAGATTGGATAATTTTTCTCATTTTAGCTACGTGAAAATTGGTAACAAATCTATTCCAACCATAACTTAATCAACTTGTATTGTATATTATGTAATCTTGAGATACCATACACACGTATACAATGTTTCGACCTATCATGTAGACACATCTATATATATTTCGGAACAACCATAGACACTCTATATGTGAATGTTGGAGTTAGCTATACAGGGTTGAGGTTGATTCCAAAATATATATAGTTTGAGTTGTGATCAATACTGAGATACGTATACACTGGGTCGTGGATTGATTCAAGATAATATTTATCGATTTATTTCTGTACATCTAACTGTGGACAACTAGTTGTAGGTTACTAACGAGGACAGCTGACTTAATAAACTTAAAACATCAAAATATATTAAAAGTGTTGTAAATATATTTTGAACATACTTTGATATATATGTATATATTGTTATAAGTTCGTGAATCAACCAGTGGCTAAGTCTTACTTCCCGACGAAGTAAAAATCTGTGAAAGTGAGTTATAGTCCCACTTTTAAAATCTAATATTTTTGGGATGAGAATACATGCAGGTTTTATAAATGATTTACAAAATAGACACAAGTACGTGAAACTACATTCTATGGTTGAATTATCGAAATCGAATATGCCCCTTTTTATTAAGTCTGGTAATCTAAGAATTAGGGAACAGACACCCTAATTGACGCGAATCTTAAAGATAGATCTATTGGGCCCAACAAGCCCCATCCAAAGTACCGGATGCTTTAGTACTTCGAAATTTATATCATATCCGAAGGGTGTCCCGGAATGATGGGGATATTCTTATATATGCATCTTGTTAATGTTGGTTACCAGGTGTTCACCATATGAATGATTTTTATCTCTATGTATGGGATGTGTATTGAAATATGAAATCTTGTGGTCTATTGTTACGATTTGATATATATAGGTTAAACCTATAACTCACCAACATTTTTGTTGACGTTTAAAGCATGTTTATTCTCAGGTGAATACTAAGAGCTTCCGGTGTTGCATACTAAAATAAGGACAAGATTTGGAGTCCATGTTTGTATGATATTGTGTAAAAACTGCATTCCAGAAACTGATTTCGATGTAACATATTTGTATTGTAGACCATTATGTAATGGTCGTGTGTAAACAGGATATTTTAGATTATCATTATTTGATAATCTACGTAAAGTTTTTTAAACCTTTATTTATGAAATAAAGGTTATGGTTTGTTTTAAAAATGAATGCAGTCTTTGAAAAAGGTCTCATATAGAGGTCAAAACCTCGCAACGAAATCAATTAATATGGAACTTTTTTAATCAATAAGAACGGGACATTTCAGTTGGTATCCGAGCGTTGGTCTTAGAGAACCAGAAAATTTGCATTAGTGTGTCTTATCGAGTTTGTTAGGATGCATTAGTGAGTCTGGACTTCGACCGTGTTTTCTTTAAAAATGATTGCTTAACATTTTTGTTGGAAACTATATATTATTAACATGTATATATTATGTGATATATTAATCTCTTAACATGTTTGATATTGTATGATAGATGTCTACCTCTAGCACAAATCTCATTGACTCACCTAATAATAACGAAGAGTCGAATATATATTGGACTGATTCACAAGTTCCCGAAGAGGAACCGGAAGAAGAATCAGAACCGGAAGAAGAATCAGAACCGGAAGAGGAGGAACCGGAGGAGGAAATAGAACCGGTGGGGGAAATAATAAAACGGTTAAGTAAAAGAAAATCCTCAACCAACCGACCAAGGTTAATTATGGTCAATGGTGTTTCCGCCAAGGAAGCAAAATATTGGGAGGATTACCAATTCTCCGATGAATCGGATTCCGACGAGAATTCCGATGATGTTATAGAAATTACCCCAACTGAATTTAAAAAGGCAAAAGAAAATAATAAGGGAAAGGGCATAAAAATAGAGAAATCTAATTCCAACCCCGATGAACTTTATATGTATCGTCAACCCCCGAAGCCCTTAAGTTGTAACAATGACCCGGGAACCTCTAAACCACCAGGTTTTTCTAAACCGTTGTGGAAAACGACAGCTAGTATTAGGGGAACATCATATATCCCTAGAAACTTGGCAAAACGAACCAAAACCGAAGAAGAAGAAATGAGTGAGGTTGGAATAAGATAGTTGTATTCGTGTGGTGTAATATATGTAATATAGTGTGCTTATGCTTTATGATATATGTAAAAATTGCTTGTATTAATAAGTATTTTTTATGAATCTAACTCTTGTCTATTTTACAGTTTAAAAACACAAAATGGATAGACAACCCAATATTTTAAGAGACCTAACCGGAGACATGATTGATGAAATCTTGTCTAGAGTTGGTCAGAATTCCTCGGCACAACTATTTAAGGCGAGATCAGTTTGTAAGACATTCGAAGAACGTTCCAAGAATGTCTTGGTTTATAAAAGACTTTCGTTTGAAAGATGGGGGATATCACATTGGGAAACCCATAAGTTACAATGTGTTTACTTTGACGCATATATTGCGGGGAACCCAAATGCTATTTTACGCAACGGGTTAAGAAATTATTTTGACTCATTGTATCCGAATATAGGACTTCATGATTTAGAAAAAGTGGCTAACATGCAACATAAAGAAGCATGCTATGCTTACGGGTTAGTAATGTTCGCTTCTCACCAAAGTGAGAAAAAGAACATCGGGCTACAGTTATTAAACAAAACGTTCCCACAAGTGACGGAGTTGGTAATTGGGGTAAGAAATGAGGTTTTTAGGTTATTACGAGACTGTTGGTCATTACGTAACCCTCGTCCCGTTGACGACGTTACAACACGCTGTCTTATCAACGGCCATAACGGTTATGTTCCACAAGACCAAGGATGGGAAGTAGTCCTAGTAAAACCAGAATGCATGACTTGTTTCTGGACGTATGAATTACGTGTCTTTATTGCCTTTGCTGAACGACTTGTGTACTAGCTAGAATTATCTTCACAACTATCTTGTATCAAAGTTATTGTGTGCTATATTTCATGCTTTATGTAAAATAAGCGGTATTGTAAGTTTGTAAAATATTGTATAAAAGTTTGAACGCGAAATATTATTATAATAAGTTTTTCATATAGAATTGTAGTAGTTGAATTGTATATTAGCTACTAAGTATGAACTTAACGGGTAGGTACTACCCGAATTTAAACTTATAAAACGCTAATATGAAGAAAAAGCTTTTATAAATGAGTTCATATTATGCTACGAAATACTATTAACTACTCTTAATATTCTGTATGATTAACTTGTTCCATTTGACTATTTTGAAGGAAATGGCACCGACTACTCGACACACCGTGAATATGAATGAAGAGGAATTCCGTACTTTTCTAGCTTCAAACATAGCCGCAGTACAGGCTGCGCTACATACCAACAATAACAATGGATCTAGTAGTACAGGAAATCGTGTAGGATGCACCTACAAAGAATTCACTGCCTGCAAACCTTTGGAATTTGATGGAACCGAAGGACCGATCGGATTGAAACGGTGGACCGAGAAGGTCGAATCGGTGTTTGCCATAAGTAAGTGTACTGAAGAGGACAAAGTGAAGTACGCTACGCATACCTTCACAGGTTCTGCGTTAACATGGTGGAATACCTATCTAGAGCAAGTGGGACAAGATGATGCGTACGCACTACCGTGGTCAGCATTCAAGCACTTGATGAACGAGAAGTACCGTCCCAGAACCGAGGTCAATAAGCTCAAGACAGAACTTAGAGGGTTACGAACCCAAGGATTTGATATTACCACGTACGAAAGACGATTCACAGAATTGTGCCTATTGTGTCCGGGAGCGTTCGAAGATGAGGAAGAGAAGATCGACGCGTTTGTGAAAGGATTACCGGAAAGAATCCAAGAAGATATAAGTTCACACAAGCCCGCTTCCATACAACAGGCATGTAGAATGGCTCACAAACTAGTGAACCAGATTGAGGAAAGAATTAAAGAACAGACGGCTGAAGAGGCCAATGTGAAGCAAGTCAAAAGAAAGTGGGAGGAAAACGGTGATAAGAATCACCAATACAACAACAACAACAGCAATTACAATAATAATCGCAACAATTATCCCAACAATCGCAACATCAATCGCAACTACAACAAATGGCCCAACAACAACAACAACAACAGCAACTACAACAATCATCCCAACAACAATAACAACCGTAACAACAACAACAATCAGAAGCAGCTATGCCAAAGGTGTGAAAAGTATCACTCGGGGTTCTGCGCCAAATTTTGCAACAAGTGTAAAAGAAATGGTCATAGCGCGGTGAAGTGTGAGGTCTACGGACCAGGGGTTAACAGAACGAAAGGAACAAATGGTGTCGGAACGAGTAATGGCGGAGCAAGTAGTGTCGGAGCAAGTTATGCCAATGTAGTTTGTTATAAATGTGGAAAACCGGGCCACATTATTAGAAATTTCCCGAACCAGGAGAACACGAATGGACAAGGCCGCAGAAGAGTTTTCAATATTAATGCGCCAGAGGCACAGGAAGACCCGGAGCTTGTTACGGGTACGTTTCTTATTGACAATAAATCTGCTTACGTTTTATTTGATTCGGGTGCGGATAGAAGCTATATGAGTAGAGATTTTTGTGCTAAATTAAGTTGTCCATTGACGCCGTTTGATAGTAAATTTTTACTCGAATTAGCAAATGGTAAATTAATTTCAGCAGATAATATATGTCGGAATCGAGAAATTAAACTGGTTAGCGAAACATTTAAGATTGATTTGATACCAGTAGAGTTAGGGAGTTTTGATGTAATAGTTGGCATGGACTGGCTGAAGAAGGTGAAAGCAGAGATCGTATGTTATAAAAATGCAATTCGCATTGTACGCGAAGAAGGAGAACCCTTAATGGTGTACGGAGAAAAGGGCAACATGAAGCTACATCTTATTAGTAATTTGAAGGCACAAAAACTAATAAGAAAAGGTTGCTATGCTGTTCTAGCACACGTCGAGAAAGTACAAACTGAAGAAAAGAGCATCAATGATGTTCCCGTCGCAAAAGAATTTCCCGATGTATTTCTGAAAGAATTACCGGGACTACCTCCACATCGATCTGTTGAATTTCAAATAGATCTTGTACCAGGAGCTGCACCAATAGCTCGTGCTCCTTATAGACTCGCACCCAGCGAGATGAAAGAACTGCAAAGCCAACTGCAAGAACTATTAGAACGTGGTTTCATTCGACCAAGCACATCACCATGGGGAGCTCCTGTTTTGTTTGTCAAAAAGAAGGATGGTACATTTAGGTTGTGTATTGACTACAGAGAGTTGAACAAACTTACCATCAAAAACCGTTATCCACTGCCGAGAATTGACGACTTATTTGTGCAACTACAAGGCTCGTCGGTTTATTCGAAGATCGATTTACGTTCTGGATATCATCAAATGCGAGTAAAGGAGGATGATATTCCAAAAACTGCTTTTAGGACGCGTTATGGTCATTACGAGTTTATGGTTATGCCGTTTGGATTGACTAACGCACCAGCTGTGTTCATGGACCTTATGAACCGAGTGTGTGGGCCATATCTTGACAAGTTTGTCATTGTTTTCATCGATGACATACTTATTTACTCAAAGAATGATCAAGAGCACGAAGAACATTTGAGAAAAGTGCTAGAAGTATTGAGGAAAGAAAAACTATACGCTAAGTTTTCAAAGTATGCATTTTGGTTGGAAGAAGTTCAATTCCTCGGTCACATAGTGAACAAAGAAGGTATCCAGGTGGACCCGGCAAAGATCAAAACCGTTAAAAAGTGGGAAACCCCAAAAACTCCGAAGCATATACGTCAATTTTTAGGATTGGCAGGTTACTACAGAAGATTCATCCAAGATTTCTCCAAAATAGCAAAACCCTTGACTGCATTAACGCATAAAGGGAAGAAATTTGAATGGAAGGATGAACAAGAGGAGGCGTTTCAATTATTGAAGAAAAAGCTAACTACGGCACCTATATTGTCATTGCCTGAAGGGAATGATGATTTTGTGATTTATTGTGACGCATCAAAGCAAGGTCTCGGTTGTGTATTAATGCAACGAACGAAGGTGATTGCTTATGCGTCTAGACAATTGAAGATTCACGAGCAAAATTATACGACGCATGATTTGGAATTAGGCTCGGTTGTTTTTGCATTAAAGACTTGGAGGCACTACTTATATGGGGTCAAAAGTATTATATATACCGACCACAAAAGTCTTCAACACATATTTAATCAGAAACAACTGAATATGAGGCAGCGTAGGTGGATTGAATTGTTGAATGATTACGACTTTGAGATTCGTTACCACCCGAGGAAGGCAAATGTGGTAGCCGACGCCTTGAGCAGAAAGGACAGAGAACCCATTCGAGTAAAATCTATGAATATAATGATTCACACTAACCTTACTACTCAAATAAAGTAGGCGCAACAAGGAGTTTTAAAAGAAGGAAATTTAAAGGATGAAATACCCAAAGGATCGAAGAAGCATCTTAATATTCGGGAAGACGGAACCCGGTATAGGGCTGAAAGAATTTGGGTACCTAAATTTGGAGATATGAGAGAAATGGTACTTAGAGAAGCTCATAAAACCAGATACTCAATACATCCTGGAACGGGGAAGATGTACAAGGATCTTAAGAAACATTTTTGGTGGCCAGGTATGAAAGCTGATATTGCTAAATATGTAGGAGAATGTTTGACGTGTTCTAAAGTCAAAGCTGAACATCAGAAACCATCAGGTCTACTACAACAACCTGAAATCCCGGAATGGAAATGGGAAAACATTATCATGGATTTCATTACTAAATTGCCAAGGACTGCAAGTGGTTATGATACTATTTGGGTAATAGTTGATTGTCTCACCAAGTCAGCACACTTCCTGCCAATAAGAGAAGATGACAAGATGGAGAAGTTAGCACGACTATATTTGAAGGAAGTCGTCTCCAGACATGGAATACCAATCTCTATTATCTCTGATAGGGATGGCAGATTTATTTTAAGATTCTGGCAGACATTACAGCAAGCATTAGGAACTCGTCTAGACATGAGTACTGCCTATCATCCACAAACTGATGGGCAGAGTGAAAGGACGATACAAACGCTTGAAGACATGCTACGAGCATATGTTATTGATTTCGGAAACAGTTGGGATCGACATCTACCGTTAGCAGAATTTTCCTACAACAACAGCTACCATTCAAGCATTGAGATGGCGCTGTTTGAAGCACTTTATGGTAGAAAGTGCAGGTCTCCGATTTGTTGGAGTGAAGTGGGGGATAGACAGATTACGGTTCCGGAGATAATACAAGAAACTACCGAGAAAATCATCCAAATTCAACAAAGATTGAAAACCGCCCAGAGTCGACAAAAGAGCTACGCGGACAGTAAAAGAAAAGATATAGAGTTTGAAATTGGAGAAATGGTTATGCTTAAGGTTTCACCTTGGAAAGGCGTTGTTCGATTTGGTAAACGGGGGAAACTAAATCCAAGGTACATTGGACCATTCAAGATTATAGATCGTGTCGGACCAGTAGCTTACCAACTAGAGCTACCTCAACAACTCGCGGCTGTACATAACACTTTTCACGTCTCAAATTTGAAGAAATGTTTTGCTAAAGAAGATCTCACTATTCCATTGGACGAAATCCAAATCAATGAAAACTTCAATTCATTGAAGAACCCGTCGAAATAATGGATCGTGAGGTTAAGAGACTTAAACAAAACAAGATACCGATTGTTAAGGTTTGATGGAATGCTCGTAGAGGACCCGAGTTCACCTGGGAACGAGAAGATCAGATGAAGAAGAAATACTCGCATTTATTTCCAGAAGATACGTCAACACCTCCAACTGCTTAAAATTTCAGGACGAAATTTATTTAACGGGTAGGTACTGTAGTGGCCTGAACTTTTCCATGTTTATATATATATATTAAATGAAATTGTTATTTACATGATTAAGTGTTTCTAACATGTTAAGCAATCAAACTTTTTAAGACTTGATTAATTGAAATAGGTTTCATATAGACAATTGACCACCCAAGTTGACCGGTGATTCACGAACGTTAAAACTTGTAAAAACTATACGATGACATATATATGGTTATATATATAGTTAAAATGATTTTATTATAAGTATGTATCTCATTAGGTATTTTAACAATGAGTTATATACATAAAAATGAGACTATTAATTTAAGAAACTCGAAAACGATATATATAACGATTATCGTTATAACAACGTCTTACTAGGTACATATGAATCATATTAAGATATTGATACACTTGGTTAATTATGTTAAATGATAAGTAAATATATTATTAAGTGTATTAACAATGAAATACATATGTAAAAATAAGACTACTAACTTAATGATTTCGAAACGAGACATATATGTAACGATTATCTTTGTAACGACATTTAACTGTATATACATCATACTAAGATATATTATATATCATAATATCATGATAATATAACAATTTAACATCTCATTTGTTATAATAAATAATGGGTTAACAACATTCAACAAGATCGTTAACCTAAAGGTTTCAAAACAACATTTACATGTAACGACTAACGATGACTTAACGACTCAGTTAAAATGTATATACATGTAGTGTTTTAATATGTATTCATACACTTTTGAAAGAATTCAAGACACTTATCAAAATACTTCTACTTAACAAAAATGCTTACAATTACATCCTCGTTCAGTTTCATCAACAATTCTACTCGTATGCACCCGTATTCGTACTCGTACAATACACAGCTTTTAGATGTATGTACTATTGGTATATACACTCCAATGATCAGCTCTTAGCAGACCATGTGAGTCACCTAACACATGTGGGAACCATCATTTGGCAACTAGCATGAAATATCTCATAAAATTACAAAAATATGAGTAATCATTCATGACTTATTTACATGAAAACAAAATTACATATCCTTTATATCTAATCCATACACCAACGACCAAAAACACCTACAAACACTTTCATTCTTCAATTTTCTTCATCTAATTGATCTCTCTCAAGTTCTATCTTCAAGTTCTAAGTGTTCTTCATAAATTCCAAAAGTTCTAGTTTCATAAAATCAAGAATACTTCCAAGATTGCAAGTTTACTTCCAAGTTTTCTAAATCCATTCCAAGTAATCATCCAAGATCAAGAAACCTTTGTTACTTATAGTAGGTTATCTTTCTAATACAAGGTAATAATCATATTCAAACTTTAATTCAATTTCTATAACTATAACAATCTTATTTCGAGTAGAAATCTTACTTGAAATTGTTTTCGTGTCATGATTCTGCTTCAAGAACTTTCAAGCCATCCAAGGATCCTTTGAAGCTAGATCTATTTTTCTCATTTCCAGTAGGTTTATCCAAGGAACTTGAGGTAGTAATGATGTTCATAACATCATTCGATTCATACATATAAAGCTATCTTATTCGAAGGTTTAAACTTGTAATCACTAGAACATAGTTTGGTTAATTCTAAACTTGTTCGCAAATAAAAGTTAATCCTTCTAAATTGACTTTTAAAATCAACTAAACACATGTTCTATATCTATATGATATGCTAACTTAATGATTTAAAACCTGGAAACACGAAAAACACCGTAAAATCGGATTTACGCCGTCGTAGTAACACCGCGGGCTGTTTTGGGTTAGTTAATTAAAAACTATGATAAACTTTGATTTAAAAGTTGTTATTCTGAGAAAATGATTTTTATTATGAACATGAAACTATATCCAAAAATTATGGTTAAACTCAAAGTGGAAGTATGTTTTCTAAAATGGTCATCTAGACGTCGTTCTTTCGACTGAAATGACTACCTTTACAAAAACGACTTGTAACTTATTTTTCCGACTATAAACCTATACTTTTTTTGTTTAGATTCATAAAATAGAGTTCAATATGAAACCATAGCAATTTGATTCACTCTAAACGGATTTAAAATGAAGAAGTTATGGGTAAACCAAGATTGGATAATTTTTCTCATTTTAGCTACGTGAAAATTGGTAACAAATCTATTCCAACCATAACTTAATCAACTTGTATTGTATATTATGTAATCTTGAGATACTATAGACACGTATATAATGTTTCGACCTATCATGTCGACACAACTATATATATTTCGGAACAACCATAGACACTCTATATGTGAATGTTGGAGTTAGCTATACAGGGTTGAGGTTGATTCCAAAATATATATAGTTTGAGTTGTGATCAATACTGAGATACGTATACACTGGGTCGTGGATTGATTCAAGATAATATTTATCGATTTATTTCTGTACATCTAACTGTGGACAACTAGTTGTAGGTTACTAACGAGGACAGCTGACTTAATAAACTTAAAACATCAAAATATATTAAAAGTGTTGTAAATATATTTTGAACATACTTTGATATATATGTATATATTGTTATAGGTTCGTGAATCAACCAGTGGCCAAGTCTTACTTCCCGACGAAGTAAAAATCTGTGAAAGTGAGTTATAGTCCCACTTTTAAAATCTAATATTTTTGGGATGAGAATACATGCAGGTTTTATAAATGATTTACAAAATAGACACAAGTACGTGAAACTACATTCTATGGTTGAATTATCGAAATCGAATATGCCCCTTTTTCGCGTGGTTGACCATCTGTCAAAAGTGTGGGTGCTGAAAATCAGTTTCAGTAAGTGTGGTTGAATTCTATGATAATGTATTACGTCTGGCCAACGTAAGCACATTTTGGTAGATCATGCGGAAGTTTCAGTAAGTTAAGAAGAGAAGTAGGATAGTTTACTGCTTAAACTGTTGTTAATATGTGTTGCTTGATGAGATTTTGTTACCGTGACTTTTGACTTTGACCAGATTCCGAGGACGGAATCTATTTAAGTAGGGTAGATTTGTAACACCCGATAATTGGGCCTAGATGAAATGGCAATTTTGCCCTTACGTGCGTTTATATTGATATTTTATTAGTTGAATATTTATAGTCATTTGACTATTTGGTTAGGACCAGTTTGTGACAAGGGTCACAGAACAGGTTCATTTGTTTAAATTGGACTCCGTTAGGGTAGTCAAATTAAGTACGAAAGATATCAGATAACTGATAAATACCCGTGTGTTATGGGGTGGGTTTTTAACCCATTTATAAGCCTGTTTCCAGACTTTTCTTCCATTTTCCCAAATTAAATCAAGAACACCGTACCTAACTTCATCTCCTACCTCTAACCCAAATCTAATTCAAGTGTGTAATTGAACCAAGAAGCTTTAGAGATTGAATTCTTGCATCCTTGTAATCAATAATCCAGGTTAGCTTGCTTGAATTGTTGCTTGAATTCTTGATTAAATGGGTTTTTGTGTTCTTGAATAAAAGTGTGCTTTCTTAGCTTGAATCTTGATGAATTGTGTTTGTTAGTGTTGATTGTTGTTAGGTATATATTCTATAGTTGTTATATGATGTTTGATAATGCTAAAAACGAACATATATTTCATAGCATTATTCCTCAAGAAAGACAAGCTTTTAGTTGCAATTGTTCTATTTACAAGTGATATTCGTTTGTATAATAAAAGGTGAAGACAAAAGACAGATTCGACGAATTGAAGACGCAAACGACCAAAAAGCTCAAAAGTACAAAAGACAATCAAAAAGGTTCCAATTATTGATAAGAAACGTCTCGAAATCACAAGAGTACAAGATTCAAAACGCAAAGTACAAAATATTAAATTGTACGCGAGGACGTTCGAAAATCCGAAACCGGGACCAGAGTCAACTCTTAACGCTCGACGCAACGGACTAAAAATTACAAGTTAACTATGTATATAAATATAATATAATATATAATTAATTATATTAATTATATATATATTATATATATATATTAAAAACCGTCGGCAGAGAAAACTCCAAGGACTGAGCTGTAAAATTAACCTCCGCGACTCGCGGAGTTTGAAGGGGATTTTGCCGCGAGTCACGGAGCCCCAAATTTCAACTCTGGCTATAAAGCAAACCGAATTCTGATCAAAATTTCATATTCTATTTTCTCTCTTCTCTATCTATACGATATATATATATATATATATATATATAATTTATATTTTAATTTTAATTTTAATTATAATTCTAATAATAAGGGTATGTTAGCGAATGTTGTAAGGGTGTAAGTCGAAATTCTGTCCGTGTAACGCTACGCTATTTTTAATCATTGTAAGTTATGTTCAACCTTTTTATATTAATGTCTCGTAGCTAAGTTATTATTATGCTTATTTAAAACGAAGTAATCATGATGTTGGGCTAATTACTAAAAGTGGGTAATTGGGCTTTGTACCATAATTGGGGTTTGGACAAAAGAACGACACTTGTGGAAATTAGACTATGGGCTATTAATGGGCTTTATATTTGTTTAACTAAATGATAGTTTGTTAATGTTAATATAAAGATTTACAATTGGGCGTCCCTATAATTTACCATATACACTCAATCGGACACGATGGGCGGGGTATTTATATGTACGAATAATCGTTCATTTAACCGGACACGGGAATGGATTAATAGCCACTAGAATAATTAAAACAGGGGTGAAATTACATTCAAGGGTAATTGGTGTAATTGTTAACAAAGTAGTAAAACCTTGGTTTACACGCAGTCGATAACCTGGTGTATTCATTAAACAAAGTATTAAAACCTTGTTACAATTCGAATCCCCAATTAGTTGGAATATTTATCTTCGGGTATAATAATAATTTGACAAGGACACTTGCAATTTATATTTATGACTGATGGACTGTTATGGACAAAAACCAGACGGACATATTAAATAATCCAGGACAAAGGACAATTAACCCATGGGCATAAAACTAAAATCAACACGTCAAACATCATGATTACGGAAGTTTAAATAAGCATAATTCTTTTATTTCATATTTAATTTCCTTTATTTTATATTTAATTGCACTTCTAATTATCGCACTTTTATTTATTGTTATTTAATCGCACTTTTAATTATCGTACTTTTTAATTATCGCAATTTTATTTTATCGCACTTTTATTATTCGCAATTTCATTATCGTTATTTACTTTACGCTTTAATTTAAGTCTTGTATTTATTTTATATTTTACATTAGGTTTTAACTGCGACTAAAGTCTTAAAATCGACAAACCGGTCATTAAACGGTAAAAACCCCCCTTTATAATAATAATATTACTTATATATATATTTGTATTTTTATAAAAGTAAACTAATATAGCGTTGAGCTTTGTTTAAAGATTTCCCTGTGGAACGAACCGGACTTACTAAAAACTACACTATTGTACGATTAGGTACACTGCCTATAAGTGTTGTAGCAAGGTTTAAGTATATCCATGCTATAAATAAATAAATATCTTGTGTAAAATTGTATCGTATTTAATAGTATTTTCCTAGTAAAATATAAACTATTTTATATACACCTCGCATAACATCAAGTATTTTTGGCGCCGCTGCCGGGGACTATCTTAAAAGCCGGAAGCGCAACGCTAATATAAAAAAAAAAAAAAAGATTTTTAGTTACTTTTATTAAAAGTCGTTTTTGTAAAAATACGTTTTAAAAATTCGAAAATATAAAAAGAAAAACAAAAATATAAGTATTTTTAAGATTTTGTTAAATATTTAAGTTTTATAAGTTTCTTTATTTTTATTTTAGTTTATAAAAATATAAGTTTTATTTTAAAATCTTTTATTTATTTAAAAACAGAAAACAGAAAATAAAAAAAAAATATATATATATATATAAACGCGTAAAAAATTCAAACCTGTCAACTGAATTTCTGAACCCCGCGACTCGCGGGGTTTAAAGCTTTAATTGCCGCGACTCGCGGAGCCTTTCTGACAGGCGACAGGAAGCCCTAAACCTGCATTAATTACGGGTTATTATTAATTATAATTATTATTTAAACCTAATTATTATTATTATTATTATTAGTTTTATTTTTATTTTTACTTTTTATTTAATTTATGTATTTAGTATTAATTAGTTTTATTAAATTATAAAATTAGTAGTTTTATTAAATAAATAATATAAAAATAATATTTTTATAAAAATTGTAATTTTTTACAACTTTTTGTATATTTTTATATTTTGTCCCTTTTTAATCGTTGTAGCATAACTTTTGTATTTTTAGCTCATATTTAATTTTAAACTTAGTTTTTGCTATAGTTATTTTTACTCCTAGATTTTTAGGCTTTGCCGTAGAATTCCTTAAGTGCTTTTTCTTTAGACTAAGATTTAGGTGCTTTAAAATTTTGCGACGCCTTTTTTTAGTTTCTTTTTAAGTTATTTCCATTTGGGATTTAGTTTTTCCTGTAAGCTTTAATATTTTTAGACCTTTTACTATGTACCAATTATCATTCCAATTAGTAATATCAATTTGCGATTATGATTTTAAGTTAGTTGTAGTAATAAGGTTAAATTAGTTAAGTATTTTTAAGTTTTTATAAGTTTCTTTTATTTTTCCGTCACCTTTTATTTTTCAACCATTTTTCTTTTTCGACCTTTTGCGACGAACTCTTTTTCTCTCTTATTTCTCGCCATTCTAGTTTTTAGGACTTAGAATTTTTTCTACTTCTTATCTAAATTTCTTAAAATTACGAAAATTTATTTTAAGTGGTTAAATTAATAGACATCAAAATTTTCTGGTTCGTAGTAATAGTTGGATTTGTACGTGGACCGGGTTATTGGAGCCAAATAGTCCTCAATTATATTGAGACCAAACGAATCCTGCCCCTCTGCTGCATCTTTTGGCTATTCGAAACGTGGGCAAAATCAGAAAAGTCTATTGATTGGATAACTTATTATAATTTTTCTTTCCTTTTTTAAAAAAACTAATAGGATATTCAGTGAATGCACCGAGCAAGACGTTCACCACCTTTTGTACGTTCACCACCTGTAACTCGATCAAGACATCGTTTAACAAATATAACCGTCGTTGATTTTTCTTTAGAATCGTCATCCAGTCAACCAAGTACTTCAGTTCAAATTTCCGATAATCCATTTTTTGAACCCAACATCACAATTGAGAATCCAGAGAATATTCAGGAACGGTTCATAGATCCTGAACCACTAAACTTTCCTCCAGAGCCACCAATCATTCAAACAGAGATTGTTGAGGAACGAACTATTAAATCAGAATCATCTAGTGATACCGATTCAACAAATTCAATTATGGAGAATCTGGAACCTTTAAGTATGGAAGACCGAATGAGAGCTAAACGCACTGGCCAAGGTCACGCAATTACTCATCCAGACATTAATGCGCCAGATTATGAAATCAAAGGACAAATTCTACACATGGTGACTAATCAATGCCAATTTAGTGGTGCGCCGAAGGAAGATCCAAATGAACATCTACGTACCTTTAATAGGATCTGCACACTATTTAAAATCCGAGAAGTGGAGGATGAACAGATATATCTCATGTTATTTCCCTGGACTTTAAAGGGAGAAGCCAAAGATTGGTTGGAATCGTTACCTGAAGGGGCAATCGATACATGGGATGTTTTAGTTGACAAATTTCTTAAACAATTCTTTCCTGCATCTAAAGCCGTAAGACTTCAAGCAGAAATTGTTACGTTCACACAGAAACCAAATGAAACTCTATATGAGGCGTGGACAAGATATGGAAAGTTGTTAAGAGGATGTCCGCAACATGGTTTAGACACCTGTCAAATAGTACAAATATTCTACCGAGGATGCGACATCACTACAAGGAAAGACATAGATATAGCAGCTGGTGGTTCTATTATGAAGAAAACCGAAACTGATGCTTACAAAATTATTGATAATACTGCTTCCCACTCACATGAGTGGCACCAAGAAAAAGATATCATTAGATCATCTAAAGCAGCTAGAGCCGATTCTAGCCATGACTTAGATTCCATTTCCGCAAAGATAGATGCTGTGGAACGACGAATGGAAAAGATGACTAAAGATATTCACTCAATACGAATTAGTTGTGAGCAGTGTGGAGGACCACATTTGACAAAAGATTGTCTCAGTATTGAATTAACAATGGAACAAAGAGAGAATATTTCATACATAAACCAAAGGCCTGGAAATAATTATCAGAATAATTATCAACCGCCAAGACCGATTTACAATCAAAACCAAAATTATAACCGAAATATTCCATACAACAACCAACAAGGTCCTAGCAATCAACAAGTATCCAATAATAATTACAATCAGCAAAGACCAAATTTTCAAAACAAACCACCACAACAAACCGATGATAAAAAGCCGAATTTAGAAGATATGATGACGAAGCTAGTTGAAACTCAAACACAGTTTTTCACATCTCAGAAACAAACCAATGAACAAAATGCTCAAGCATTTAGAAACCAACAAGCTTCTATTCAAAATCTGGAACAAGAAGTGAGTAACCTAGCAAGGTTAATAGGTGAAAGAAAACCGGGAAGTCTACCTAGCGATACAAATGCTAACCCCCGGAATGAAACAGCTAAAGCCATTACCACAAGAAGTGGTACAACACTTAAACCACCTGAAATACCTGTAACTTCTGATGAAACTATTCCTACTCCACAAGAACCACAACCTGATCAAGATAAGGAAAAAGAACCGGTAGTTGAAAAGGTTAATGAAGATAACACAGTTAAGGATAAACCTTATGTTAAACCATACCAACCACCACTTCCTTACCCGAGTAAAATGAAGAAAGAAAAACTTGAAGCCGAGCAATCCAAATTTTTGGATATGTTTAAACAGATAAATGTAAATCTTCCTTTCATTGATGTGATTTCAGGAATGCCAAGATATGCTAAATTCTTGAAAGATCTAATCACGAATAGAAAGAAAATGGAAGAACTCTCGGCTGTTACTATGAATGCTAATTGTTCAGCAGTGCTGTTGAATAAGATACCAGAAAAATTATCTGATCCAGGAAGTTTCACAATTCCATGTTTTCTGGGTAGTCTTAGTTCAATAGAAGCATTGGCAGACTTAGGTGCTAGTATAAATTTAATGCCGTATTCACTATACACTAAACTAGACCTTGGAGAATTGAAACCAACCAGAATAAGCATACAACTAGCCGATAGATCAATAAAATATCCTAGAGGAATAATGGAGAACATGCTAGTTAAAGTTGGTACTTTAGTATTCCCAGTAGATTTTGTTGTTCTGGACATGGAAGAAGATTCTCAAGTTCCTCTCATATTAGGAAGACCATTCTTAAACACGGCTAAAGCAATGATAGACGTGTTCGGTAAGAAACTGACCCTAAGTATAGAGGATGAGAGTGTTACCTTTTCAGTTGATAGAGCAATGCAACAACCACAATCTGCAGATGATACATGTTATTATATTCAAACTATAGATGCACATGCAGAATTATTAGAAGAATTTCCAGAATTACAAGGGACAGGAGAATGTTCTTTAGGAGAAGGTAATGAACCAATTGATGAAGCTGAAATGTTAGCTACACTTATAGCTAATGGATATGAACCAACAACAGAAGAAATTCAAATGCTAAAAGAAGAAGACAGATATCGATATAAATCATCGATAGAAGAACCTCCGAAATTAGAGTTAAAGCCACTTCCAAACCATTTGGAATACGCTTATTTACATGGTGAATCTGAATTACCTGTAATAATATCGTCTTCTCTTACTGAAAATGAGAAATCACAACTCATTTCTATGTTGAAAGCTCATAAACCAGCCATTGCATGGAAGATTCATGATATTAAAGGAATAAGTCCTTCGTATTGCACACATAAAATCCTTATGGAAGAAGGTCATAAAAAGTATGTGCAACGCCAACGAAGACTAAATCCTAATATGAAAGATGTAGTTAAGAAAGAGATTATTAAACTGCTAGATGCAAGTTTGATATATCCAATTTCTGATAGTCCATGGGTAAGCCCAGTTCAATGCGTACCTAAGAAGGGTGGCATGACTGTCATTACAAATGAGAAAAATGAGCTTATTCCTACTAGGACTGTAACAGGATGGCGTGTATGTATTGATTATAGAAAATTAAATGACGCCACCAGAAAAGATCACTTTCCCTTACCTTTCATAGATCAAATGTTGGAAAGATTAGCCGGAAATAGTTACTATTGTTTTCTAGATGGATTTTCCGGATATTTTCAAATTCCAATAGCACCCGAGGACCAAGAGAAAACCACATTCACGTGCCCTTATGGTACTTTTGCTTACAAAAGAATGCCATTTGGACTTTGTAACGCCCCTGCAACCTTTCAAAGGTGTATGATGGCGATTTTTCATGACATGATAGAAGAATGCATGGAAGTATTCATGGATGACTTTTCAGTCTTCGGTGATACATTTAAATCATGTCTAGTTAATCTGGAACGAATGCTAATTAGATGCGAAAAATCAAATCTAGTACTTAATTGGGAGAAATGCCATTTCATGGTTAAAGAAGGCATCGTTCTTGGACATAAAATTTCAAAAGAAGGGATTGAAGTGGATAGAGCTAAAGTAGATGTAATTGCTAAACTTCCACATCCCACCAATGTTAGAGGAGTTAGGAGTTTTCTAGGGCATGCCGGTTTTTACCGACGTTTTATAAAAGATTTTTCTAAAATTGCCACTCCTATGAATAAACTCCTAGAAAAGGATGCGCCATTCATCTTTTCAGATGAGTGTATCAAATCTTTTAATATTCTTAAAGAAAAACTCACTAATGCACCAATCATGATAACACCAAATTGGAATCTACCATTTGAACTAATGTGCGATGCAAGTGATTTTGCAATGGGAGCCGTTTTAGGACAAAGGATTGAAAAACGATTTCAAACTATATATTATGCTAGTAAGACATTACAAGGAGCACAAACAAACTATACAACTACTGAAAAAGAACTCCTTGCTATTGTCTTTGCTTTTGACAAATTCCGAGCATATCTCGTTCTAGCAAAAACGGTGGTCTATACCGACCATTCTGCTCTTAGATACCTATTTTCAAAACAAGATGCTAAACCAAGATTAATCCGTTGGATCTTACTCTTACAAGAGTTTGATATTGAAATCCGAGATAAAAGAGGAGCAGAAAATCTCGCCGCTGATCATCTTTCTCGTCTTGAAAATCCCGAATTAGAAGTTCTGAATGAATCGGCCATACAAGACAACTTTCCTGATGAATATCTATTGAAGATAGATTATAAAGAAATCCCATGGTTTGCAGACTATGCAAACTACTTAGTTTGTGGATTCCTTGAAAAAGGATTATCGTACCAAAGACGAAAGAAATTCTTCAGTGATATAAAACACTATTTCTGGGAAGATCCACATCTGTTTAAAAGTTGTCCCGATGGAATAATACGCCGATGTGTATTTGGAGATGAAGCTAGTAAAATTTTAAACCATTGTCACACAGGACCAACAGGAGGGCATTATGGGCCTCAACTAACAGCAAGAAAAGTTTATGAAGCTGGATTCTATTGGCCTACAATTTACAAAGACGCACACCTTCTTTGCAAATCCTGTGATGCATGTCAAAGGGCCGGAAAAATAAGTCAACGTGATGAAATGCCACAAAATGTCATCCAAGTATGTGAAGTATTTGACATTTGGGGTATTGACTTTATGGGTCCATTTCCAAAATCTCATAATAATCTATATATACTCGTAGCCATTGATTATGTATCTAAATGGGCGGAAGCACAAGCTCTCCCAACTAACGATGCACGAGTTGTAGTCAACTTTTTAAAACGTCTTTTTGCAAGGTTTGGAACACCGAAAGCTTTAATAAGTGATCGGGGTACTCATTTCTGTAATAATCAACTTGAGAAAGTTCTTAAAAGATATGGAGTAACTCATAAAATCTCCACCGCATATCATCCACAAACAAGTGGACAAGTTGAAAATACCAACCGAGCTTTAAAACGTATTCTAGAGAAAACCGTAGGATCAAATCCGAAGGAATGGTCTATTAAATTGGAGGATGCACTCTGGGCTTTTAGAGCAGCCTACAAAACTCCAATTGGAACCACACCTTTTAGACTTGTTTATGAAAAAGCATGTCATCTTCCAGTAGAAATTGAACACAAAGCATTTTGGGCTTTGAAGACATGTAATCTTGATTTACATGAAGTCGGACGTCTACGATTAAGTCAACTAAACGAATTAGAAGAATTAAGACATGAAGCATACGAAAATTCGTTAATCTATAAAGAAAGAATGAAGAAATGGCATGATAAAAGAATCAGAAGTTCAAAAGAATTTAAAGAAGGAGACAGAGTTCTTCTTTTCAATTCACGATTCAAGCTATTTCCTGGAAAATTGAAATCAAGATGGTCTGGACCATTCATAGTCAAAAGAGTTTTCCCATACGGAACGATAGAATTAATAAATTCAAATGGGATTGAATTTAAAGTTAATGGTCACAGAGTTAAACATTACATACATGGTCCGATGGAAGTCGACAACGAAGTTAATCACAATTTCGACACCACAGCTAACTAAGTGTGGGGAGAATCAAGTCTTTAAAGGATAATATGTATTTCTGTTAGAGTTAGATTGTCTGTTTTCGTGTAGTTCTCGAAAATGGAACACGTATGGTCTTTCCCTAGCAGACCCTAAAGAACTAGTCTTCTCCCCCCATTCTGAATTTTTATTTTTTTTAGGTTTCTACGAAATGAAGACTGCCTGTGAACTAAACCATGGTCTAATGCTACACGCTTTGATCACTAAACGTAATAATGACATACTACCGAGCGAATTAGTATCAGTAATCAGAGAAAGAATGGATGGAGTTAGAAAAGAATCCAGATGCGAAGATAATAAGTTACAATTTGGTAAAGGAAAATCAAAATCCGCAGCGAAAAGAAGAGCACGACACCTAGAAAGATGTCACAAATGCGGAAAATGGTCACATGGAGGTAAATGTTCAAATAATCAAACCTATTCAAATACCGAATTTGTTACTTTATGCAGAGACGGACCGCTCATATGTTTAGAAGAAAAGACACTGAATGCTCGAGGTTACGCCTATGTAGCCATGGAAAACCAATTAAACCGACTATCATATGAATGGAATAGATCATATAACTAAGAAATCTATTTCACAGGTATGTCTGTACAGTTTTTATTTTTATTTTTATTTTTAACCTTTTGATAATAAACGCTAATTTGTTCGCTAAAAAGTATTAAATTGGTATTGAATAAAATTAGGTTTGGCGACCGAAATTATTGATATCATTCAAAAATTTATTACATCACTGCGAAATTTAACGTTTATTCTTAAGGTATAAATATCTTTAATCAATCAACCCAAAATATTTCAAAAATTCGTCATGAGTTAAATTAGGTCTTGGAACCGAAATTACTTTACCGAAAAGAGGGGCGCATATTTTTGATAATATTTGATTGATTAAAGTGGGATAAAAAGACAAAAAGATTTTTAATTTTATTTTTACCATGTTTTTAAAATTAATATTTAAATCTTAAATTAATATTGTAAACTTTGTAAAAACAATATATTTAAAATTGTAAATATTTGAAAAATTAATATAAGTTTGATATGAATTTATAAATTTTTAAATTAAGTTTGGTATGAATTTTTAATTTTTAAAATATTAATTTTTAATTTTATGCATTTCAAATTTTAAGTTTGGTGTGAATTTTTAATATTAATTTTGAATTTTATATTTAAGTTGTGTGAATTTAAAAACAAAAAATTTATTTTATCTCATTAAGTTAAGAATATGATTTTTAAAATTCGTCGTAAGTTGAAGACTAGGTCTTTGAACCGAAATTGCTTTACCCGAGGGAGGGACGAGAACTTTTATTATCATTATTTTTAATCTTATTGATTTAAAGTATGCCAAAAACATTAAAAAACCCAAAAATCTTAGCTTTTAAAACAATCGCTACAAAAAGACAAATTTTAAAATTTTGTCGAAGGACGGACTAGGACATCGATCCGAAACGACCTCGTCCTAAATAACAAGGGAAACAAAATTTTAAAATTAATTACTTAATTGTTTTAATAAGTTAATGATATATAAAAAAAAAAAAAAATACCAAACTCCGCGACTCGCGGAGTTTGGTGCTTAAATCTCCGCGACTCGCGGAGGGATCAAAACCCAGAAAAAAAAAATAATAAACACCCGAACTGATCAGCTCCCCCACACAAAAACACCCGAAAACAGCTGCGAAAAACCCCGAAAAACCACCCAAAAACACCCCAAAAATCCCAATTTTTAACCGTTAATCACCAAATTTTTTGCTAAAATCATGTTGAGAAGGATGCTATCTAAGAATTACTCAAGAAAAAGGTAAATTTCTACACCTAAACACCATTTAATCCGAAATTTGATGTTCTTGAGCTATTTTTTCCCCAATTTGATTTTGATGCTTTTTAGTGTAATTAGACTTAAATTGTTTATGTATTATGCTTGTATAACCTAGATTGATGCTGTTTAACATGATTAGAAGCCTTAAACTTCAAATTTTGAATAATCTAGGGTTTGTGTTCTTGAGCAAATTTGGGGCTTTTTGATATAAACAGGTTATGGCCGATTTTTGTCATGAATTGTTGCTAAATTGAGTAGTGTAACATGTCTAGGTAGTTAAATGATCCAAACTTTGAGCCTAAACATGATTTTGAGAATTAAAGTGGACTTTTTCAAGTCTAAAATTCATGAACTTGATTTTTGAAAGATAATGCCATTTGAGACTTGTTTAATTGCTAGTAATGATTATTTTGACATGTTATTTGAGTTGAATGCTTATGAACTTGGCGAAAATTTTCGTATATGCTTATTTGAAAAAGTGTAGATTTGATAAAAATGTGAAAATAAGCTTAAGTTTGATATAAATTGATAATGTCATTGTAATTATTTTGATTGATGATTTTGCTGACACTAATGCATATTTGGATGCACAAAATTTGTGTTTGGTGTGTTTTGCAGAATGAAAGGGGTGAATCTTCATCCCAAGCCCGCAATGCTCCTGCTGAGAATTTGGAACAACAGGAGGTGGATAACTACTACAAGCAGGATGTACCTCATCCAGTCATGACCTTTTCCGATATGCATTTGGAAGAGTTGCACCCGAACCTGAGATTTGACAGACTTTGGATAGATTATCCAAAATATCAACGGGGTTTGCATACTCTTCACTCTAAGGTTGTTGAGGTACCGAGGGTCATAGAATGGGGACCCTTAGAAGCTGTAGAATTGGCCGGGCCAATTAGGGAATTACTTGTACAGAGGTATGGTAATTCTTCTTTTAATGACTGGATATGTTTATTCACCATACGCAGACCTGTATATAAAGTATGGTGTGAAGAGTTGTTATGTAGTATAGAGTTGAATGATCGGGTAGCTAGTTTAACCGATCGTTCTTTTTTTTAGATTTTTGTTAGGCGGTTCGATGCGCCACATGTCTTTACTAGACATGGCTCAGGCTTTACGTATATATACGCCTGAGGAGTTAGCGTCTGCCGATTGTAGAGGATTGATACTAAACGGTAGAAAGATAGATGAGAATTTTGATACACACGGTGTGTGGAGTCAAATGACAAGCCATCACCGTTTCAAAGGGGGAAACTACTCTTATTTGGATATAGATAGAGCCGAATTAAGAGTGATACATAGGTTTTTAGCTAATTCGATTACACAAAGGGGTAAGAACAAAGAAAAAGTAAATGAACAAGATTTGTTTTACCATATGTGTATTCGAGACCCACAGAGCGCTGTAAGTATACCATATTGTGTGGGTTATTATTTATCAGCTATGGTTCGGGGGATGCGACCACATAGCATAATAGGAGGTGGTATTTTTATTACTTTGATTGGTGAATATCTCGGTGTGGATATAAGTCGGGGGGGATTATTACTAGAAGAACCGGAACCCCGCGATACTATAGGTTTAAATGTATACCATGGTGCGAAAGTTTTGAAGAGGCGAAATAACGCCGCAGTACGATACCATGGTAGACATCCACAGGTGGAGAGAAACCAGCAGCAAGGTAATGTAGGAGGGGGGAATGAGATGCAAGAAATGCATAGGTTTATAGCTTCTCAGGAATACGAAAATGCTAGACAGAGAGCATTTGAAGATTGGCAAGTTCATCAGAACCAGATCATAGCTCATTGCCAACATATAGGTAGAAACTATATTCCTACACCGAAACCCGTCTTCCCTCCTTGGTCGATAGAGATGCAGCCACCATATCCTACGTATGACCCTGCCGAAGCATTCTATAGCACTTATGGTTATGCCTGGAACCCCTATTGGTACCAATATCATCCTTAGTTTACTTATTATTTTTTTATTTTGTAATTTGTAATTATTGATATATTTAATATTTTTGTTAATATTGTAATCATTTTTATAATTATCTAACTTTTATTCTTAGATTTTAATAATTTTTGAATGTGGGGTAATATACCAAACTTCAAAAATATGTATATATGTTTGCAAGTTTATCTTATGTACACAACAGGGTAAAACAACGCATTTTCAAAGACTGGCATTAAGTTCAGCAAAAGCAACTAATTTTGACGACAAGATGCAAAATATATGTGAAATAACAACAAGACGGAATGAACAAATGATGTGCACCATTTATCATTCAGCAAACAAACGCCAATATATTTGGAAACTTTGGTAAAATTTAATCATTTTCACACAAATCACCCTCAATAATTTAAATTGTTACTGATTTCTTGCAAATGAGGGCATTGCAAGATCTTAAGTGTGGGAAGGGGTTAAATTCTTTCGGATTTTAAAATTTTTTTACTTTATACACTTGGTTACCATTAAAAATACTAGTAAAGCAGTAGTTGTATTAGAATCTAGTGCTCTCTGATAAAAAAGAACAGCCCTAGTCTTATATACTGACTACCCAATTCTAGTAAAAATTTTCAATTAAATGAATTCAAATCATGTTTATACATATTTATGAACGATAAAACTAGGTTTTAACACCGAAATTATTGTTACCTCGGAAAGGACATAAATTGAGAAACAAACTAAAATGTTAAAATTCATTTAAAATGGAATAGAGGACGATAAAAAGGAAAATAAAAGCCAAGTGTGGGAAAATTTACCAAGTTATCTTAAACATATGTCACATATATCTGTAACAAATAACTGAAAATACTTTTGCTTTGGACTAAACTAAACTGTTTTACCCGATGAAAGAAAAGAAAAGATGGATCTACACGATGAATCAATTCCATCACTAAAAGGAAGTAAAGTCTTCCGAAAAAGACACGCGCTTCTTGATTTAGGTCATGAAGTTGTCGTCCAGACCAGCTGTAGGTTGACGAAAAATCTAGAAAAGTCATCACTAAAATCAGCAGGAAATCCACGGACCTCAGCATTAAACAGGGTCGCCATGTGGTCAGATTTATCCTAACCATGAGAAGGATTTATCTCGTACAATGGGGGGGCACCATGCAAATTAGCTGGATAAGACTAATGAATCAGATCCCCAGAAAGGATAATCTCCTTAAAGATTAAAAATCAGCTTTTAAGACTGATATTACTCAATCCTAGAGATTGACCTTAAAGATTGAGAATTACAAACTCATGGAATTCGATGATATCTAAACTCGAGCTTAAACGAGAAAATATTTTGATCAAAAATTACAAACCGATTTGTTTTCTGAAAACCCTATTTTCAATGCGTTCATTACCATTGAACGTAAAATCCTAGGAATTCACCTGGAATTCATTAGGTCACCTGAACTAAATCGGGTGTCAACCGTAAGAACGGTGGTTGCATAGTGGTCAAAGACAGGACCTTGTGCCATACCGAAAAATTATAAGGGTGAGCTTTACTATTGCTCCTACCAAGGATAGTAATTGCGTCCGACACGTTATAGACCATAATCAAAAGCATGTCACGGGACATTGCCTTAACAGTTGCTTGTTCAACGCTTTCCTTTACAACCGGACGGTAGTTTGCCGAAAGGTAATATACGGAACAAGTAAACTGGACGTGTTGCTTTCCTAATACAAGGTTAGCAAGTGGGTGACACAAAACCGCAAGTTTTGAGCTAAAATTTTCAAATCTGAAACCCACCAAACCCACAAAAATATTTTGCAAACACCGGTAAAGGGTTATTCCGGAAAACTTATCTAGGGTAAAAACTAGATATCAAAAGATCAAATGTTTTCATAAAGATCCAATTTCCTTAATGGATCTAAATTTTTATAGTCATGTGGGACTGTAAACCATATCGTTACTACCATTGTTTATACCGCCGTATAGAAATCACTGATGTACAAAGTGTGAAGAATAAAGAAGTGATTCTAGTATTTCAAGACGATATTGCTTGAGGACAAGCAACGCTCAAGTGTGGGAATATTTGATAATGCTAAAAACGAACATATATTTCATAGCATTATTCCTCAAGAAAGACAAGCTTTTAGTTGCAATTGTTCTATTTACAAGTGATATTCGTTTGTATAATAAAAGGTGAAGACAAAAGACAGATTCGACGAATTGAAGACGCAAACGACCAAAAAGCTCAAAAGTACAAAAGACAATCAAAAAGGTTCCAATTATTGATAAGAAACGTCTCGAAATCACAAGAGTACAAGATTCAAAACGCAAAGTACAAAATATTAAATTGTACGCGAGGACGTTCGAAAATCCGGAACCGGGACCAGAGTCAACTCTTAACGCTCGACGCAACGGACTAAAAATTACAAGTTAACTATGTATATAAATATAATATAATATATAATTAATTATATTAATTATATATATATTATATATATATTAAAAACCGTCGGCAGAGAAAACTCCAAGGACTGAGCTGTAAAATTAACCTCCGCGACTCGCGGAGTTTGAAGGGGATTTTGCCGCGAGTCGCGGAGCCCTAAATTTCAACTCTGGCTATAAAGCAAACCGAATTCTGATCAAAATTTCATATTCTATTTTCTCTCTTCTCTATCTATACGATATATATATATATATATATATATATATATATATATATAATTTATATTTTAATTTTAATTTTAATTATAATTCTAATAATAAGGGTATGTTAGCGAATGTTGTAAGGGTGTAAGTCGAAATTCTGTCCGTGTAACGCTACGCTATTTTTAATCATTGTAAGTTATGTTCAACCTTTTTATATTAATGTCTCGTAGCTAAGTTATTATTATGCTTATTTAAAACGAAGTAATCATGATGTTGGGCTAATTACTAAAAGTGGGTAATTGGGCTTTGTACCATAATTGGGGTTTGGACAAAAGAACGACACTTGTGGAAATTAGACTATGGGCTATTAATGGGCTTTATATTTGTTTAACTAAATGATAGTTTGTTAATGTTAATATAAAGATTTACAATTGGGCGTCCCTATAATTTACCATATACACTCAATCGGACACGATGGGCGGGGTATTTATATGTACGAATAATCGTTCATTTAACCGGACACGGGAATGGATTAATAGCCACTAGAATAATTAAAACAGGGGTGAAATTACATTCAAGGGTAATTGGTGTAATTGTTAACAAAGTAGTAAAACCTTGGTTTACACGCAGTCGATAACCTGGTGTATTCATTAAACAAAGTATTAAAACCTTGTTACAATTCGAATCCCCAATTAGTTGGAATATTTATCTTCGGGTATAATAATAATTTGACAAGGACACTTGCAATTTATATTTATGACTGATGGACTGTTATGGACAAAAACCAGACGGACATATTAAATAATCCAGGACAAAGGACAATTAACCCATGGGCATAAAACTAAAATCAACACGTCAAACATCATGATTACGGAAGTTTAAATAAGCATAATTCTTTTATTTCATATTTAATTTCCTTTATTTTATATTTAATTGCACTTCTAATTATCGCACTTTTATTTATTGTTATTTAATCGCACTTTTAATTATCGTACTTTTTAATTATCGCAATTTTATTTTATCGCACTTTTATTATTCGCAATTTCATTATCGTTATTTACTTTACGCTTTAATTTAAGTCTTGTATTTATTTTATATTTTACATTAGGTTTTAACTGCGACTAAAGTCTTAAAATCGACAAACCGGTCATTAAACGGTAAAAACCCCCCTTTATAATAATAATATTACTTATATATATATTTGTATTTTTATAAAAGTAAACTAATATAGCGTTGAGCTTTGTTTAAAGATTTCCCTGTGGAACGAACCGGACTTACTAAAAACTACACTATTGTACGATTAGGTACACTGCCTATAAGTGTTGTAGCAAGGTTTAAGTATATCCATTCTATAAATAAATAAATATCTTGTGTAAAATTGTATCGTATTTAATAGTATTCTCCTAGTAAAATATAAACTATTTTATATACACCTCGCATAACATCAATGTTTTTAAGTGGTTTCATGATCAGATTGAGCAAAAATCATGATTTTGGGTCAAAAAACGCGAAAACAACGTGCTGAAACTGATTTTCAGCACCCACACTTTTGACAGATGGTCAACCACGCGGTCAAGGGGCATATTCGATTTCGATAATTTAACCATAGAATGTAGTTTCACGTACTTGTGTCTATTTTGTAAATCATTTATAAAACCTGCATGTATTCTCATCCCAAAAATATTAGATTTTAAAAGTGGGACTATAACTCACTTTCACAGATTTTTACTTCGTCGGGAAGTAAGACTTGGCCACTGGTTGATTCACGAACCTATAACAATATATACATATATATCAAAGTATGTTCAAAATATATTTACAACACTTTTAATATATTTTGATGTTTTAAGTTTATTAAGTCAGCTGTCCTCGTTAGTAACCTACAACTAGTTGTCCACAGTTAGATGTACAGAAATAAATCGATAAATATTATCTTGAATCAATCCACCACCCAGTGTATACGTATCTCAGTATTGATCACAACTCAAACTATATATATTTTGGAATCAACCTCAACCCTGTATAGCTAACTCCAACATTCACATATAGAGTGTCTATGGTTGTTCCGAAATATATATAGTTGTGTCGACATGATAGGTCGAAACATTATATACGTGTCTATAGTATCTCAAGATTACATAATATACAATACAAGTTGATTAAGTTATGGTTGGAATAGATTTGTTACCAATTTTCACGTAGCTAAAATGAGAAAAATTATCCAATCTTGGTTTACCCATAACTTCTTCATTTTAAATCCGTTTAGAGTGAATCAAATTGCTATGGTTTCATATTGAACTCTATTTTATGAATCTAAATAGAAAAAGTATAGGTTTATAGTCGGAAAAATAAGTTACAAGTCATTTTTGTAAAGGTAGTCATTTCAGTCGAAAGAACGACGTCTAGATGACCATTTTAGAAAACATACTTCCACTTTGAGTTTAACCATAATTTTTGGATATAGTTTCATGTTCATAATAAAAATTATTTTCTCAGAATAACAACTTTTAAATCAAAGTTTATCATAGTTTTTAATTAACTAACCCAAAACAGCCCGCGGTGTTACTACGACGGCGTAAATCCGATTTTACGGTGTTTTTCGTGTTTCCAGGTTTTAAATCATTAAGTTAGCATATCATATAGATATATAACATGTGTTTAGTTGATTTTAAAAGTCAAGTTAGAAGGATTAACTTTTATTTGCGAACAAGTTTAGAATTAACCAAACTATGTTCTAGTGATTACAAGTTTAAACCTTCGAATAAGATAGCTTTATATGTATGAATTGAATGATGTTATGAACATCATTACTACCTCAAGTTCCTTGGATAAACCTACTGGAAATGAGAAAAATAGATCTAGCTTCAAAGGATCCTTGGATGGCTTGAAAGTTCTTGAAGCAGAATCATGACACGAAAACAAGTTCAAGTAAGATCATCACTTGAAATAAGATTGTTATTGTTATAGAAATTGAACCAAAGTTTGAATATGATTATTACCTTGTATTAGAATGATAACCTACTGTAAGAAACAAAGATTTCTTGAGGTTGGATGATCACCTTACAAGATTGGAAGTGAGCTAGCAAACTTGAAAGTATTCTTGATTTTATGTGACTAGAACTTGTAGAATTTATGAAGAACACTTAGAACTTGAAGATAGAACTTGAGAGAGATCAATTATATGAATAAAATTGAAGAATTAAAGTGTTTGTAGGTATTTTTGGTCGTTGGTGTATGGATTAGATATAAAGGATATGTAATTTTGTTTTCATGTAAATAAGTCATGAATGATTACTCATATTTTTGTAATTTTATGAGATATTTCATGCTAGTTGCCAAATGATGGTTCCCACATGTGTTAGGTGACTCACATGGGCTGCTAAGAGCTGATCATTGGAGTGTATATACCAATAGTACATACATCTAAAAGCTGTGTATTGTACGAGTACGAATACGGGTGCATACGAGTAGAATTGTTGATGAAACTGAATGAGGATGTAATTGTAAGCATTTTTGTTAAGTAGAAGTATTTTGATAAGTGTATTGAAGTCTTTCAAAAGTATATAAATACATATTAAAACACTACATGTATATACATTTTAACTGAGTCGTTAAGTCATCGTTAGTCGTTACATGTAAGTGTTGTTTTGAAACCTTTAGGTTAACGATCTTGTTAAATGTTGTTAACCCATTGTTTATTATAACAAATGAGATGTTAAATTGTTATATTATCATGATATTATGATATATAATATATCTTAGTATGATATATATACAGTTAAATGTCGTTACAACGATAATCGTTACATATATGTCTCGTTTCGAAATCATTAAGTTAGTAGTCTTATTTTTACATATGTATTTCATTGTTAATACACTTAATAATATATTTACTTATCATTTAACCTAATTAACCAAGTGTATCAATATCTTAATATGATTCATATGTACCTAGTAAGACGTTGTTATAACGATAATCGTTATATATATCGCTTTCGAGTTTCTTAAATTAATAGTCTCATTTTTATGTATATAACTCATTGTTAAAATACCTAATGAGATACATACTTATAATAAAATCATGTTAACTATATATATAACCATATATATGTCATCGTATAGTTTTTACAAGTTTTAACGTTCGTGAATCACCGGTCAACTTGGGTGGTCAATTGTCTATATGAAACATATTTCAATTAATCAAGTCTTAACAAGTTTGATTGCTTAACATGTTGGAAACATTTAATCATGTAAATATCAATCTCAATTAATATATATAAACATGGAAAAGTTCAGGCCACTACAGTACCTACCCGTTAAATAAATTTCGTCCCGAAATTTTAAGCTGTTGAAGGTGTTGACGAATCTTCTGGAAATAGATGCGGGTATTTCTTCTTCATCTGATCTTCACACTCCCAGGTGAACTCAGGTCCTCTACGAGCATTCCATCGAACCTTAACAATTGGTATCTTGTTTTGCTTAAGTCTTTTAACCTCACGATCCATTATTTCGACGGGTTCTTCGATGAATTGAAGTTTTTCGTTGATTTGGATTTCATCTAACGGAATAGTGAGATCTTCTTTAGCAAAACATTTTTTCAAATTCGACACGTGGAAAGTATTATGTACAGCCGCGAGTTGTTGAGGTAACTCAAGTCGGTAAGCTACTGGTCCAACACGATCAATAATCTTGAATGGTCCAATATACCTTGGATTTAATTTCCCTCGATTACCAAATCGAACAACGCCTTTCCAAGGTGAAACTTTAAGCATGACCATCTCTCCAATTTCAAATTCTATATCTTTTCTTTTAAAGTCAGCATCGCTCTTTTGTCGACTTTGGGCGGTTTTCAACCGTTGTTGAATTTGGATGATCTTCTCGGTAGTTTCTTGTATAATCTCCGGACCCGTAATCTGTCTATCCCCCACTTCATTCCAACAAATCGGAGACCTGCACATTCTACCATAAAGTGCTTCAAACGACACCATCACAATGCTTGAATGGTAGCTGTTGTTGTAGGAAAATTCTGCTAACGGTAGATGTCGATCCCAACTGTTTCCGAAATCAATAACACATGCTAGTAGCATGTCTTCAAGCGTTTGTATCGTCCTTTCGCTCTGCCCATCAGTTTATGGATGATAGGCAGTACTCATGTCTAGACAAGTTCCTAATGCTTGCTGTAATGTCTGCCAGAATCTTGAAATAAATCTGCCATCCCTATCAGAGATAATAGAGATTGGTATTCCATGTCTGGAGACGACTTCCTTCAAATACAGTCGTGCTAACTTTTCCATCTTGTCATCTTCTCTTATTGGCAGGAAGTGTGCTGATTTGGTGAGACGATCAACTATTACCCAAATAGTATCAAAACCACTTGCAGTCCTTGGCAATTTAGTGATGAAATCCATGGTAATGTTTTCCCATTTCCATTCCAGGATTTCGGGTTGTTGAAGTAGACCTGATGGTTTTTGATGCTCAGCTTTGACCTTAGAACACGTCAAACATTCTCCTACGTATGTAGCAACATCGGCTTTCATACCCGGCCACCAAAAATGTTTCTTGAGATCCTTGTACATCTTCCCCGTTCCAGGATGTATTGAGTATCTGGTTTTATGAGCTTCTCTAAGTACCATTTCTCTCATATCTCCAAATTTTGGTACCCAAATCCTTTCAGCCCTATATCGGGTTCCGTCTTCCCGAATATTAAGATGCTTCTCTGATCCTTTGGGTATTTCATCCTTTAAATTTCCCTCTTTTAAAACTCCTTGTTGCGCCTCCTTTATTTGAGTAGTAAGGTTATTATGAATCATTATATTCATAGATTTTACTCGAATGGGTTCTCTGTCCTTCCTGCTCAAGGCATCGGCTACCACATTTGCCTTCCCCGGGTGGTAACGAATCTCAAAGTCGTAATCATTCAACAATTCAATCCACCTACGCTGCCTCATATTCAGTTGTTTCTGATTAAATATGTGTTGAAGACTTTTGTGGTCGGTATATATAATACTTTTGACCCCATATAAGTAGTGCCTCCAAGTCTTTAATGCAAAAACAACCGCGCCTAATTCCAAATCATGCGTCATATAATTTTGCTCGTGAATCTTCAATTGTCTAGACGCATAAGCAATCACCTTCACCCGTTGCATTAATACACAACCGAGACCTTGCTTTGATGCGTCACAATAAATCACAAAATCATCATTCCCTTTAGGCAATGACAATATAGGTGCCGTAGTTAGATTTTTCTTCAATAATTGAAACGCCTTCTCTTGTTCATCCTTCCATTCAAATTTCTTCCCTTTATGCGTTAATGCAGTCAAGGGTTTTGCTATTTTGGAGAAATCTTGGATGAATCTTCTGTAGTAACCAGCCAATCCTAAAAATTGACGTATATGCTTCGGAGTTTTTGGGGTTTCCCACTTTTCAACGGTTTCGATCTTTGCCGGGTCCACCTGGATACCTTCTTTGTTCACTATGTGACCGAGGAATTGAACTTCTTCCAACTAAAATGCACACTTTGAAAACTTAGCGTACATTTTTTCTTTCCTCAATACTTCTAGCACTTTTCTCAAATGTTCTTCGTGCTCTTGATCATTCTTTGAGTAAATAAGTATGTCATCGATGAAAACAATGACAAACTTGTCAAGATATGGCCCACACACTCGATTCATAAGGTCTATGAACACAGCTGGTGTGTTAGTCAATCCAAACGGCATAACCATAAACTCGTAATGACCGTAACGTGTTCTGAAAGTAGTCTTTGGAATATCATCTTCTTTCACCCGCATTTGATGATACCCGGAACGTAAGTCAATCTTTGAATAAACAGACGAGCCTTGTAGTTGATCAAATAAGTTGTCGATTCTCGGTAGTGGGTAGCGGTTCTTGATGGTAAGTTTGTTCAACTCTCGGTAGTCGATACACAACCTGAATGTACCATCTTTCTTCTTGACAAACAAAACAGGAGCTCCCCACGGTGATGTGCTTGGTCGAATGAAACCACGCTCTAAAAGTTCTTGTAATTGGCTTTGCAGTTCTTTCATCTCGCTGAGTGCGAGTGTGTAAGGAGCACGAGCTATTGGTGCAGCTCCTGGTACAAGATCTATTTGAAATTCAACGGATCGATGTGGAGGTAGTCTCGGTAATTCTTTTGGAAATACATCGGGAAATTCTTTTGCGACGGGAACATCATTGATGCTCTTTTCTTCAGTTTGTACTTTCTCGACGTGTGCTAGAACAGCATAGCAACCTTTTCTTATTAGTTTTTGTGCCTTCAAATTACTAATAAGATGTAGCTTCATGTTGCCCTTTTCTCCGTACACCATTAAGGGTTTTCCTTTTTCTCGTATAATGCGAATTGCATTTTTGTAACAAACGATCTCTGCTTTCACTTCTTTCAACCAGTCCATACCGATTATCACATCAAAACTCCCTAACTCTACTGGTATCAAATCAATCTTAAATGTTTCGCTAACCAGTTTAATTTCTCGATTCCGACATATATTATCTGCTGAAATTAATTTACCATTTGCTAATTCGAGTAAAAATTTACTATCCAAAGGCGTCAATGGACAACTTAATTTAGCACAAAAATCTCTACTCATATAGCTTCTATCCGCACCCGAATCAAATAAAACGTAAGCAGATTTATTGTCAATAAGAAACGTACCCGTAACAAGCTCCGGGTCTTCCTGTGCCTCTGCCGCATTAATATTGAAAACTCTTCCGCGACCTTGTCCATTCGTGTTCTCCTGGTTCGGGCAATTTCTAATAATGTGGCCCAGTTTTCCACATTTATAACAAACTACATTGGCATAACTTGCTCCGACACTACTTGCTCCGCCATTACTCGTTCCGACACCATTTGTTCCTTTCGTTCTATTAACCCCTGGTCCGTAGACCTCACACTTCGCCGCGCTATGACCATTTCTTTTACCCTTGTTGCAAAATTTGGTGCAGAACCCCGAGTGATACTTTTCACACCTTTGGCATAGCTGCTTCTGATTGTTGTTGTTGTTGTTGTTGCGGTTATTATTGTTGTTGGGATGATTGTTGTAGTTGCTGTTGTTGTTGTTGTTGTTGTTGTTGTTGTTGTTGTTGTTGTTGTTGTTGTCGGGCCGTTTGTTGTAGTTGCGATTGATGTTGCGATTGTTGGGATAATTGTTGCGATTATTGTTGTAATTGATGTTGTTGTTGTATTGGTGATTCTTATCACCGTTTTCCTCCCACTTTCTTTTAACTTGCTTCACATTGGCCTCTTCAGCATCTGTTCTTTAATTCTTTCCTCAATCTGGTTCACTAGTTTGTGAGCCATTCCTCATGCCTGTTGTATGGAGGTGGGCTCGTGTGAACTTATATCTTCTTGGATTCTTTCCGGTAATCCTTTCACAAACGCGTCGATCTTCTCTTCCTCATCTTCGAACGCTCCCGGACACAATAGGCACAATTCTGTGAATCGTCTTTCGTACGTGGTAATATCAAATCCTTGGGTTCGTAACCCTCTAAGTTCTGTCTTGAGCTTATTGACCTCGGTTCTGGGACGGTACTTCTCGTTCATCAAGTGCTTGAATGCTGACCACGGTAGTGCGTACGCATCATCTTGTCCCACTTGCTCTAGATAGGTATTCCACCATGTTAACGCAGAACCTATGAAGGTATGCGTAGCGTACTTCACTTTGTCCTCTTCAGTACACTTACTTATGGCAAACACCGATTCGACCTTCTCGGTCCACCGTTTCAATCCGATCGGTCCTTCGGTTCCATCAAATTCCAAAGGTTTGCAGGCAGTGAATTCTTCGTAGATGCATCCTACACGATTTCCTGTACTGCTAGATCTAAGGTTATTGTTGGTATGTAGCGCAGCCTGTACTGCGGCTATGTTTGAAGCTAGAAAAGTACGGAATTCCTCTTCATTCATATTCACGGTGTGTCGAGTAGTCGGTGCCATTTCCTTCAAAATAGTCAAATGGAACAAGTTAATCATACAGAATATTAAGAGTAGTTAATAGTATTTCGTAGCATAATATGAACTCATTTATAAAAGCTTTTTCTTCATATTAGCGTTTTATAAGTTTAAATTCTGGTAGTACCTACCCGTTAAGTTCATACTTAGTAGCTAATATACAATTCAACTACTACAATTCTATATGAAAAACTGATTATAATAATATTTCGCGTTCAAACTTTTACACAATATTTTACAAACTTACAATATCTCTTATTTTACATATAGCATGAAATATAGCACACAATAAATTTGATACAAGATGTTTGTGAAGATAATTCTAGCTAGTACACAAGTCGTTCAGCAAAGGCAATAAATACACGTAATTCATACGTCCAGAAACAAGTCATGCATTCTGGTTTTACTTGGATTACTTCCCATCCTTGGTCTTGTGGAACATAACCGTTATGGCCGTTGATAAGACAGCGTGTTGTAACTTCGTCAAAGGGACGAGGGTTACGTAATGTCCAACAGTCCCGTAACAATCTAAAAACCTCATTTCTTACCTCAATTACCGACTCCGTCACTTGTGGGAATGTTTTGTTTAATAGTTGTAGCCCGATGTTCTTGTTCTCACTTTGGTGAGAAGCGAACATTACTAATCCGTAAGCATAACATGCTTCTTTATGTTGCATGTTAGCCGCTTTTTCTAAATCACGAAGTCCAATATTTGGATATATTGAGTCAAAATAATTTCTTAACCCATTGCGAAAAATAGCATTTGGGTTCCCCGCAATATATGTGATATTGCTCAATAACATCATATTTATCTATCGCAATATCACCTAAAACGCTCTATAATCGAAGATAATGAAGGTAATCTACAAGTGATAAGACAAGATGCGCAAATTTGTATCGGAAGAATGATTTACAAAGAATTTCGATGATTTATGACATTGGTTGATCCCGATACGAGTTAGGGTCAAGATAGCACTCTAAAATGATAAAACAAGGCTTCCGATATGTTAGGGTTCGTCCAAATGAACTAATATTAAAAAGAAAACGAAATAGTTCCTAAAAGCACATCAGGACGCCGTCTTGGTTCTTAGGACGACGTCCTGATCTTCACATCGAGACGCCGTCTCGGTCCTTTGGGACGCCGTCTAGCTCTGTAAAGTGGGACGCCGTCCTGCCTTTTAGGACGACGTCCCAATGTAGGTGTACCCGACTTTTCTGCTTTTTACCTAATTTCTCCACCTTAAAACCTCATTTTTGGGACTGTTTCATGGAGATACGAACCAGAGAGTTTTAGAGGCGATTTTCAGGAGCTATTTGGAGAATTCCAACCTCTTTGAAGAGGCTCAACATCAAGGCATCATCCATCAACATCTTCTTCATCCAAGAACTCTTGTTCTTGTAGGTTATTTACTTGTTCTCAGCAATGATTTCAGTTAATAATTTGATTGTATTGTTATCTGTTACCATGATTGTTGGCTAGTTTCTATAATGTTTGTCTAGATTAATAACCAAGGTATTGGATGTAATCTTATTGATTGAATGTATTATGCGTGATAGATTGAAGCTTGAATTAAGAACCATGCTTATTGTTGTTAAAACCATTTGTATCTAGTTAATTGATATGTTGTTGATAAAGAGAACTCTTGTTGATGTATCATATTGATTTACAATCAACTTGTCTTAGATTGATTGTTTGCTAAACCGGACCAAGGGGGTAAACTAGATTAAAACGGTTAAACAAAATAGGAATGAATTGTGTAGAGCGAACGCAAAGACAATTGTTATTCAAGTCTTTGATCTTGTTGATCAACTAGTCACAAACGAAAAGGTCTAAGTTATAGGGAACCCTCGCTTAGTAATTCTAGTTTGAGTACTTGCTAAAGAGAACTCTTGGCGAGTCGATTTAGGTGATTAGCATACTTATAGTTATTTGATTACAAATACAAGAACTATAGTGAAAAGGGAACCCTTGATCTTGTTATTGTATTTGCGTGTTTATCCGAGAGAACTCTTAGTGAACCTATTAGATAACTACACACATAATTATTCAATCAGGGCTTAATATCTAATTTACATCCAATACCGAGGGTAAAATATCTAGATAAACATTTCATCTCTTTGATTTAATTCAAAACTATCTTACTTGCTTTATTTGCATTTATTTGTATCTTATAAACCAAAAGACTAAAAATATTGTTTTTACATTTAACCTTCTTTGATTTGGCTAAATCGTTAAAACAGCCACAAAACATAAAACTTGTACTTTTACTTTAATTCACTTAGTTAATCATAATATAGTTTCTAATTCTAGTTTGACTGATATAACTGTCCTTGGAACGATACACGGAACTAAACCAGTTTCTATACTACTACACGATCGGGTACACTGCCCGTTAGTGTGTAGCAATCTTAAATCGGTATTTTTCCATATTATTTACAAGACAATTTTATACGACACTTTTCACACATCAAGTTTTTGGCGCCGCTGCCGGGGACAGTTTTGTGTCAAAATAGAATTATTAACTGATTTGTGATTAAGTAGTTTCTTAATTATTTTAAATTTTTAATAATCTTTGATTGTTAAACTTATAGAATCGGTATGTTTAATAATTTTTGTTAGTTGTGTGATTGACAGTTTATAGGTCGCATATGCCACATACCCGAAGTTCAGAATCTCCATTACTTACACCGTTTACAGAACCTGATAGAAAGCTTGGTAGGATTTCAAAAGAAGTACTTGAAATTTTTGAATCTTCATCAAAGCAAGAAACCTTTGATTCAGAATCAAGTACGACCAAGCCTCGATATTCAGACTTTGGTAAACCCGTTCAACCCCCAAATTTTGAAATGGAAGGAGAAAGACCGTTGGTACCACGACAATCAATGGCAGCAAAGATGAAAGCAACCCGGACCGGACAAGGTAGTGCTATTACTCCACCCACTGGTGAGGTAACTTTTGAAATAAAAGGACCTATTCTTCAAATGATTAATAACAGGTGTCAATTTGGTGGTGGTCCGAATGAAGATGCAAACGAACATATTCGTCTCTTTCAAGAGATATGTCTTCTATTTAAACTTAAACCAGAAACTGACCAGGCCATATTATTAAGACTTTTCCCTTGGACACTCCAAGGAGAAGCACGAAGTTGGTTAGATTCATTGGCCGAGGCTACGATAGAAACGTGGGATGGTATGTTGGAAAAATTTCTTAAGAAATATTTTCCAGCATCCAAGTCCGCGAGACTCCAACACGAAATTACCCAATTCTGTCAAAAGCCGATGGAAACCCTGTACGAAGCATGGAATCGATTTTCCAAAATGCTAAGAGGTTGTCCAAACCATGGTTTGGATACCTTTCAAAAGGTCCAAATCTTTTACAAAGGTTGTGATGTAGCAACCCGAATTTCAATTGACCAAGCGGCCGGTGGTTCTCTTATGGACAAAACCGAGCAAGAGGCCTATGAGATAATCGAGAAACTAGCCGATTATTCTCATGAGTGGCATCAAGAACGCCCAATTACTCGAAATGCTCAAGTCCAAAGCGCCGGTGCTTATGATGACTTAAGCTCCCTAGGTGTAAAAATAGATGGTGTTGTTCGAAACATGGACAAAATCACCAAGGAAATCCATAGTATGAAAGTAGGTTGTGAATTCTGTGGAGGTCTCCACTTAGGAAAAGATTGTGATGCCAGGTTAACCATGGCTCAAAAAGAAGAATTGGCTTTCATAAGCCAAAGAAATAATAACCAGTTTCAGGGAAGAGCCCAATTTAACCGGAACTTTAACAACCCCTACAACCCTCAAGGTCAAACTTCCAATTTTCAACAAGGGTCAAGTAGTGGGTTCCAACAACAAACTCCGGGTTTTTACCAAAAACCCCAACAGGAAGAGAAAAAGTCAAATTTAGAGAGTATGTTGGAAAAGTTAATTACATCACAAACTCAGCTTGTCACAAATATAAACCAAACCAACGAGAAAAACGAACATCAATTTAGAAACCAACAAGCATCAATTCAAAATTTAGAAAAACAAATGAGTGGTTTAGCCAATTTACTGAGCGAGAGGAAACCAGGTAGTTTACCGGGCGATACCAGTAAAAACCCACGAAACGAGCACGCAAATGTTATCACCACACGGAGTGGTCTAGCATACGATGCTCCAAAAATGCCCGAAAATTCTGATTTCAGGGTTCCATTGAACCAAAATGATGAACCGGTTAAGGAGCCGGAAAAAGTGGTTGAAAAGGAAGAACGGGAAAAACCCGTGGTGAAACCATATCAACCACCGCTCCCATACCCAAGAAAACAACAACAAGAGAGGCTAGAGGCCGAAAGGTCAAAATTCCTAGATATGTTTAAACAAATTAACATAAACATGCCTTTCATTGATGTAATCTCAGGTATGCCCAAGTATGCTAAGTTTTTAAAAGACTTACTTACTAATCGGAAGAAAATGGAGGAACTTTCATCCGTCACCATGAATGCTAATTGTTCAGCAATTTTGATGAACAAAATACCGAAAAAGTTAGCTGATCCTGGAAGTTTTACCATACCATGTCTCCTGGGAGATTTGGAATGCATTAAAGCATTAGCGGATTTAGGGGCTAGCATAAATTTAATGCCTTATTCATTATATGTTAAGCTAAACCCCGGGGAACTGAAACCAACTCGAATGGCAATCCAACTAGCAGACCGCTCTGTTAAATTCCCTCGTGGAATTTTAGAGAATATGTTAGTAAAAGTAGGTACCCTAGTATTTCCGGCTGATTTTGTAATTCTAGACATGGAGGAGGACACACGTGTGCCTCTTATATTAGGTCGACCTTTCCTCAATACCGCTAGAGCTATGATAGATGTTCATGGGCAGAAATTGACCCTTAGTATTGAGGATATGAAGGTTACCTTTTCCGTTGACCATGCCTTGCAATACCCCGAGTCTACTGATGATCAATGTTATTATTTGCAAACCGTAAACACGTATTCGGAGTTATTGCAGGAATTTCCAGAATTGAAAGGTACAGGAGAATGCATTTTTGCGGAAGGTGATGATGAAACAATGGTGGAAGAAGTGGAGATGTTGACCACTTTGATGGCTAACGGGTATGAGCCAAATGATGAAGAGTACAGAAAGTTGGATTTAGGGAATGAATACCGATGTAAAACATCGATTGAAGAACCTCCCGTTTTGGAACTAAAGCCACTTCCAAGTCACTTGGAATATGCTTACCTACAAGAAGGTTCTGCTCTCCCGGTGATCATTTCATCCGAACTCTCTGTAAGTGAGAAATCGAAGCTTGTTTCCATGTTAAAAGCCCATAAAACGGCTCTAGCATGGAAAATTCATGACATCAAGGGTATAAGTCCCTCTTATTGTACACATAAGATATTAATGGAAGATAACTATAAGCCGTGTGTACAAAGACAAAGGCGACTCAACCCCAATATGCAAGAAGTTGTTAAGAAGGAGATTGTAAAACTCCTAGATGCGGGTCTTATTTATCCAATTTCGGATAGTCCTTGGGTGAGTCCGGTCCAATGCGTGCCCAAAAAGGGTGGCATGACCGTTGTCACAAATGAAAACGACCAATTAATTTCTACCAGGACTATCACGGGTTGGAGGGTATGCATTGACTACAGGAAATTAAATGATGCTACCCGAAAAGACCATTTTCCCCTTCCTTACATTGATCAAATGTTGGAAAGATTAGCGGGAAAGAATTTTTATTGTTTTCTTGACGGTTTCTCGGGATATTTCCAAATCCCTATAGCACCCGAGGACCAAGAGAAAACGACCTTTACATGTCCTTATGGTACTTTCTCCTATCGGCGTATGCCTTTTGGCTTATGCAATGCTCCTGCTACCTTCCAAAGATGTATGGTGGCTATTTTTCATGACATGATTGAAGATTTTATGGAAGTATTCATGGATGACTTCTCAGTCTTCGGTGATTCTTTTGACTCATGTGTTAAAAATCTTGAGCGTATGTTGATTAGGTGTGAAGAATCAAATCTTGTACTAAACTGGGAAAAATGCCATTTTATGGTAAAAAAGGGAATTGTATTGGGTCATAAAATTTCTTGTGCAGGTCTTGAGGTGGATCGGGCTAAAGTGGAAGTAATAGCCAAATTACCACCACCAACGAATGTGAAAGGTGTTAGAAGTTTTCTGGGGCACGCCGGTTTTTACCGGCGGTTCATTAAAGATTTTTCCAAAATTGCAACCCCCATGAACAAACTTCTTGAGAAGGACGCTCCATTTGTCTTTACGGACGAGTGTCTTACCGCCTTTAATCTTCTTAAAGCAAAGCTCACGCAGTCACCGATTCTCATATCGCCGAATTGGTCAATACCATTCGAACTTATGTGTGACGCCAGTGACTTTGCTATTGGTGCCGTCTTGGGGAAAAGAATAGAAAAACATTTCAAGCCCATTTACTATGCTAGTAAGACACTGCAAGGAGCCCAACTTAATTACACTACCACCGAGAAGGAACTCCTTGCAATCGTCTTTTCGTTTGACAAATTCCGATCCTATTTGGTGCTAGCAAAGACGGTTGTCTACACAGACCACTCGGCATTAAAGTACTTGCTTTCTAAGAAAGATGCTAAACCCCGTTTAATACGTTGGGTCTTGCTTTTGCAAGAATTCGACATCGATATAAAAGATAAAAAGGGTGCCGAAAACCTAGCTGCCGATCACCTTTCTCGACTTGAGAACCCGAATCTTGGGGTTCTACATGAGACCGTTATCCAAGATAATTTTCCTGATGAAAATCTCATGAGAGTTGAGAAAATTAATGATCCATGGTTTGTAGACATTGCCAACTATCTTGCGGGTGGATTCCTAGAAACCGGTGTGTCACACCAGAAAAGAAAGAAATTCTTTAGTGACTTAAAATACTATTTTTGGGAACACCCATATCTCTTTAAACAGTATCCCGATGGGATAATCCGTCGGTGTGTTTCGGGGAAGGAATGCACCGAAATTCTGCTTGACTGTCACCTTGGTCCAACAGGTGGGCACTTTGGTCCTCAAATCACGGGGAAGAAAGTTTATGAGGCCGGTTTCTATTGGCCTACAATATTCAAAGATGCCTACGCTGTTTGTAAAGCTTGTGACGCGTGCCAACGGGCCGGTCAAATAACTAAACGGGATGAAATGCCTCAACAAAGCATCCAAGTATGCGAGGTGTTCGATGTTTGGGGAATTGACTTTATGGGCCCCTTTCCAAAATCTCATTCTTACCTCTACATACTTGTCGCCATAGATTATGTTTCTAAATGGGCGGAGGC
This sequence comes from Rutidosis leptorrhynchoides, assembly GCF_046630445.1. Classification (NCBI taxonomy): domain Eukaryota; kingdom Viridiplantae; phylum Streptophyta; class Magnoliopsida; order Asterales; family Asteraceae; genus Rutidosis; species Rutidosis leptorrhynchoides. The sequence continues at coordinate 565,700,910 of NC_092333.1, forward strand.
AAAACCTCTACCAACAAATGATGGCCGAGTAGTGGTAAACTTTTTGATGGAACTTTTCTCTAGGTTCGGCACACCAAAAGCTCTTATAAGTGACCGGGGCACCCACTTTTGCAATAAGCAATTGGAAAAGGTGTTGAAAAGATATGGAGTAATCCATAAAATTTCGACATCTTATCATCCCCAAACGAGTGGGCAAGTAGAAAACACCAACCGGTCATTAAAACGCATACTTGAAAAGACCGTTGGTGCCAATCCCAAAGAGTGGTCAACCAAGTTAAACGATGCATTGTGGGCTTTTCGCACGGCCTACAAAACACCGATTGGAACAACTCCTTTCCGTATGGTATACGGAAAAGCATGCCATCTCCCGTTGGAGATTGAACATAAAGCACATTGGGCGCTAAGGGCATGCAATTTGGATTATCAAGAAGCGGGTCGGTTACGTTTGACCCAACTAAATGAATTAGACGAGTTGAGGCTTGAAGCCTATGACAACTCTCTAATTTACAAGAAAAAAACCAAACAATGGCACGACAAAAGATTGAAACGTCCAAAGGAATTCATGGAAGGCGATCGTGTCCTTGTTTATAATTCCCGTTTCAAGTTATCACCCGGAAAGCTTAAGTCCCGATGGACGGGACCGTTTGTTGTTAGAAAGGTGTACCCTTATGGTACAGTCGAAATGGAGAACGGGAAAGGTGATATTTTTAAAGTGAATGGCCACCGGGTCAAACACTACGTTGATGGTCCCCTGGAAATTGAGGATGAGGTTAGCCTCAACTTCAAGAGAAACGCCTAAATCAAAACGGGGACGAGTTTGGTGAACGACTCGTAAAAAAATGGTTCACATTTGTAATTAGGTTTGTATTGTGTGCGCGATAAATTTTTGTTTGGTACAAAATGATTAACGTATGACCTCTAAACGCGAACGACTCGAAATATCAGATCAGTGGGTTTTAGTGTTGTGGGACGCCGTCCCAAATAGGCTAGACGACGTCCCGAATTGCATATCAAGACGCCGTCCCACTGGTCAAGACGTCGTCCCTGTTTAAAAGTCTAGACGCCGTCTAGGTTCACAAGACGCCGTCCCGAACCCCGAGTCAGAAAAATAATACGCGTTTTATAGACCTACCCACTCATTTTTCATCCACAAAATACACTCTTCTCTATTTTTCTCTGCCCTAACACGAACCACTCTCCAAATACCCTAATTTCTACCTTAATTTCGCGATTTCTTCTTCAAATTCAAGCTTTAAATCATGAACTTTTTGGTATGGATACTCCATTTTTACACTTTTCTTTATCAATTACTTGAATTGTATGTCTATATCTATAAATTGGTGAAGGATAAGTGTGGGGTGTTTGATTTGCATGATTATTGTTAAGATTAACATACCTTAGATGTTTAAATTGCCCTTGTGTGTTTATTTTGCAAAGATTAATTGTTCTTAGGGGTTTATTCATGATACTAGGGTTTGAAGATTTTAAATCCGAATTTAGGGTACTTAATTTGTGATGATGAGTTATTGTATGATGTTTATGATTCTTGTGAAGTATTTGATTGTGTTGGTGATGTTGATGTCAATTTGGCCGGGTCATTTTTTTTGAATATTAGTAAATTTCTAAGCATATGATGAATTATAATGAATTTATGAAATGTGTATGCTTGTTTTTTTATTTGTAAGGTCATGTTGAATCAAATAAGGGAATGGAATGCCATAATGTATGTGTTAAGATGGTCATTTGAGATAAAAAAAAAAAAATTTGTGAAAATTGCACTATGATTTGTGATGAATATGATTAGTATGCAAGGTTAAATGCTATGACCTATGACACAACATACTTGAATCCTTTAGGTCCTAAGTTTGTGCTACTTTGTTAAGTTGTGATTTTCGTTTTTGAAAGTGTGTTAATGAATTCAAGTTGACTTTGGTTGACTCTGGTATAAACTTGTGAACATGCACTTTTGGTGTAAATGAATCATAATGCTTTTGAACTAGGAATTGAATGATGAAGTTCTCCTGCTACTCGGTTATGTTTTTAGCTAACATTAACACAACGGTTTCTATGTTCTTTTGGTTTGGTGTATAATGTTTTGCAGGGACAATCAAGCAGAGGAGAACCGGCAAAAAGAGGAAGGACAGCAGGTTTGGCTCCTCCACGACAACCACCACCACCACAACAACAACATCATTCATCATCGTCTTCCGGAGAAGAATCGGAGGAGGATCTAAACGATCCTCGAGTTTGGTTAACACAGGTACAGAATGACGAAGACTACACCGAAACTTTTGAGAGAATAAACCGTAGGCCGATTAATGCCACTTGGTATTTTTTCGGGGGGCCATTGGAGGAGGCGGGCATGCGCCGACATGTTACTAATTTACTCGCCATTCCTTACGGTAGAGTAGTAGCCCACGCCTGGGAACATGTTTTTAGCATCAATGAACCAATCTACCCGGTGCTTCTTAAAGAATTCTACTCTACTATGCGGTTTAGCAATGTAAGTGATTATTTGTCAACTGAGTTTCTACGGTTTCGTCTAGGAGGCCAAGACAGGGGTTTGAGCAGTTTTCAGCTTTGTCGAATTCTGGGTATTTTTGAGGAACTCACCGACACACAGTTAGGTGAATACTTGCGGGCTTCTGATTACGTTGGCCGGCATGTTTTTGATGACACCTCTTATTGGCGCAGAATTTGTAAGCCAAATATTGCGCCTGCACATTTTAGATCAAGCAAGCACAGGTACAACGAAATCGCAGCCCGGGATGATAGGCTGCTTCATCGACTCATCGCATGCACGTTTAATGCGAGGATTGAGGGTAATGAGAAGGTGAAAACATTAGATTTGTGGATTATGGATCAAATCAAGCGGGGTTCCTATACCGACATTCCTGGGCTAATCGGTAATTATTTCCTTGCCATTGCGACTGAGACACGGCTACGGAAGCCACTTCTGGGAGGCCACTACATCACCCGAATTGCCCGACATTTTAACATTGATTTCAGTAGATTACAGGAGTACACGAGCGTAATGAAACCATTAAAAAAGGTTTTTTATATTAATGCTGAAATCATTATGAAAGATAGAAATGGGCATTTGGTGCCTTTTGTGGCAGTTGGTGCAGGTGACGCAAGTGGCAGTGGTGTTCAGCAAGAGCAGCGGCAGGAAGAGGAGGCGGAAATGGAGGCACAGACTAATGTTGGTGAACAGGTTCCGTGGCATCCGTCCCAATCAAGTTGGGACAGTTTGGTTGGTAGTGTTAATAACATGAGGTTGAACCCGAACGAACAAAGGATGCACAACGATAGAATGTGGGATAGTCAGCAGCGAATGGAGCAACGACAGATTGCTCAAGTGCACGATCAGGGATGGATGAGTTATGGTATTGATTGGAATAACCATAACTCAGAGTTGTTTTATTCCAACCCCGAGCAGTACTATGGGACGACACGTCTGACACCCCAATATTACACGGATCCTCAAAACCCACCTCCGCCTCACCCGATTTATGATAATACCGCTGCGTTGCAGGATGCTCGGAACAGATTTGAGCAGCAATATCCACAGGGACGCCCGTACAGAGATGGTTCGGGTAATTATTTTTGGCCGTTTGATAACTAGGGCTGCGTGCCTATTTGATCATTTTGTACTTTGGTTTGAGACTATTTTATTTGTGTGATGTATTTTGATACAATTTCGGTTTGTAATAATATACTAATGTGTGGTTTGATAAACGGATGTGGTTGTAAAAACACCGTTATTTTTATATGCTTTGTGTGGTTTGTTTATTTGTTCAGCATGATTGAACTTCAAAGACTGGCATTAAGTTCAGCGACATTTGATATTATGATGTGTGTATGATGATAATCGCGGACTAGACGATGCTCTTATGCTGGCAGTAAGTTCAGCGGCATCCGTCTACATGTTCCACGATTTACAGGTTCAAAATTGGAAATTTCTACAATCACCCTATCACTTTGCCCTCTAAATTTAATACTTTTTCTGATTTCATGCAATGAGGGCCTTGCATGATCTCAAGTGTGGGGTGGGGAGTAGAAATTTATCGGGAACTCGTTTTACTAAAATTAAGGCGTTCAAAGCAACATAACTTGTAAAAGGTTAAATTTTATAAAATTGATTTTAAAATTTATCGACGGATTAAGATCAGGTTTAACAACCGAATTTCCGTTATAAATATAAATTTTTAAAAGATATTTTATAAACTTAATTGATTATAAGCTTATTTAAAAAATTTTAAAATTTTCAAGTAGCCTTAAAAACGATTAAAAGCCCAAAAACCACGTTAGAAAATAAATGTTGGTTTACATTTTAAATTATTAATAGTCTTTGAAGTTGCTCCATCATTCAATTATTTGAGTGAAAATCCTACTAGTTTAGTAAGCTAACTTGTAGGTCACTTGTACCAAAAACGAGTGTAAACCGTGAGAGAGCGGTGATTGTATAGCGTGGTCGGAAACCGGATCTCGCGCCAGATCGAAAACCCTAAGGACGATCCTCATTGTTTCTCCTAACAAGGACAATGTTGCGTCCGACCACTTATATGACCATACAGGATGTATCCATTCCATCCTAAAGGGAGTCAAGTCTCCCGAACAACACACTTGCTGATTTATTTCAGAAGTTGTAGTCCAGACCAGTTGTAGGGTGACGAAAAGTCTTGAAAAGTCATTGCTAAAATCGACTGGAAATCTACCAGGCCTCAACATCAAACAGGGAAACTGGTAGTCAAAGTTTATCTCAATGAGGGAGATTTGCTAGCCAAATGGGAAGCGCACCATGATACACAAATTGTCAGTGATTGATCAGATTCCCAGTGGATAACCTCCGGAAAGGTAATATATCAGCTTTTAAGCCTGATAAACTTCAATCTTTATGATTGACTTAACGGATTAGATGATTACCTCATGATTATCAATGATATCCGGACGTAATGTGTATCCTCCTAAGCACATTATTTTCTACCGACATCTCATGATGTTAGGTACCGTGGAAGGGATTGGCTTGACCAATAGCGGGAAACCCGCACTCATTTTTAAAAAAAAAAAAAAAAAATCAGAAAATCCGACAAAATCGAAAAACGTGTCTAGTATTAAAAACTAGCATGATATTTTCAAAACCATAAAACGTTTTCATCAAGGTCCTGATTTCCCTAGGATCAATTTTTTCGGATACTTGGCTCTAATCTACCAAAAATGTGTGTGTGTTTCCATTGTGTATAAAGCGTGCGTGTGATTTCAATAAAAGTGTACTATACTTAAAGCGTGTGTTTCCATAGTGTATATAGCGTGAGTGTGTTACTTAAAGTGTGTGTTTCATATAGTGTGAGTTGTGTTTTGTATCAACGTATGTGTTTCGTGTGTTTCGGGTAATTCATGTAATGTTTGTAATCTATATTATGTGATTATGTTTGATATTGTTCTACTTTGTAACAAAAGAATTGCTTGAGGACAAGCAAGGTTTAAGTGTGGGGTGTTTTGATATTGCTCAATAACATCATATTTATCTATCGCAATATCACCTAAAACGCTCTATAATCGAAGATAATGAAGGTAATCTACAAGTGATAAGACAAGATGCGCAAATTTGTATCGGAAGAATGATTTACAAAGAATTTCGATGATTTATGACATTGGTTGATCCCGATACGAGTTAGGGTCAAGATAGCACTCTAAAATGATAAAACAAGGCTTCCGATATGTTAGGGTTCGTCCAAATGAACTAATATTAAAAAGAAAACGAAACAGTTCCTAAAAGCACATCAGGACGCCGTCTTGGTTCTTAGGACGACGTCCTGATCTTCACATCGAGACGCCGTCTCGGTCCTTTGGGGCGCCGTCTAGCTCTGTAAAGTGGGACGCCGTCCTGCCTTTTAGGACGACGTCCCAAAGTAGGTGTACCCGACTTTTCTGCTTTTTACCTAATTTCTCCACCTTAAAACCTCATTTTTGGGACTGTTTCATGGAGATACGAACCAGAGAGTTTTAGAGGCGATTTTCAGGAGCTATTTGGAGAATTCCAACCTCTTTGAAGAGGCTCAACATCAAGGCATCATCCATCAACATCTTCTTCATCCAAGAACTCTTGTTCTTGTAGGTTATTTACTTGTTCTCAGCAATGATTTCAGTTAATAATTTGATTGTATTGTTATCTGTTACCATGATTGTTGGCTAGTTTCTATAATGTTTGTCTAGATTAATAACCAAGGTATTGGATGTAATCTTATTGATTGAATGTATTATGCGTGATAGATTGAAGCTTGAATTAAGAACCATGCTTATTGTTGTTAAAACCATTTGTATCTAGTTAATTGATATGTTGTTGATAAAGAGAACTCTTGTTGATGTATCATATTGATTTACAATCAACTTGTCTTAGATTGATTGTTTGCTAAACCGGACCAAGGGGGTAAACTAGATTAAAACGGTTAAACAAAATAGGAATGAATTGTGTAGAGCGAACGCAAAGACAATTGTTATTCAAGTCTTTGATCTTGTTGATCAACTAGTCACAAACGAAAAGGTCTAAGTTATAGGGAACCCTCGCTTAGTAATTCTAGTTTGAGTACTTGCTAAAGAGAACTCTTGGCGAGTCGATTTAGGTGATTAGCATACTTATAGTTATTTGATTACAAATACAAGAACTATAGTGAAAAGGGAACCCTTGATCTTGTTATTGTATTTGCGTGTTTATCCGAGAGAACTCTTAGTGAACCTATTAGATAACTACACACATAATTATTCAATCAGGGCTTAATATCTAATTTACATCCAATACCGAGGGTAAAATATCTAGATAAACATTTCATCTCTTTGATTTAATTCAAAACTATCTTACTTGCTTTATTTGCATTTATTTGTATCTTATAAACCAAAAGACTAAAAATATTGTTTTTACATTTAACCTTCTTTGATTTGGCTAAATCGTTAAAACAGCCACAAAACATAAAACTTGTACTTTTACTTTAATTCACTTAGTTAATCATAATATAGTTTTTAATTCTAGTTTGACTGATATAACTGTCCTTGGAACGATACACGGAACTAAACCAGTTTCTATACTACTACACGATCGGGTACACTGCCCGTTAGTGTGTAGCAATCTTAAATCGGTATTTTTCCATATTATTTACAAGACAATTTTATACGACACTTTTCACACATCAATATGCGTCAAAGTAAACGCATCGTAACTTATGGATTTCCCAATGTGATATCCCCCATCTTTCGAACGAAAGCCTTTTATAAACCAAGGCATTCTTGGAACGTTCTTCGAATGTCTTACAAACTGATCTCGCCTTAAATAGTTGTGCCGAAGAATTCTGACCGACTCTAGACAAGATTTCATCAATCATGTCTCCGGGTAGGTCTCTTAAAATATTGGGTTGTCTATCCATTTTGTATTTTTATACTGTAAAATAGACAAGAGTTAGATTCATAAAAAAAATACTTATTAATACAAGCAATTTTTACATATATCATAAAGCATAAGCACACTATATTACATATATTACACCACACAAATACAACTATCTTATTCCGACTCGCTTGTTTCTTCTTCTTCGGTTTTGGTTCGTTTTGCGAAGTTTCTAGGGATATATGATGTTCCCCTAATACGAGCCGTCGTTTTCCACATTGGTTTAGAAAAACCTGGTGGTTTAGAGGTTCCCGGGTCATTGTTACAACTTAAGGACTTCGGGGGTTGATGATACATATAAAGTTCATCGGGGTTGGAATTAGATTTCTCTATTTTTATGCCCTTTCCCTTATTATTTTCTTTTGCCTTTTTAAATTCAGTTGGGGTAATTTCTATAACATCATCGGAATTCTCGTCGGAATCCGATTCATCGGAGAATTGGTAATCCTCCCAATATTTTGCTTCCTTGGCGGAAACACCATTGACCATAATTAACCTTGGTCGGTTGGTTGAGGATTTTATTTTACTTAACCGTTTTATTATTTCCCCCACCGGTTCTATTTCTTCATCCGGTTCCGATTCTTCTTCCGGTTCCGATTCTTCTTCCGGTTCCGACTCTTCTTCCGGTTCCTCTTCGGGAACTTGTGAATCAGTCCACGAATCATTCCAATTTACATTTGACTCTTCATTATTATTAGGTGAGTCAATGGGACTTGTTCTAGAGGTAGACATCTATCACATAATATCAAACGCGTTAAGAGATTAATATATCACATAATATTCACATGTTAAAAATATATAGTTTCCAACAAAATTTGTTAAGCAATCATTTTTCAAGTAAACACGGTCGAAGTCCAGACTCACTAATGCATCCTAATAAACTCGATAAGACACACTAATGCAAAATTCTGGTTCTCTAAGACCAACGCTCGGATACCAACTGAAATGTCCCGTTCTTATTGATTAAAAACGTTCCATATTAATTGATTTCGATGCGAGGTTTTGACCTCTATATGAGACGTTTTTCAAAGACTGCATTCATTTTTAAAACAAACCATAACCTTTATTTCATAAATAAAGGTTTAAAAAGCTTTACGTAGATTATCAAATAATGATAATCTAAAATATCCTGTTTACACACGACCATTACATAATGGTTTACAATACAAATATGTTACATCGAAATCAGTTTCTTGAATGCAGATTTTACACAATATCATACAAACATGGACTCCAAATCTTGTCCTTATTTTAGTATGCAACAGCGGAAGCTCTTAGTATTCACCTGAGAATAAACATGTTTTAAACGTCAACAAAAATGTTGGTGAGTTATAGGTTTAACCTATATATATCAAATCGTAACAATAGACCACAAGATTTTATATTTCAATACACATCCCATACATAGAGATAAAAATCATTCATATGGTGAACACCTGGTAACCGACATTAACAAGATGCATATATAAGAATATCCCCATCATTCCGGGACACCCTTCGGATATGATATAAATTTCGAAGTACTAAAGCATCCGGTACTTTGGATGGGGTTTGTTAGGCCCAATAGATCTATCTTTAGGATTCGCGTCAATTAGGGTGTCTGTTCCCTAATTCTTAGATTACCAGACTTAATAAAAAGGGACATATTCGATTTCGATAATTCAACCATAGAATGTAGTTTCACGTACTTGTGTCTATTTTGTAAATCATTTATAAAACCTGCATGTATTCTCATCCCAAAAATATTAGATTTTAAAAGTGGGACTATAACTCACTTTCACAGATTTTTACTTCGTCGGGAAGTAAGACTTGGCCACTGGTTGATTCACGAACCTATAACAATATATACATATATATCAAAGTATGTTCAAAATATATTTACAACACTTTTAATATATTTTGATGTTTTAAGTTTATTAAGTCAGCTGTCCTCGTTAGTAACCTACAACTAGTTGTCCACAGTTAGATGTACAGAAATAAATCGATAAATATTATCTTGAATAAATCCACGACCCAGTGTATACGTATCTCAGTATTGATCACAACTCAAACTATATATATTTTGGAATCAACCTCAACCCTGTATAGCTAACTCCAACATTCACATATATAGTGTCTATGGTTGTTTCGAAATATATATAGATGTGTCGACATGATAGGTCAAAACATTGTATACGTGTCTATGGTATCTCAAGATTACATAATATACAATACAAGTTGATTAAGTTATGGTTGGAATAGATTTGTTACCAATTTTCACGTAGCTAAAATGAGAAAAATTATCCAATCTTGTTTTACCCATAACTTCTTCATTTTAAATCTGTTTTGAATGAATCAAATTGCTATGGTTTCATATTGAACTCTATTTTATGAATCTAAACAGAAAAAGTATAGGTTTATAGTTGGAAAAATAAGTTACAAGTCGTTTTTGTAAAGGTAGTCATTTCAGTCGAAAGAACGACGTCTAGATGACCATTTTAGAAAACATACTTCCACATTGAGTTTAACCATAATTTTGGATATAGTTTCATGTTCATAATAAAAATTATTTTCTCATAATAACAACTTTTAAATCAAAGTTTATCATAGTTTTTGATTAACTAACCCAAAACAGCCCGCGGTGTTACTACGACGGCGTAAATCCGGTTTTACGGTGTTTTTCGTGTTTCCAGGTTTTAAATCATTAAGTTAGCATATCATATAGATATAGAACATGTGTTTAGTTGATTTTAAAAGTCAAGTTAGAAGGATTAACTTTTGTTTGCGAACAAGTTTAGAATTAACTAAACTATGTTCTAGTGATTACAAGTTTAAACCTTCGAATAAGATAGCTTTATATGTATGAATTGAATGATGTTATGAACATCATTACTACCTTAAGTTCCTTGGATAAACCTACTGGAAAAGAGAAAAATGGATCTAGCTTCAACGGATCCTTGGATGGCTCGAAGTTCTTGAAGCAGAATCATGACACGAAAACAAGTTCAAGTAAGGTCATCACTTGAAATAAGATTGTTATTGTTATAGAAATTGAACCAAAGTTTGAATATGATTATTACCTTGTATTAGAATGATAACCTACTGTAAGAAACAAAGATTTCTTGAGGTTGGATGTTCACCTTACAAGATTGGAAGTGAGCTAGCAAACTTGAAAGTATTCTTGATTTTATGTAACTAGAACTTGTAGAATTTATGAAGAACACTTAGAACTTGAAGATAGAACTTGAGAGAGATCAATTAGATGAAGAAAATTGAAGAATGAAAGTGTTTGTAGGTGTTTTTGGTCGTTGGTGTATGGATTAGATATAAAGGATATGTAATTTTGTTTTCATGTAAATAAGTCATGAATGATTACTCATATTTTTGTAATTTTATGAGATATTTCATGCTAGTTGCCAAATGATGGTTCCCATATGTGTTAGGTGACTCACATGGGCTGCTAAGAGCTGATCATTGGTGTAGTGACCCGAACTTTTCCATGTTTATATATATTAATTGAGATTGATATATACATGATTAAATGTTTCCAACATGTTAAGCAATCAAACTTGTTAAGACTTGATTAATTGAAATATGTTTCATATAGACAATTGACCACCCAAGTTGACCGGTGATTCACGAACGTTAAAACTTGTAAAAACTATATGATGACATATATATGGATATATATATAGTTAACATGATACTATGATAAGTAAACATATCATTAAGTATATTAACAATGAACTACATATGTAAAAACAAGACTACTAACTTAATGATTTTTAAACGAGACATATATGTAACGATTATCGTTGTAAAGACATTTAATGTATATATATCATATTAAGAGATATTCATACATGATAATATCATGGTAATATAATAATTTAAAATCTCATTTGATATTATAAACATTGGGTTAACAACATTTAACAAGATCGTTAACCTAAAGGTTTCAAAACAGCACTTACATGTAACGACTAACGATGACTTAACGACTCAGTTAAAATGTATATACATGTAGTGTTTTAATATGTATTTATACACTTTTGAAAGACTTCAATACACTTATCAAAATACTTCTACTTAACAAAAATTCTTACAATTACATCCTCGTTCAGTTTCATCAACAATTCTACTCGTATGCACCCGTATTCGTACTCGTACAATACACAGCTTTTAGATGTATGTACTATTGGTATATACACTCCAATTATTAGCTCTTAGCAGCACATGTGAGTCACCTAACACATGTGGGAACCATCATTTGGCAATTAGCATGAAATATCTCATAAAATTACAAAAATATGAGTAATCATTCATGACTTATTTACATGAAAACAAAATTACATATCCTTTATATCTAATCCATACACCAACGACCAAAAACACCTACAAACACTTTCATTCTTCAATTTTCTTCATCTAATTGATCTCTCTCAAGTTATATCTTCAAGTTCTAAGTGTTCTTCATAAATTCTACAAGTTCTAGTTACATAAAATCAAGAATACTTTCAAGTTTGCTAGCTCACTTCCAATCTTGTAAGGTGATCATCCAACCTCAAGAAATCTTTGTTTCTTACAGTAGGTTATCATTCTAATACAAGGTAATAATCATATTCAAACTTTGGTTCAATTTCTATAACTATAACAATTATATTTCAAGTGATGATCTTACTTGAACTTGTTTTCGTGTCATGATTCTGCTTCAAGAACTTCGAGCCATCCAAGGATCCGTTGAAGCTAGATCCATTTTTCTCTTTTCCAGTAGGTTTATCCAAGGAACTTAAGGTAGTAATGATGTTCATAACATCATTCGATTCATACATATAAAGCTATCTTATTCGAAGGTTTAAACTTGTAATCACTAGAACATAGTTTAGTTAATTCTAAACTTGTTCGCAAACAAAAGTTAATCCTTCTAACCTGACTTTTAAAATCAACTAAACACATGTTCTATATCTATATGATATGCTAACTTAATGATTTAAAACCTGGAAACACGAAAAACACCGTAAAACCGGATTTACGCCGTCGTAGTAACACCGCGGGCTGTTTTGGGTTAGTTAATTAAAAACTATGATAAACTTTGATTTAAAAGTTGTTATTCTGAGAAAATGATTTTTATTATGAACATGAAACTATATCCAAAAATTATGGTTAAACTCAAAGTGGAAGTATGTTTTCTAAAATGGTCATCTAGACGTCGTTCTTTCGACTGAAATGACTACCTTTACAAAAACGACTTGTAACTTATTTTTCCGACTATAAACCTATACTTTTTCTGTTTAGATTCATAAAATAGAGTTCAATATGAAACCATAGCAATTTGATTCACTCAAAACGGATTTAAAATGAAGAAGTTATGGGTAAAACAAGATTGGATAATTTTTTTCATTTTAGCTACGTGAAAATTGGTAACAAATCTATTCCAACCATAACTTAATCAACTTGTATTGTATATTATGTAATCTTGAGATATCATAGACACGTATACAATGTTTCGACCTATCATGTCGACACATCTATATATATTTCGGAACAACCATAGACACTCTATATGTGAATGTTGGAGTTAGCTATACAGGGTTGAGGTTGATTTCAAAATATATATAGTTTGAGTTGTGATCAATACTGAGATACGTATACACTGGGTCGTGGATTGATTCAAGATAATATTTATCGATTTATTTCTGTACATCTAACTGTGGACAACTAGTTGTAGGTTACTAACGAGGACAGCTGACTTAATAAACTTAAAACATCAAAATATATTAAAAGTGTTGTAAGTATATTTTGAACATACTTTGATATATATGTATATATTGTTATAGGTTCGTGAATCAACCAGTGGCCAAGTCTTACTTCCCGACGAAGTAAAAATCTGTGAAAGTGAGTTATAGTCCCACTTTTAAAATCTAATATTTTTGGGATGAGAATACATGCAGGTTTTATAAATGATTTACAAAATAGACACAAGTACGTGAAACTACATTCCATGGTTGAATTATCGAAATCGAATATGCCCCTTTTTATTAAGTCTGGTAATCTAAGAATTAGGGAACAGACACCCTAATTGACGCGAATCCTAAATATAGATCTATTGGGCCTAACAAACCCCATCCAAAGTACCGGATGCTTTAGTACTTCGAAATTTATATCATATCCGAAGGGTGTCCCGGAATGATGGGGATATTCTTATATATGCATCTTGTTAATGTCGGTTACCAGGTGTTCACCATATGAATGATTTTTATCTCTATGTATGGGATGTGTATTGAAATATGAAATCTTGTGGTCTATTATTATGATTTGATATATATAGGTTAAACCTATAACTCACCAACATTTTTGTTGACGTTTTAAGCATGTTTATTCTCAGGTGATTATTAGGAGCTTCCGCTATCGCATACTTAAATAAGGACGAGATTTGGAGTCCATGCTTGTATGATATTGTGTAAAAACTGCATTCAAGAAACTTATTTTGTTGTAACATATTTGTATTGTAAACCATTATGTAATGGTCGTGTGTAAACAGGATAATTTAGATTATCATTATTTGATAATCTACGTAAAGTTTTTTAAACCTTTATTGATGAAATAAAGGTTATGGTTTGTTTTAAAATGAATGCAGTCTTTGAAAAACGTCTCATATAGAGGTCAAAACCTCGCAACGAAATCAATTAATATGGAACGTTTTTAATCAATAAGAACGGGACATTTCAGTTGGTATCCGAGCGTTGGTCTTAGAGAACCAGAATTTTGCATTAGTGTGTCTTATCGAGTTTGTTAGGATGCATTAGTGAGTCTGGACTTCGACCGTGTTTACTTGAAAAATGATTGCTTAACAAATTTTGTTGGAAACTATATATTTTTAACATGTGAATATTATGTGATATATTAATCTCTTAACGCGTTTGATATTATGTGATAGATGTCTACCTCTAGAACAAGTCTCATTGACTCACCTAATAATAATGAAGAGTCAAATGTAAATTGGAATGATTCGTGGACTGATTCACAAGTTCCCGAAGAGAAACCGGAAGAAGAGTCGGAACCGGAAGAAGAATCAGAACTGGAAGAAGACTCGGAACCGGATGAAGAAATAGAACCGGTGGGGGAAATAATAAAACGGTTAAGTAAAAGAAAATCCTCAACCAACCGACCAAGGTTAATTATGGTCAATGGTATTTCCGCCAATGAAGCAAAATATTAGGAGGATTACCAATTCTCCGATGAATCGGATTCCGACGAGAATTCCGATGATGTTATAGAAATTACCCCAACTGAATTTAAAAAGGCAAAAGAAAATAATAAGGGAAAGGGCATATAAATAGAGAAATCTAATTCCAACCCCGATGAACTTTATATGTATCGTCAACCCCCGAAGTCCTTAAGTTGTAACAATGACCCGGGAACCTCTAAACCACCAGGTTTTTCTAAACCAATGTGGAAAACGACGGCTCGTATTAGGGGAACATCATATATCCCTAGAAACATGGCAAAACGAACCAAAACCGAAGAAGAAGAAACAAGCGAGTCGGAATAAGATAGTTGTATTCGTGTGGTGTAATATATGTAATATAGTGTGCTTATGCTTTATGATATATGTAAAAATTGCTTGTATTAATAAGTATTTTTTTTTATGAATCTAACTCTTGTCTATTTTACAGTATAAAAACATAAAATGGATAGACAACCCAATATTTTAAGAGACCTACCCGGAGACATGATTGATGAAATCTTGTCTAGAATCGGTCAGAATTCTTCGGCACAACTATTTAAGGCAAGATCAGTTTGTAAGACATTCGAAGAACGTTCCAAGAATGCCTTGGTTTATAAAAGGCTTTCGTTCGAAAGATGGGGGATATCACATTGGGAAATCCATAAGTTACGATGTGTTTACTTTGATGCATATATTGCGGGGAACCCAAATGCTATTTTACGCAATGGGTTAAGAAATTATTTTGACTCAATATATCCGAATATTGGACTTCGTGATTTAGAAAAAGCGGCTAACATGCAACATAAAGAAGCATGTTATGCTTACGGATTAGTAATGTTCGCTTCTCACCAAAGTGAGAACAAGAACATCGGGCTACAACTATTAAACAAAAAGTTCCCACAAGTGACGGAGTCGGTAATTGGGGTAAGAAATGAGGTTTTTAGATTGTTACGGGACTGTTGGACATTACGTAACCCTCGTTCCTTTGACGACGTTACAACACGCTGTCTTATCAACAGCCATAACGGTTATGTTCCACAAGACCAAGGATGGGAAGTAATCCTAGTAAAACCAGAATGCATGACTTGTTTCTGGACGTATGAATTACGTGTCTTTATTGCCTTTACTGAACGACTTGTGTACTAGCTAGAATTATCTTCACAACCATCTTGTATCAAATTTATTGTGTGCTATATTTCATGCTATATGTAAAATAAGCGGTATTGTAAGTTTGTAAAATATTGTGTAAAAGTTTGAACGCGAAATATTATTATAATCAGTTTTTCATATAGAATTGTAGTAGTTGAATTGTATATTAGCTACTAAGTATGAACTTAACGGGTAGGTACTACCCAAATTTAAACTTATAAAACGCTAATATGAAGAAAAAGCTTTTATAAATGAGTTCATATTATGCTACGAAATACTATTAACTACTCTTAATATTCTGTATGATTAACTTGTTCCATTTGACTATTTTGAAGGAAATGGCACCGACTACTCGACACACCGTGAATATGAATGAAGAGGAATTCCGTACTTTTCTAGCTTCAAACATAGCCGCAGTACAGGCTGCGCTACATACCAACAATAACCTTGGATCTAGCAGTATAGGAAATCGTGTAGGATGCACCTACAAAGAATTCACTGCCTGCAAACCTTTGGAATTTGATGGAACAGAAGGACCGATCGGATTGAAACGGTGGACCGAGAAGGTCGAATCGGTGTTTGCCATAAGTAAGTGTACTGAAGAGGACAAAGTGAAGTACGCTACGCATACCTTCACAGGTTCTGCGTTAACATGGTGGAATACCTATCTAGAGCAAGTGGGACAAGACGATGCGTACGCACTACCGTGGTCAGCATTCAAGCACTTGATGAACGAGAAGTACCGTCTCAGAACCGAGGTCAATAAGCTCAAGACAGAACTTAGAGGGTTACGAACCCAAGGATTTGATATTACCACGTACGAAAGACGATTCACAGAATTGTTCCTATTGTGTCCGGGAGCATTCGAAGATGAGGAAGAGAAGATCGACGCGTTTGTGAAAGGATTACCGGAAAGAATCCAAGAAGATATAAGTTCACACGAGCCCGCCTCCATACAACAGGCATGTAGAATGGCTCACAAACTAGTGAACCAGATTGAAGAAAGAATTAAAGAACAGACTGCTGAAGAGGCCAATGTGAAGCAAGTCAAAAGAAAGTGGGAGGAAAACGGTGATAAGAATCACCAATACAACAACAACAGCAATTACAACAATAATCGCAACAATTATCCCAATAATCGCAACATCAATTGCAACTACAACAAACGGCCCAACAACAACAACAACAACAACAGCAACTACAACAATCATCCCAACAACAATAATAACCGCAACAACAACAACAACAACAATCAGAAGCAGCTATGCCAAAGGTGTGAAAAGTATCACTCGGGGTTCTGCACCAAATTTTGCAACAAGTGTAAAAGAAATGGTCATAGCGCGGCGAAGTGTGAGGTCTACGGACCAGGGGTTAATAGAACGAAAGGAACAAATGGTGTCGGAACGAGTAATGGCGGAGCAAGTAGTGTCGGAGCAAGTTATGCCAATGTAGTTTGTTATAAATGTGGAAAACTGGGCCACATTATTAGAAATTGCCCGAACCAGGAGAACACGAATGGACAAGGCCGCGGAAGAGTTTTCAATATTAATGCGGCAGAGGCACAGGAAGACCCGGAGCTTGTTACGGGTACGTTTCTTATTGACAATAAATCTGCTTACGTTTTATTTGATTCGGGTGCGGATAGAAGCTATATGAGTAGAGATTTTTGTGCTAAATTAAGTTGTCCATTGACGCCTTTGGATAGTAAATTTTTACTCGAATTAGCAAATGGTAAATTAATTTCAGCAGATAATATATGTCGGAATCGAGAAATTAAACTGGTTAGCGAAACATTTAAGATTGATTTGATACCAGTAGAGTTAGGGAGTTTTGATGTGATAATCGGTATAGACTGGTTGAAAGAAGTGAAAGCAGAGATCGTTTGTTACAAAATTGCAATTCGCATTATACGAGAAAAAGGAAATCCCTTAATGGTGTACGGAGAAAAGGGCAACACGAAGCTACATCTTATTAGTAATTTGAAGGCACAAAAACTAATAAGAAAAGGTTGCTATGGTGTTCTAGCACACGTCAAGAAAGTACAAATTGAAGAAAAGAGCATCAATGATGTTCCCATTGCAAAAGAATTTCCCGATGTATTTCCGAAAGAATTACCGGGATTACCCCCACATCGATCCGTTGAATTTCAAATAGATCTTGTACCAGGAGCTGCACCAATAGCTCGAGCTCCTTACAGACTCGCACCCAGCGAGATGAAAGAACTGCAAAGCCAATTACAAGAACTTTTAGAGCGTGGTTTCATTCGACCAAGCACATCACCGTGGGGAGCTCCTGTTTTGTTTGTCAAGAAGAAAGATGGTACATTCAGGTTGTGTATCGACTACCGAGAGTTGAACAAACTTACCATCAAGAACCGCTACCCACTACCGAGAATCGACGACTTATTTGATCAACTACAAGGCTCGTCTGTTTATTCAAAGATTGACTTACGTTCCGGGTATCATCAAATGCGGGTGAAAGAAGATGATATTCCAAAGACTGCTTTCAGAACACGTTACGGTCATTACGAGTTTATGGTCATGCCGTTTGGTTTAACTAATGCACCAGCTGTGTTCATGGACCTTATGAACCGAGTGTGTGGACCATACCTTGACAAGTTTGTCATTGTTTTCATTGATGACATACTTATTTACTCAAAGAATGACCAAGAACACGGTGAACATTTGAGAAAGGTGTTAGAAGTATTGAGGAAGGAAGAATTGTACGCTAAGTTTTCAAAGTGTGCATTTTGGTTGGAAGAAGTTCAATTCCTCGGTCACATAGTGAACAAAGAAGGTATTAAGGTGGATCCAGCAAAGATAGAAACTGTTGAAAAGTGGGAAACCCCAAAAACTCCGAAACACATACGCCAGTTTTTAGGACTAGCTGGTTACTACAGAAGGTTCATCCAAGACTTTTCCAGAATAGCAAAACCCTTGACTGCATTAACGCATAAAGGGAAGAAATTTGAATGGAATGATGAACAAGAGAAAGCGTTTCAGTTATTGAAGAAAAAGCTAACTACGGCACCTATATTGTCATTGCCTGAAGGGAATGATGATTTTGTGATTTATTGTGACGCATCAAAGCAAGGTCTCGGTTGTGTATTAATGCAACGAACGAAGGTGATTGCTTATGCGTCTAGACAATTGAAGATTCACGAACAAAATTATACGACGCATGATTTGGAATTAGGCGCGGTTGTTTTTGCATTAAAGACTTGGAGGCACTACTTATATGGGGTCAAAAGTATTATATATACCGACCACAAAAGTCTTCAACACATATTTAATCAGAAACAACTGAATATGAGGCAGCGTAGGTGGATTGAATTATTGAATGATTACGACTTTGAGATTCGTTACCACCCGGGGAAGGCAAATGTGGTAGCCGATGCCTTGAGCAGGAAGGACAGAGAACCCATTCGAGTAAAATCTATGAATATAATGATTCATAATAACCTTACTACTCAAATAAAGGAGGCGCAACAAGTAGTTTTAAAAGAGGGAAATTTAAAGGATGAAATACCCAAAGGATCGGAGAAGCATCTTAATATTCGGGAAGACGGAACCCGGTATAGGGCTGAAAGGATTTGGGTACCAAAATTTGGAGATATGAGAGAAATGGTACTTAGAGAAGCTCATAAAACCAGATACTCAATACATCCTGGAACGGGGAGGATGTACAAGGATCTCAAGAAACATTTTTGGTGGCCGGGTATGAAAGCCGATGTTGCTAAATACGTAGGAGAATGTTTGAAGTGTTCTAAGGTCAAAGCTGAGCATCAGAAACCATCAGGTCTACTTCAACAACCCAAAATCCCGGAATGGAAATGGGAAAACATTACCATGGATTTCATCACTAAATTGCCAAGGACTGCATGTGGTTTTGATACTATTTGGGTAATAGTTGATCGTCTCACCAAATCAGCACACTTCCTGCCAATAAGAGAAGATGACAAGATGGATAAGTTAGCACGACTGTATTTGAAGGAAGTCGTCTCCAGACATGGAATACCAATCTCTATTATCTCTGATAGGGATGGCAGATTTATTTCAAGATTCTGGCAGACATTACAGCAAGCATTAGGAACTCGTCTAGACATGAGTACTGCCTATCATCCACAAACTGATGGGCAGAGCGAAAGGACGATACAAACGCTTGAAGACATGCTACGAGCATGTGTTATTGATTTCGGAAACAGTTGGGATCGACATCTACCGTTAGCAGAATTTTCCTACAACAACAGCTACCATTCAAGCATTGAGATGGTGCCGTTTGAAGCACTTTATGGTAGAAAGTGCAGGTCTCCAATTTGTTGGAGTGAAGTGGGGGATAGACAGATTACGGGTCCGGAGATTATACAAGAAACTACCGAGAAGATCATCCAAATTCAACAACGGTTGAAAACCGCCCAAAGTCGACAAAAGAGCTACGCTGACATTAAAAGAAAAGATGTAGAATTTGAAATTGGAGAGATGGTCATGCTTAAAGTTGCACCTTGGAAAGGCGTCGTTCGATTTGGTAAACGAGGGAAATTAAATCCAAGGTATATTGGACCATTCAAGATTATTGATCGTGTCGGACCAGTAGCTTACCGACTTGAGTTACCTCAACAACTCGCGGCTGTACATAACACTTTTCACGTCTCGAATTTGAAGAAATGTTTTGCTAAAGAAGATCTCACTATTCCGTTAGATGAAATCCAAATCAACGAAAAACTCCAATTCATCGAAGAACCCGTCGAAATAATGGATCGTGAGGTTAAAAGACTTAAGCAAAACAAGATACCAATTGTTAAGGTTTGATGGAATGCTCGTAGAGGACCCGAGTTCACCTGGGAGCATGAAGATCAAATGAAGAAGAAATACCTGCATCTATTTCCATAAGATTCGTCAACACCTTCAACAGCTTAAAATTTCGGGACGAAATTTATTTAACGGGTAGGTACTGTAGTGACCCGAACTTTTCCATGTTTATATATATTAATTGAGATTGATATTTACATGATTAAATGTTTCCAACATGTTAAGCAATCAAACTTGTTAAGACTTGATTAATTGAAATATGTTTCATATAGACAATTGACCACCCAAGTTGACCGGTGATTCACGAACGTTAAAACTTGTAAAAACTATATGATGACATATATATGGATATATATATAGTTAACATGATACTATGATAAGTAAACATATCATTAAGTATATTAACAATGAACTACATATGTAAAAACAAGACTACTAACTTAATGATTTTTAAACGAGACATATATGTAACGATTATCGTTGTAAAGACATTTAATGTATATATATCATATTAAGAGATATTCATACATGATAATATCATGATAATATAATAATTTAAAATCTCATTTGATATTATAAACATTGGGTTAACAACATTTAACAAGATCATTAACCTAAAGGTTTCAAAACAGCACTTACATGTAACGACTAACGATGACTTAACGACTCAGTTAAAATGTATATACATGTAGTGTTTTAATATGTATTTATACACTTTTGAAAGACTTCAATACACTTATCAAAATACTTCTACTTAACAAAAATTCTTACAATTACATCCTCGTTCAGTTTCATCAACAATTCTACTCGTATGCACCCGTATTCGTACTCGTACAATACACAGCTTTTAGATGTATGTACTATTGGTATATACACTCCAATGATCAGCTCTTAGCAGCCCATGTGAGTCACCTAACACATGTGGGAACCATCATTTGGCAACTAGCATGAAATATCTCATAAAATTACAAAAATATGAGTAATCATTCATGACTTATTTACATGAAAACAAAATTACATATCCTTTATATCTAATCCATACACCAACGACCAAAAACACCTACAAACACTTTCATTCTTCAATTTTCTTCATCTAATTGATCTCTCTCAAGTTCTATCTTCAAGTTCTAAGTGTTCTTCATAAATTCTACAAGTTCTAGTTACATAAAATCAAGAATACTTTCAAGTTTGCTAGCTCACTTCCAATCTTGTAAGGTGATCATCCAATCTCAAGAAATCTTTGTTTCTTACAGTAGGTTATCATTCTAATACAAGGTAATAATCATATTCAAACTTTGGTTCAATTTCTATAACTATAACAATCATATTTCAAGTGATGATCTTACTTGAACTTGTTTTCGTGTCATGATTCTGCTTCAAGAACTTCGAGCCATCCAAGGATCCGTTGAAGCTAGATCCATTTTTCTCTTTTCCAGTAGGTTTATCCAAGGAACTTAAGGTAGTAATGATGTTCATAACATCATTCGATTCATACATATAAAGCTATCTTATTCGAAGGTTTAAACTTGTAATCACTAGAACATAGTTTAGTTAATTCTAAACTTGTTCGCAAACAAAAGTTAATCCTTCTAACCTGACTTTTAAAATCAACTAAACACATGTTCTATATCTATATGATATGCTAACTTAATGATTTAAAACCTGGAAACACGAAAAACACCGTAAAACCGGATTTACGCCGTCGTAGTAACACCGCGGGCTGTTTTGGGTTAGTTAATTAAAAACTATGATAAACTTTGATTTAAAAGTTGTTATTCTGAGAAAATGATTTTTATTATGAACATGAAACTATATCCAAAAATTATGGTTAAACTCAAAGTGGAAGTATGTTTTCTAAAATGGTCATCTAGACGTCGTTCTTTCGACTGAAATGACTACCTTTACAAAAACGACTTGTAACTTATTTTTCCGACTATAAACCTATACTTTTTCTATTTAGATTCATAAAATAGAGTTCAATATGAAACCATAGCAATTTGATTCACTCAAAACGGATTTAAAATGAAGAAGTTATGGGTAAAACAAGATTGGATAATTTTTCTCATTTTAGCTACGTGAAAATTGGTAACAAATCTATTCCAACCATAACTTAATCAACTTGTATTGTATATTATGTAATCTTGAGATACCATAGACACGTATACAATGTTTCGACCTATCATGTCGACACATCTATATATATTTCGGAACAACCATAGACACTCTATATGTGAATGTTGGAGTTAGCTATACAGGGTTGAGGTTGATTCCAAAATATATATAGTTTGTGTTGTGATCAATACTGAGATACGTATACACTGGGTCGTGGATTGATTCAAGATAATATTTATCGATTTATTTCTGTACATCTAACTGTGGACAACTAGTTGTAGGTTACTAACGAGGACAGCTGACTTAATAAACATAAAACATCAAAATATATTAAAAGTGTTGTAAGTATATTTTGAACATACTTTGATATATATGTATATATTGTTATAGGTTCGTGAATCAACCAGTGGCCAAGTCTTACTTCCCGACGAAGTAAAAATCTGTGAAAGTGAGTTATAGTCCCACTTTTAAAATCTAATATTTTTGGGATGAGAATACATGCAGGTTTTATAAATGATTTACAAAATAGACACAAGTACGTGAAACTACATTCCATGGTTGAATTATCGAAATCGAATATGCCCCTTTTTATTAAGTCTGGTAATCTAAGAATTAGGGAACAGACACCCTAATTGACGCGAATCCTAAAGATAGATCTATTGGGCCTAACAAACCCCATCCAAAGTACCGGATGCTTTAGTACTTCGAAATTTATATCATATCCGAAGGGTGTCCCGGAATGATGGGGATATTCTTATATATGCATCTTGTTAATGTCGGTTACCAGGTGTTCACCATATGAATGATTTTTATCTCTATGTATGGGATGTGTATTGAAATATAAAATCTTGTGGTCTATTATTATGATTTGATATATATAGGTTAAACCTATAACTCACCAACATTTTTGTTGACGTTTTAAGCATGTTTATTCTCAGGTGATTATTAAGAGCTTCCGCTGTCGCATACTTAAATAAGGACGAGATTTGGAGTCCATGCTTGTATGATATTGTGTAAAAACTGCATTCAAGAAACTTATTTTGTTGTAACATATTTGTATTGTAAACCATTATGTAATGGTCGTGTGTAAACAGGATAATTTAGATTATCATTATTTGATAATCTACGTAAAGTTTTTTAAACCTTTATTGATGAAATAAAGGTTATGGTTTGTTTTAAAATGAATGCAGTCTTTGAAAAACGTCTCATATAGAGGTCAAAACCTCGCAACGAAATCAATTAATATGGAACGTTTTTAATCAATAAGAACGGGACATTTCAATTGGAGTGTATATACCAATAGTACATACATCTAAAAGCTGTGTATTGTACGAGTACGAATACGGGTGCATACGAGTAGAATTGTTGATGAAACTGAACGAGGAAGTAATTGTAAGCATTTTTGTTTAGTAGAAGTATTTTGATAAGTGTATTGAAGTCTTTCAAAAGTGTATAAATACATATTAAAACACTACATGTATATACATTTTAACTGAGTCGTTAAGTCATCGTTAGTCGTTACATGTAAGTGTTGTTTTGAAACCTTTAGGTTAACGATCTTGTTAAATGTTGTTAACCCATTGTTTATTATAACAAATGAGATGTTAAATTGTTATATTATCATGATATTATGATATATAATATATCTTAGTATGATATATATACAGTTAAATGTCGTTACAACGATAATCGTTACATATATGTCTCGTTTCGAAATCATTAAGTTAGTAGTCTTATTTTTACATATGTATTTCATTGTTAATACACTTAATAATATATTTACTTATCATTTAACCTAATTAACCAAGTGTATCAATATCTTAATATGATTCATATGTACCTAGTAAGACGTTGTTATAACGATAATCGTTATATATATCGCTTTCGAGTTTCTTAAATTAATAGTCTCATTTTTATGTATATAACTCATTGTTAAAATACCTAATGAGATACATACTTATAATAAAATCATGTTAACTATATATATAACCATATATATGTCATCGTATAGTTTTTACAAGTTTTAACGTTCGTGAATCACCGGTCAACTTGGGTGGTCAATTGTCTATATGAAACATATTTCAATTAATCAAGTCTTAACAAGTTTGATTGCTTAACATGTTGAAAACATTTAATCATGTAAATATCAATCTCAATTAATATATATAAACATGGAAAAGTTCGGGTCACTACATCATGTCTCCATTTCAGTTAAGAAAATCCGAGAAACCTAAATCCAAGTCATCTCTATCACTACAACCAACGCTACCTCAAAGTACCTATTAATAAACAGGATACATCATCTACATAACATACTAAACATGTAATCCTAAAATCAAATGCAATAACAAGGTTAGTCTGAACATACAAGTATTTAAGTCTTCTGATACAACATCAGTATCTGCTACCATCTGATAAGCTCTAGCTATAGCCGTGGGAGGACCTTTTCTTTTCTGTCCTACTTATGCGGTAGATCCACCAACAGACGCTGACTGCACCTCGGACCCTGCCCCGGAACCACCTCTACCCGCTGCCGGACACTGTGCTGACCTATGACCTTCTTTATGACAATTCCAACATACATTGATTCCGAAAGAACATTGTTGAACATCATGTCCTACTATACCACACCTTAGACACCTTTTCGCACCCGGAGAACACTGTCCACTATGGTAAGATCTGCACGAGTTACACCACTCTTTCTGTACGGAACCTGCCCCACTCGTACTCGAAACTTCCTTCATACTGGACCCGGTTGACTTTCTTGATTTTGGACTGGACTGATAACTGGATTGACCTTCCGTCCTCTTCCCATAAGAACCACTCCCCACTCCCGCACTCCTTACGGCTTTAACATCACCCTCTATCGCTTTTGCCATCTCAAAAGCTTGCGATAAAGAAGAAGCAAATCTAACCATTGACCGATACTCCGGCTTGATAACTCTAATAAAATGCTGAATTTTATCTTTCTCATGCGGTACCCACTGTTGGCAAAACCTTAACTTAGAGGTAAAGTCCAAAATAACATCATCAATCGTCATATCATCGGTCATTCTCATCCCCAAGAACTCAGTTTTCAATTTCTCCAAATCATATTCTGAACAATACTGCTCGCGAACCTTAGCATGAAACTGCTCCCATGACACTTGACTTAGTTGTTCCTTTAATAAATGACCCGTGATGGAGTCCCACCACTCCATAGCTCGCCCCTTGAACAATCGACAAGCATATAACACTCTCAACTTCGGCTCACACTGACAAGCATCTAATGCTCTTTCCACTTCCCTAATCCAATTTAGAGTCTCAGTCGGGTCGGTTTTACCAGTATACTCTGAAGGTTGACAATTAATAAAGTCCTTATACGAGCACTTCTTCTTTTCAAACATCGGTGGTTGGAAGAATGGTGTCTGAAACAGGTACATCACTTGATTCGAAAGTAGTGGATTGAACTGAGATGGTATCTGGTACTGAGGTGGCACATACTGTTGTTGAGAAATGTTTCCAAACTGTGGGTTAATACTTGGAGGAAAGCTTTGATTTATTGCTGTGGTGTTAGAATGCGACATCACTTGTTGTTCACGCTCTTTGATCTTATCTTGAGCATCTTTCAACTTACCCTGAAGCTCTAACACTTCTTCTGATACTTCTTCCTCTGATACATAACCGTCTTCATCAGGAGCTCTAAAGGTTCCGGTGGCATTAGGGGCAGCGTCTTGATTACCTGACATATCTGCACTACCACAACATCTCACACAAACTCTTAGTAGATAACCGGTTAATGCCTATCAACTAACACATAAAAGTTCCTACATTCACTTATCCTGTCCCCTTTGTGTTATGTTCGACAAGATTCTCTTTAGGTTTGGGAACATGACATTTATAAACAATGTTAATGCGGCCAAACCTATGCTTTGATACCAAGTTGTAACACCGTACTTTTTTTTTTTTTATAAAACAGCGGAAGTCATACTTACAAAGCGTACCCTTATGTACACACATAAACATAATTACTACAAATTCATTTATCAATACATATTTAACAAACAACCGGTGTTACTTTAATATCTGATTTTATATAGAACACATCAGAGTTCTAGACTTGTCGAACACAACCCAACACGCCCATCTTCTCCCATGTCCACAAAAGCAAAAGACCTACAACCTGCAAGGGGGAAGGTGGAGGGGTTAGCATGAAGCTAAGTGAATGGACTAATCTAACAGCTAAAACACATAGGTACAATCACTAGAACATGCATCATCAAATTAGGCAGACAGTTAATCAAATAACCACTAGAACATACAGAAACAGAGTAATCTACCATTAGCATATCACATAAAAGCAATACAAGTACAATATCTACAGCAACGGTCTATCCAAAGCAACCGTGATGACTACAAGCAATGGTCAATCAGAAGCAACCATCTGGGAAATCCGAAGCAACCCATTGAGAGACTCGGCGGCCTGGCCGGGCCAACGACCCAGTTGATCAATCTAAGGTCTACCGAAAACTCATAACTCTGTATTACTAGTATAAGTCTTCCACACGCGACGGACGCGTGATTCCGACTTATATTAATCATACAACATCAATGAGCCCAAGCTGATCTGAAGCAAGGTTGATCTCTCCCGACCTGATTAGAAGCAAGGTCGGTCCAACAAACGCGCGAGGCCACAGTCCACAACTCTTAACAACATAATTCAAATCATAGAAACTAGGTCAACGACCTAGGTCATGTCACTATATGCCTTAACGGCTAGATTAACCTACTCACCGAATACCAGCACGAGAAGAACTCAGAGGTCTTATATGGAAGAAAAGTCTGAAAACAGGCTTATAAATGGGAAAATGAACCCATACCTC
The DNA here is from genome assembly GCF_046630445.1 of Rutidosis leptorrhynchoides. Classification (NCBI taxonomy): domain Eukaryota; kingdom Viridiplantae; phylum Streptophyta; class Magnoliopsida; order Asterales; family Asteraceae; genus Rutidosis; species Rutidosis leptorrhynchoides. The sequence continues at coordinate 565,728,486 of NC_092333.1, forward strand.
ATAACACACGGGTATTTATCAGTTATCTGATATCTTTCGTACTTAATTTGACTACCCTAACGGAGTCCAAATTAAACAAACGAACCTGTTCGGTGACCCTTGTCACAAACTGGTCCTAACCAAATAGTCAAATGACTATAAATATTCAATTAATAAAATATCAATATAAACGCACGTAAGGGCAAAATTGCCATTTCATCTAGGTCCAATTATCGGGTGTTACACAATTCAAAATAATTAATTAAAATAATTCAATATTATTTAAATTTAATAATTAAAATAATTATTAATAAGATTTAATAGTAATAATAATTGATTAATAAGATTTAATTTTAACTCAAAATTATTTAAATTAATGACATCACCCACCTTGTTTAGATTTTTTCTTTTATTTTTTAATTTTTTTAACAAAAGAATTAGCCTAATAATGACATCATCATTATAGAGTTTAAATTGAAACTATATATATTCACAAAGAATTATTTGCCTCAAGTAGGGAGAGGGGATTTACTCTCTTCTGTAATTTTTTTATGGGTAGAAACGACTTATCTTTTATTTTACGTTAAAGAAAGAATTATTTATATCTTCTACTTATTTTGCAAGCGCGAGATTGAATATTGTTGTTATTGTATTTACAAACTACAATTAATTAATGCATGATAATAATAAATTTATCATATTATACATGATAATAATAAATTTATAAAAAAAAATGAGTGAAAATATTACTATTCAAAATAAATAAGTATTAAATACTATTTATATATATTTTAATTTAAACAATTATTCACTTTTGAAAATTATTATAAGTATCGTTTAAGCTTTTTAATTCATCGTCATTAACATTTCATCCGTCCAAAAAGAATATCATGGAAAAATTTATGTAAGATTTAAAATAGATATAAATATCTCAATTTTGCCATTTTCATTTTTCAAAAGAATATTCGATTGAATTTAATTAAAATAATATGAGGGATATATAATAATAAATTAGGTTAATTGAAAAGTTTAATAATATTTAGTGGTCACTTTTTAGCAACCGAATAATTATTTCAGGATATATATAGATAGTTAAGTAGAGACACTTATTTTGAAACGGATAAAGTAATTACCAATCCTTTATTTATTAACAAAATTAAAACTGTCATTTATTATACCTTATATCTAAAAGGCAAAGGCCAAGTGAATAGTAACCCACAAGTTTCACACACCACCCCCACTCTTTTACTTACTTACATTTTAGCCCCAAACAAACATATAATATCTAACTTTATGGTTTTTACAAACTTATCACAAACTTTTAACATTTTATACTTTAACCATTAAACTCCTCATTCGTTATAAATCGACTACATACTTTATATACTACCTAATAGACAAAAATAAATAATAGTCACCCGTGGTGCTTTCGTTCTTTCACTTTTTTCCCCCTCTTTCACCTTTTTAAAAAAAAAAAAAAAACCCTCATAGTTTGTTCAAATATTAAAATCGACCCCCAAACAGGGAGTAAAGTGTCAAATACTCATTTTCATAAAAAAATTTAAAACAACTACACCCAAATATTCAACGGGCCATATCTTCTCACTCGCACCGAGTTAAATTTTTCTGAAACCATCGTTAAACTCGAAACAATTTTAGAAGCACACTGTCACTAACTATACGCAAATCAGACGCTTTTTAAAAAACGCTAAATATTTGAGGTACTTTTCATACACGTCGATTTTGCGTTAGATTTTTAAAAGTCGACAATTCCATAGTGAAACGCGGAGATGTACATATATTGTTAATTTAAAATAACATTTAAATCTTTCACGGATTATACCTTTTAGTTCGACTCGAGTTGCGCTTCAACGATATCATCGTTAGCCACAAAATAATTTTACAAACTAAACGCAATATAATACATTGAAAACCGAACCCCGGCGCGAAGCGAGGGTTCGAACACTAGTTAAATCTATTTTAGATCAAATAGAAAACTTAAAAGACACTTTTTTAAGACGAAAAGAGTATTATTTCGTTACATGTAATTATTAAATCTTATTCCCATATATTAAAAGGTGGAGTTGGTTGTATTATTCATTTTAGACCAAAGTGTCATTTGACAATTCTTTATTAATCATATTAATATTAATTTTAAGATTTTGTTTAATATATTTTATTTCTATTTTTTGTTTATTCTTTTTGCCTTACTTTGAACCACGCTTTATTTGTTTCCCTTGAGCACGAGGTGCCCGTAGTCCTCATCAGTGTCCATTTTCAGTGTTCATTTTGGACACTGAGATTGACTGACTGGCTGTTGGGTGCTGGCTTTTTATTTGCCGGTGTGTTGATGATCCTCGTATTAGAATTTCTATCTATAGTTGATGATCGAGCTCTTTATGATTGAATGAAGTGAAAGATCAAACTCAAAACTAGGGCTCTCCCTTTATCGTCATCGTCACTATCCTAGTTGCTATCATCGTTGCTAAAACTCCTACACTTTCCTCTTTCCTTTGCTAACGCTCCTCCCTTTGACCAAAACAGTGTCCATTTTAGTGTCTTTTTTTATTGTATATTTTTTAATTGTGTAAATATTAAAAAAACTTCAAATAATAATAAAGTAATATTTTAATAAAAAAAAAACTTACATTAATAATAACACTCTTTAATAATAATAAACACTCTTTAATATGCATCGTAACTTGTATTTACATTTTAACGTTTCATCTTTGAAGTTAGGTAAAACCATGTGCTAGTTTCTACATCTTCTTCTTTTTCTTCTATTTCTCAAAATCTTCTTCTTCCTTTTCTTCATATTTCTCAAACCTGCAAAAACCACAAAAATACCTCACAAATGGTAAAACCAAAAAAAAAAAAAAAAAAAAAACGAAAAGAAAAAAAAAGAAGGGAAATGGACACCGTCGGTGGCGCGACAGTGCAAATCGACGGGAGTTGCGACGGTGACGCGGTGTCGGAGGACGGCGGTTTCGGCGTCGATTTTTGAGGGACGGCGGGGAGGGGACGACGGGCACCGTGTGCTCTAATTGTTTATTTAAAGGTTGATTTACTTTTTCTTAAAAAAACAAAAAAAAATCCTCTCTAATTCGTTTTTGCCTAAATTTTTCTCTTTTGTTAAATTGCTAACCAAACTAAATAATTACAGTTTAAGACAAAATTACGCGGCTGGTCACTAACATTTGTTTCAAACTTTACATTTTTCATTAATGTTTTTTTTACTTCTTTGGTCACTCAAGTATCGTAAATTACGCGATTGATTCCTCTCAATAACGATCGTTAAAAAAATTCGTTAAATGTTGACATGTTCATAAAACGTGTAGGATATTTTTGTCCATTCAGTGTCTTCTCTCAGACTTGCCTGCTTTCATACAACTCCATATACGCCAACTCATTTTCATTTCCATATAACAAACTTATTTTATCAATAAATTTTACCATTCCTTTCAAAATCAAAATCAAAATCAGACATCGCCATTCATTTATCTTGGTACCGAATTATAAAGCACTAATTTCAAAACTAATTTCTATAATATCATATTTCTAACAATCCACCTCATATTAGCAATTGTGATAACTACGTATCATTCATAACATCACCATCACCATCACCATGAAAATCAAAATCAAAATTAAAACATGCTAATCAAAATCAAATGTAATAAAAGACTCATCAATTTAGTTTCTACTTATATATGACATGGGTATGGGTATGCGACAGAAAGAATGAAGTAAAGTTACAATAAAATGACAACTTCGACAAAACCAAAGGAACAAATGTGTATTTGTTTGACTTTACAAAAGCAGTTCACCAAGATAATTTCAAGTCACAAAACCACCTCCATGAAGACGCAATAGCACTGTCAATGGTTACATATCTCCGGCGAATAACCACTGTAAATACCGTCATCATGCTTCAAACCCCTAGATTTTACAAGAACGAAATCAGGTAGTAACATATGTGGTGGTTCACCGTAAACACTGTTTCCTTGCTACACACCCTAGATATACCATTTCCTTGCTCTGTCGGTGCATCAACGAACGTGATTTATCAACGAATTTCGTGTTTTAATAGACGAACGTCATTGACGTTAACGGTGTTAATTCAGGCTGATGACATTGATTTTTTCGGCTGACTTAAGCAACTAACAGGTGTATCAATGGATTTTGTAGTGATTTTACATCAAGGTGTTGAATTAGAGTTTAAGGAGTATAATTTTGGTTTATTGACGAAGATGAGCTGAAATCAGGATGAGAGGAGGTGGTGAGGAGGTTGGAAGGATGATAAAACGACAAAATTACCCTTTATGTGCTAGGCACATGTCAACATTCAACGAACTTTTCTCACAAATTAATCATCAAAAAATTAATAGAAAAATAGATTTTTGTTACACTTTATTAGAGCGTTCAAATAGATAACCGAAAGATTAAAATTTTGAGTTAAATTACTAAAATTAATAACTGATCACATGCAATGGGGAACATCTTTGATCACGTGCAATAGAGAACATCTTTTGAATACCTCTTTGCTTTATGTCACCTTTTTATCCACCTCACATGTCCAAATGCAATATTTATTTTATATTTAGTAATTTGAATTTAATTTCTAATTTCTTTTCACTTAGGCCTATTTATTATATGAGTTTTGCCTTAACGTATGTCCATGTAACACACGTTAAACTGTATGTGATGAAGTTGCACTATGACAGTATGACATATCATAATATGTAATCAATACATGAATATAAAAGGTAACTATTATATTAAATTAATGAGTTTCAAACAAAAATATTATAATTCGGAAATTTTGAATTCAATAAATGCAGCTTAACGTGTGCAAAGAGATGCACATTAATTGGAAAAACCCATATTATATACATATAGTATTAGTTTTAAAAGCTCATGCATTACACGACAGCTGTTAGGAAACCCGATTAGGTGAGCCCAAACAAGACAAGATAACCCAAGTTATCTAACCCACTTCCAACAAACGAAAAATATAGTGATAATCGTAACACAAGCAAGAATGATAAAAACACGGAAATTTAACGTGGTTATATGCAATCGTTTGTGATTGCTTTAGTCCACGGCCAACCAAAGAGTGTTCTTATTGATTAAATTTCGTGATGGTGAGTTTACAATGAGTTATAATCAGGAACATTTATAGGAGAACAAGAATACATAAGCATGATTCAAGTAATCATCAACTAGCCATCTTGATCCTCTTTACACCCTTGTATTTACATGATCACAGCTCTAAAACAAGGTGTAAAGTAGCCCACATGCACCTAAAGTGACAACTTGGACAACCAAATACGGATCCCATGTGCAAAAGTTGATCAACATGTTGACAGCTCACTGCCAGACAACGTGCGCGCCGTGCACTCTTGATTCTTCGAGCAAACCTTCTGATCAAGTTTCACCTAGTGTGCGCAGGGTGCGCGCCGCGCACCATCATTTTTCTCTGTTTTTGCACTGTTTTGCTCTGTTTCACGCTTACCGAAATCTGCAAAATCCGTGCAAGTGTTTAAACAGTTTTTAGTGACACTTTTTTTTTTCCAGCTTTTGTTTAAATGTCTCCACACCTCAACAACAGCTATAAAAAAATAGCATTCGCAGACGTAACATTATTATTAAGAAATACGCTACATTTCTACTGAAAGTAAATGTATTGAAACGATTATTATTATAAACGTTAATCATTTAGTCGTTTGAATTTCATTTTAATTGATAACATTTGCATTTTAATTTATTTAACAAGCAATTATCTCTATACCAACAATTCATCACTTAGTTATTTCAAAATAGCAACTGTGGAGATTGATTGAAATTTTTTGATAACGCAAATTATTTAAATGAAAAGTGTAAAATCGAAGAAGTGTAAATGAATAAAGTTTTTTTTTTTTCCATCTAACTGGAGAAAGAGGTATTTTATGAGATGAACATGGTTTAATTAACTACTTAATTTAAATTGTTAATAATGAAAATTTCGCGAGTATTCATCATTTTAGATATATTTTATATGAATTTAAATTTAGTTAATTGAAAATGTTTATAACTCAAATAACTATAACTTTCAGTTCTTACTTAATTAAGAAAAAATTACGTGATTGGTCCTTCATGTTGCCCATATGGCACGTTTATCACTAACGTTTATCTTTAACGTGGTTGGTCACCAACCATGCACTTGATTTGTGATTGATCTCTCGGCCTGTCGGATGTTAGTGTCAGTCTGTTAAGTTGTACCATGTACGTGGCATGGCATGTGAGGATATTTTCGTCCATTCAATTTTGAATATTAAAACTCCTTTCACCATCTACCCCTACCACCACAACCTCCATTTACACTTTTATCTATCTTACCACATATCATCATCGTATATCATCATCATCAAACAGAGCCCACCAAAATTACTTAACCAAATCCCCAAAACACAAAACCCATATATCAGCTTCAAGATTCATCATTAAACTCTTTCAAGTTTTCAATCAATTATTTAGCTTCTTTCAAACCCAATTACGACATCATCACTGTGTTTACATCCAACAAAAAAATCACACTCTTTGGTTTATATTCACCTCATTTGGTTAAGTTTGATTATGAGAAATTAAAGTCTTGTTGTACATGTAATTAATAATTTAGTTCAGATCTCAATTTTATCAATTTAGTTTATGTTCATATCTCAATTGTGTTTTTGATTTTGTGTTGATTTAGTGTTTTGATTTTGGTGTTTGCTTTTGGTGTGATGTGTTATTGAAGATTCAGGATGTTTCTGAAGATTATTAAATGAAGGGTAGGATCCGATAAAATGACAAAATTACCGTCATGTGCATGGCATGTGATAACACTTAACGGAAAATTTTAATGGTCGTTAGGCCGAAGGACCAGCTACGAACCAAATCAATAGCTGGGGGATCAACCGTGGCAAAAATAAACGTTAGTGGTAAACGTGCAATATTGGATAAACATGAGGGACCAAACACGTCAATTTTTCTTACTTGAATTTTAAGAGGTCATAACCCCTCCTGTAGTACCTTTTTGTTGTTTTTTTTTATTCAAAAGACGGGAAACTTGTATAAACTAATGATAACTTCAATAAAATTGAAGCCCATAAAAACGTAATACCAAAAAAAACTTAGCCCTAACGATAACAATAACCTAACAAAGCTCGAACCAAACAAATAAATGTGATACACATCGGATACAATAGAATTGAAAAAAAAAAAATCAACCAAAATAAAAATGGTAACCAATCGCGAGAAAGATAACGATTAACAACCATCATCACCGTAAACACGCAAATCTCACCTTAGACAAGAGCTTTTTTTTCATCATAATAAACAATAATATCATCATCATCATCATCATCATCATCGTGGTCGACAGCAGCAAAATCGTTAAGCAACATACTATGAATTGAATTACTCTATATCTAGTAAAGTGAGTACAAAATACTCCGTATAATATTCGTACAATATAACCAAGTACATCGATTGTTCAGAAATTTCTGTACATATAAGCTACAACAAAATCTAAACAAACTACAATTTATTTGGTGTAATGACAAGTTTGATTCGAAACACCTCGATTCAAAATAATAATATTCAAATCACAACTCGAAACCGAAACTACATGAATATTGAACAGATTAAGTACACGAGCTTTACCAGTGATCCTAGTATAAGTCGAAACCGGCAAATTACCATCAATGACGTCAGCATACACGTCCATATTCGTTAACAACCGATCAGCAAAAATCGTTAGCGTAAGATTCAGTTCTTTCGTACGATCCGATCCAATCTCACCGGATGGAATCGGAACATCACCAATAACTTGACCTTTATATAAAAGTGCAGCTGAGCTGTTGTGGTATTTGACTTTGACTTTATTAGGGTTTTTAATGGATACGTTTAAGTCAAGTGATATGTTTAATGAAACTTTTAGAGGTAGTAGGTTAATCGAAGCGTCAAGATCTTTAACGGTGACGGAGTTAAGGGACGTTATTGGTTTTTTGGGTTTGAAAACGGTAAGAGCTAAAATGAGGATGATTAATGCGATAATTAGTATGACGGCGAGTAGAGATAAGACTATGATTTTACGACGCTTTTGTTTTCGTTGGTGATTGTTGTTGGTGGTGAGTTGATGATGTTCATCTTTTTTTGTCATGTCCATATCTTCTTGTTTGGGTACAAAAGTAAAGATTTGAATTTGTGTAGATTTAAAGGTGAATTAAATATTAGTGATGGAGATAGTTGACTAAAATAGAGGAGAATTTATTGGATTTCGGTAGCGGTTGGAAGTTTGGACGTGACACTAGTATGAATCCATAACTTTAACTTCTAACTTTAAATAATGGAGTAATAAATAGAGTTTGTTAGAGTTTAATAATAATAATAAACTAGTTAAAGACCTACGATTTCGCTAATTTTATTTAATTACAATATTTTGAGACAATCTTTAATTTTGATGACACAAATAAATAATATAATATTCTAAATTCCTAAAATAAATAATATAATTCCAAAATTTTAATGTGTAAAAAGATAAATAAAAAAATTGTTCAACAACCATTTATGACATTCGAGAGTCAACATCGAACCGTTCCCAAGTCAATGGCTCTTTTATCTAGCTCGACCCGTATGGGTAACCTGTTTAATTTAGCTTGCCGTATGAAGATCCCCATTGTAAAGACCCGTCCTAATCCATAAGAACGAATACAATAACATTTGGTTACATCGCGAGGTACTTGACCTCTATATGATACATTTTACAAACATTGCATTCATTTTTAAAAGACAACCTTTCATTTACATCGAATGTTGACGGCATGCATACCATTTCATAATATATCCAACTATAATTGACTTAATAATAATCTTGATGAACTCAACGACTCGAATGCAACGTCTTTCGAAATATGCCATGAATAACTTCAAGTAATATCCTTAAAATGAGCTAATGCACAGCGGAATATTTCTTTCATACGTGAGAATAAACATGCTTTAAAGTGTCAACCAAAAGGTTGGTGAGTTCATTAGTTTATCATAATCGATCATTTTCATCATTTTAATAGACCACAAGATTTTTATTTCCATTTCTCATAAATATACGTCCCATGCATAGAGACAAAAATCATTCATATGGATTGAACACCTGGTAACCGACATTAACAAGATGCATATAAGAATATCCCCTATCATTCCGGGACATCCATCGGACATGATATAAAACAACATCGAAGTACTAAAGCATTCGCAACCATGGATGGGGTTCGTTAGGCCAATAGATCTATCTTTAGGATTCGCGTCAATTAGTAGATCGGTTTACTAATTCTTAGGTTACCAAGCAAAAGGGGCATATTCGGCTTCGATCATTCAACCATATAATGTAGTTTCGATTACTTGTGTCTATTTTGTAAAACATTTATAAAAATTGCGCATGTATTCTCAGCCCAAAAATATAAAGGGTAAAAAGGAAAATGAAACTCACCTAATGTATTTTGTAGTAAAATACATATGACTACATTGAACAAGTATAAGGTTGGCCTCGGATTCACGAACCTATATCATTTGTATATTCATTAATACATATAATCGTAATTGAACAAATTTATTTATTATATCCATATTTATATGCATACTTGTTTAATGTTATATTTAAAAATCGATAGTTGGTTATCTGTAAGTATTTATATAAATAATTTTAGTAGGTTTGATATATATAGTTATGTGAAATTTTAATATAATTATAGTATATGTAATAAGTATATTTTATGTACAAAATATTTATTTGCTTAAGAAGGTAGTTTTTGATATTAACAATGATATTATTAATAATCATATTACTTAATAATAATACTTATTTCGATAATAATATTAGTAATAACAATAATAATAATAATAATAATTATAATTTTAACTAAGGTTATAATAATAATGATAATAATAGTAATTATGTAGTTGTAATGATACTAAAATAACAATTTTTGGTAAACATGATACTAATTTCTAATATTAACATTACTAATAATGATAATCGTATTAATAATACTTTTTAACAGAGATAGCACTAAAAATGGTACAATACTAATATTTATGAGAATAATATTAATTTCTAGCATGATAGTAATAATACACAAAAAAAAAAAAAATAGTTTGATTTAGTAATGATATTACTAATAATAATACTTATAATAGTAATGATAATCTTAATATTAATTGTTAATGATAATTACAATCACAATATTAATACTTATAATGATAATCATACTAAGATCATATTTTTAATGATGTTAATAATATTAATATTGGTAATTACTAATGATAATAATAATAATCCTAATGGTAACTATAGTCATAATACTAAACGATAATCTTTATAATGATATTTGTATTAGTACTAATCAATAATAATAATAATAATAATAATAATAATAATAATAATAATAATAATAATAATAATAATAATAATAATAATAATAATAATAATAATAATAATAACAATAAATCACTACCTTAAAGAAAAATGCCTCAAAAAGAATGTCCCAGCCTAGTATCGAACCTGCGACCCCTTGTAAACCCGAAACCACACTAAACCAATACGCTATCTCAGTTTTTATGATTAATACATGAACTTATTAAAATATAACCCGTTCAGTTATCCTTCTTCTCCTTCTTTTTCCCTTCTAGTTCGATCAGAGATTTAAACCCAACTTATTCAACTCATCACACAACGACTTGATATACCACAATAATACTAATTAATAAAAATCAATGGTTTATATTAATTGCAAAAAAAAAAAAACAAAAAAAAAAAACAAAAAAAAAACAGAATCAGCGTCGCTGTTGCTGCAGTTCACGAAAAAAAATAAACTTAAATTATGATTTTGAAATCTAGATCGTATTAGGCTATGTTTATAACATGAAATGGGTTGTAAATCACTCATAGAAACTTTCTGGATCGACAATTAAACTTGAATTATAACATAGAACTCGAATTTCTTGATAATCAAATCGGTTGACTTTTATTTTCAAAACTTTGACTCTAAAATTCGGACTTGATATCACGAATTGGAACCTGAGATTTTGAGAAAACATTCATGACGTGATTTAAAACACGTCTGCATTTCTAATTCTTGTCAATTTGTTTCAAATTAATTTAAAGGATAAGTGGGTTATAGATATTACGACATGAAGAAAAAAAATAAAAATAAAAATATAAAGAATCTGTTTTCCTTTGTAATTCGCAGAGTGGCATATATAATACTGTCCGAGGATTTGATTTCACAATAATACTTGATCAAAACAATTTTTTTTTTGTAGGGTTAATGATGTGGACAAGGTTCACGGACCAGAGAAGAAAAAGAGGAAGCAGACAGCAAAAAAATATATCCGTGATGTCATACGCGTATAATATCAGTTTCTATATTTTGTTTTTAATATTAATAATTATTAATTATATTAATAATAATAATATTGATAATATTTATTAGTAGCAATAATAATATTAATCAAAAATAATACTAATACTAATATGAATAATGATAAAAGTAATAATATTAGTAGTAATAATAATATTAATCATAATAACCAAAATTATTTAAGTTACAACTAAATAATAATTTTACTCATTCTTATAGTAACATTTATATTTAAGTATTTATTTTGATAATCGAAATCTTAAATTTATTAAAATTTTACTATTTAATATTTGTTAATATCACTAATAATGATATTAATAATAATGAAAGTAGTATTACTATAATTGGTCATTACTATAATATTTTTAACTTGTTGTTACATCAAATATTGTATATGTAAATATGAATACATTAATAATGCTTTATATATATAATTATTATATATATATATTTACTATATTATATCATAATAACAATAGGTATTATAAATCTCAACACATAATATTCATACAATATACATATAATAATAATTATGTATAGTTATCATATATGTTTAATATATAGATTCTTTTTAATAATAACTTTATTATATTATATATTATTTTATATTTTTAATTCCAATTGATAAAAAGGGTATTTTTATTTATTCAAAAAAAAATAATATTACATGTACTTATATTTATATTTATATATATTTTTTTATTTTTATTTACACACAATTGTTCGTGAATCATCGGGTATAGTCAATGATCAAATGTTTTCCATGTAAACAGTTCACAAATTTTTGAGACTCAACGTTATAGACTTTGCTTATCGTGTCAAAATCATATCGAGATTAAGTTTAAATTTGGTCGGAAATTTCCGGGTCGTCACACCCATTTTCAGCGGCACTAATTTGTTCTTCATCGTTTCACAGTGCATGTCATATCCTTTTAAAGTCGCATCATCAATCAAATTAGTAAGGCACTTGGTTGAAAAGGTTCCTTTTGAATCATATGTCCTTTTGGTAGCATGAGGAAGTGTAGAAATGGCAACCGCTAAGTCCAATAGCTCGTCCCATGTTCTTCCAGAGTTCCAGTTGCATTTCTAATCCAATCCCAATAACAGTTCCAGGGAGATCCATCCCAACAAATTCTGTTTGCACCTTCACATCTTTCGCAGACAATCTTTTGTATCTGTGGTTTAGTTGATTTTCTCCACACCAAATGTTCTCCCAAAATGTAGTGTCTCCTCCATCACCAATTTACTTTTTAAAGGAGTTAGCAAGGATTCAACCAAGCTTATTTAGGCTAAGCCCAGATTTAACAATAGCAGCCCATGTGGTGCCACCAAAAGGTTCTGATATGAGCAGAAACCCCCTCTAGACCACCCAATTCACCATATATACTTTTTATTATTCGCACCCATAGCACATCGTTTTCGTTGACATTTGTTTCAAGGCCTAGAAGTACCAATGCATGGCTTAACTCGTCCACAAAGATGAATGAATCGTGATCCGAGTCAAATAGGTCAAATATACGACGTAGGCGTAGGGAATTCAAGGAAGGGGAACATAGTCGGAAGGATTTGGAAACCAAGGATGAGGATTTAAGGTGGGTCTATTTATCGGATTGATTTTGAGTTGTTTCCATATTGTTACGTAGATGCTTCGTAATAATTAGATGATCAGTTTATTAATCGTTGTCATTATTTGGGTAAGAATGATCGTATGTTGAATAAATTTATATTTCTATGTATAGGAAAAGAGAAGCTATAAAGTAGGAGGAGCAACCAAAAAAAATCTCTTTTGTTTTTATTAACAATTTTTTATATCCAAATTAATGACATACTTTTAACTTCTTTTTATATGTACGATCAATTATTCTACACAGTCCGATTATAATAACAAAATTTTAATGTCGGTTAGGCGTCAACGCTTGTAACAATACAGACGCTAATAGGCTACTTAACCCCTAACTACGTTTTAAAAATAAGTTAAAAGTGACGCTTGGAATAATACAGACGCTAATATGCAACTTAACCCCAACTACGTTATAAAGATAAGTTAAAACAAGTGAAGATGGTTTTCAAAAGTTGGCATAAAACCAACATGACAAACAATACTCAGTGACGAATCCATGATAAAAATCTAATGGGGTCCTAAAAACTGTTTTTAAATCAAATTATATTTGAAGGGCATTTTAGTGATTGTTTACCTCTAAAAATTAAAGAAATATGGGGTCCTGAAGTTAAATTTATTGGTGTCATAAACAATTATAATTTTACTATATATAAAAAGTTTTGAGGCTATTGGGATCATAGGACCCCGCCCTCAATGTTCAACACTCGCCACTGAGACTACTGGCAAAGTCAAAATTCTAAATGAAATTGCAATCATTGATAATAACATAGCTAGTGGCAATGATCCTTTTCATCTAGCGGATTTTAACGGCGGTTAGGAGTCACTGAGAGAGTCCGAACGCGATATCATAACCTACCCATCCACTCATTTCCTTGCGCGTAATATTACAGTTCTACCGCCCTTCATAAGGAAACACTTACAACGAATCTATATGGGCATCATGTGTGGTAAAACTCTCTCGAGTGAGGCTCGAATGCATGGACGTCCGAGACCTCCGAGGCCCATGAATTAGATAGGTAACCATAAGAGAAATATTCACTTAGTTATCCATCACAATGGATGGTAATGTCTAGTTATCCATCGTCATCCACCACTTAGCCATCCATTTTGTGGTTTCAAAGCATAAGTATCACGAGCTTTTTTGCTTCTATTTCTTCTACATCATGCATCACATTTTCTGTCTTAAAAGCTTGCGAAATCATTGATACAAATGATGTGTCTCCTATTGTATATGCTACCACATGGTGTAAACAAGCTCCCATAAAAGCGAATGTTTTCTTATGGCGTTTGAAACTATCAAGACTAGCCACAAAGGTCAACCTTTTATCTTAAAGAATTGACCTTGAAGAATCTGGATGCAGTTTATGTAACGAGACTTTGGAAAATGAAGATCACTTGTTCCTCTATTGTGAGATCAATCAACAAATTTGGGTAAAGATTTCTCAATGGTCGAGCATCCCGTTTTCTCATGGTCTTCTTTGGGTAATTTGTGAGCTTAGATAGATGGCGATCCTATTCATCAAAATGAGCGGCTCATTGTCACTATCATTATAATGTTCACGCTTTCGAATATTTGGAGATTCCGAAACAGCACCATCTTTGACGATAAAAGCTTCCGGAAGTGCCACGTGACTGACAACATTGTAGCAACAAGCTTCAATTAGATCTTCGCTAGAAATAGAAAAAAGTCATGTAACTGGAACAAATGGTTGCAATCTCCTTTACATTCCTTGTAATTACTTGTAATTGTTTTATTATGTTCCTTTTCTAGCGCTCTAGCTAGTTTTTAATAAACTTTCAGCCGTTCGAAAAAAATATATATTATACATTTATATTATTTAATTAATATAGTAGGTCCAATTTGTTTGAGGAGAGTTTCATGGATGATAATGTATTAGTTATTGGTTTAGTGATAGAAGAAATTGTTAATAAAATGCTGTTGAAATGACGGTCACTTATAAAAAAAAATAAAAAATTATGTTATGAATGAGAATGAGAATGATCATATGGAAAGTCCAATCATCACACTTGCAGTTTCGGGTTATACTACGTATTAATTTAGGAAACATTACATTTTCACGTTGTACTTGGCACACATAAAACGTGCACGTTTATGATGAGTTGTGAATGGACCACATATTTATTAAATTAAATTTACGGATAATGGTAGGTGACATATAATATCTTGCAATCTACAATCTATCTACAAATACCACCAAAACAGAGCATCATTATGCAACTTATATTTTCGTTCTTTCCTCAATAATGGGATCTCACTCTCAGATTCTGATATTTTTGGTACTACTACTTACTGCCACCCTGTTACCAACAAAAGGTGAACCTCAGGTCCCTTGTTACTTCATATTTGGTGATTCTTTAATGGATAATGGCAACAACAATAACCTTATTACCCAAGCCAAAGGAAACTTCCCGCCGTACGGAATTGATTTCTCCGTTGGTCCCACCGGTCGGTTTTCCAATGGCCGGAATATTGCGGATGTTATTGGTATGTAATGCTTCTGCTAATTGTCACTGTCTATCTCTTTGTGTACGTACAGAGCAAAGATTATTGATGAGAATGTAGGTTTCTAAACTTGATTGAGCAAAACATTGTTTGACATATTTCTTCTTTCCTTGTCATTACTATTGAATTTGAATTTTATATGTATATTATGTATCATTGTATCCTATAAAATTTAGTATTTTACAGAAATGGTAAAAAACGAGTGGCCTATAAATATATATATTTTTTCCGTAAAAAAAAATTGTCCAATATATTATCATTAATATATGAATTTAACGACAGCCCTTAGAATTGTCGTTAATGTACATAAAATAATTAGAGTTTAAAAAGTGTCACTTTCAAGTCGGTAAGTAACCGCTCATTACAATATTTTAAAGCACATTAACGAAAACCTTTAGAGATGTCATTAGCAAAATCCCTTTTTTTCTTTGCAACGAAGAGAGATATGTTAATATTTTACTTCATATTTAGTACATCCAATTGTGTTGTTTTAATGTAATCAAACAGCTCAACTACTTGGATTTAAGGATTTCATCCCGCCATTCGCAACTGCTAAAGGACGAGACGTTATAAATGGAGTAAATTGTGCTTCCGGATCTGCTGGAATTCGAGAAGAATCGGGACTACATTTGGTATTTATTTCTTTTCCTTTTCACACTGCTCATTGGTTTTCTGTTTCAGCTTAGGTTTGATCAAATGCTGTTTAATTCGGACATGTTTAGTCTTAATATGAAAAACTGAAATCATGTCAGTAGTTATTATACTGGATCATTTGTATACAAAATAAGAATTGGACTAAACCTAAATTAGAGGGTCTTCGTGTGCATAAAAATGTTTTACATCGCAATTTTTAAATGATAATGTTATATAATTATTCAACTAGTGGAGGACCCGCGAATTCGCGGGGCTATGTGAGTGTTTATAAAGAAATAATGTTTATGGTAACGCAGGATCAGTGAGTTTTGAACATGTGTTGACTTGTTAGAATCATTATATGTTAATAAGTATTTGTTAGGTTTATAGTGAATCAACTGAATAACAGTGCTACATGATTTATAATGTGTAGATTTTTTTGTCAATAAAACAATACTGTAGTTATAAGGCTAAGACTTTATAAAAAGAGAGATTATAAATTTATGTAGTTATGTTTGACATAATAATTGTTGTTGGGAGTCAGAAATATCGTCAATAAGTTTTTGGGATAACCCAACCCATTCAGTTTGCCATCTGGAGTTCATACCATATTAGTTGTACATAAAAAGAACAAACATGCATAAAAAATGAGGCCAGGATCCAAAGCGATTTGGGATTAACATGACCACTGCCATAATCAAATGGTGTGGCCCTAACAAACGTCATTGTCTCCAAACCTGAATATTGTTGGCCTATGATCAGTTTTCTACCTCTATCGAGTGTTTAAACAATGTGAATTTTAATAATACAACCTCAAATCGTTTTCTTCAAGACAATACATGTGTATGTTTATTTGCTGAAAGAAAAACTTCAAGTTAGGTCTCTTACACCCAATGCCCGAATTCCTTGTCCATACCATTTTTTACTATACCAACTTATTTACATCGAGATACTGAATCTAACTGTTAACTAAATGCCCGAAGACCTTTAACACCTTTTGTACTGCTCGGAGACCTTTAACACATTTTGTACTGTGCCACTGCTTTTGAGTTGACCACCATCTCTACAACATTCAGATCACCAACTTGGAGCCGCCAATGCAAAATTTCAATAGATTGCGTCAAGTATTATATTTTGACAAGAATTGGAGATGACCTTACTGTTAACCGATGCATCTATGAAAAAATCAACAATAATTACTTATTTAAACCAACAGGTAAAACAAATCATTCTCAAATACTGAAAAAGTAGAAGCATAGATTGAAACATTGATAAGGCTCATGAAACATGGGTGGGATTAACATTTAAACCACGTGCACAGAGAGCACCTGCAAGAAACATAAAATTAGTAGAAAAAGATTAGTGTTATAGTGCGAAAGTTATACCATTTTGATCATCACGATGATCCATTCAGAGTAGACGTTTTCCAATAGATAAGCTTGTTTGACCGACCATAGGAAAATGCAGTTCCTACATTGGGCAAATGGTTAGCAAGTAAGTAAGCTTATTATCGTAAATATGAGTTTAATATTGGTGAGTTTAGAGCACATTGTTGATATTAATAACGATTTCAAACCAACATCTAGAGGAGTGAGTTGTCAAGAAAGCTCGATCTTTTAAGAAAAATGCATATGATACTGATTCGCTGTACGATACAATTAGAACGACGAAACCCTTCAATATTGATAATATTTATATTGAAAGCAGACGTTTTAATACAATTAAAACTGGTCTTTTATCATGTTGTGTGGCTCAAAAATAACATTATACATGAGTTGTAAAATTAAGAGCCCGTGCGTGGCACGGCGACTCTTAATCAAACAAACTGAAAACGTGAATGTTATATCTAAAATAGCTTTAATATCCAAAATCCTTCGGTAATATGCCTTTCATCACTTACGGGATGCAAACTCGGTGACCACTTCATAAAATTCATATGTATGTCAAATGTAACAATTCTTTCATAGTTTCAACCGTTTAAGCTGAAATACATACATCAAATAAGTACTCCAGACAACAAATCAAGCTTTAAAAGTTAAAAAGGAGCTTAATTTATCCTTTGAGCATATCATATAACATGTATACTGATACATACCTACACTTGAAATTTCAGACAATCCGCAAAATCGGTTTGTATAACTAACACCTCATCATTTTGAGGCCTCAATCTCACTGAAACTAATATTTCCACCATAAACTGCAATGTCAACTTTGGTTTATTTATCATGTGATATCAGCGGATGCTAAGCAACATGTGAATATTAAAAAAATTTGAACACGTGAAATCTTCAAACTCAACGGTGAAGTGTGTTTTAGTTTGTTTAAGAAAGAACGACACCACCCATCATTAGTTTTAACAGCTTCATTTACCTGTCAATTTTTTTATTCATGATCTTTACCCTACGATTTCATAAAGACCATAGAAGATTAATAGTTGAAGTATAACTTGTAACTGGTTGCACTTTTCAAATGCTCAATGATTTCCTCATGACAGAAACATCTATTGATTATTTCCAGCATAAAAATAAGAAGTATATCGGCATTTGCACAAAACTTAGGGTGAATCTCCTTATTTCTAAAAGGCAAGCGTTTGAAGCAGGAAAAAAACTTTTATAGAGTTCACCTCGTGAGAACAGTGTCTTATGAAGATGGTCAACGTCACAGTATTTTCTCATAAATGTTTCTGTGATGGTCTTTAATTAACGTAACATTCTGTCAAGAATTGAACATATTATTTACACATGATAACAAATGAAAAGAATGATTTAACAAAAAAGAATAGTCGAAAAGAAGAACTGAGTTGAGTGAGTAATGTGTAGCAAGCCCAGACGCAATCATTTCTACTCCTCTGAGCCCGTCTCCTGTTTTAACCAAATACAGCCCTGCATACAACGTTATTATCTCTTATATATCACAAAACTGGCAACCAAGTAGTGACTGTTATACACAATTTATTCTAATTTAGGTATTATAAGATACCCACATAGCCAGGAAGACATGAAAGGTAAAACAAAGCGCCGATATAGACCTATCAACTTTTCGGGGGTAAAACAAAAACGTGTTGTAAAACAAAGCACCACCATCATGGATGAACAGTCTAGGCCAAATGGCCAATAATGTGTTGCAAAACAAAAACAATGGTTGAAAACAATCAGTATTATGTTTATGTAGAATGAGAAGAAGCAAGAATAAACCATAACTCAAGGCTAATAAGATGCTTTAAGTTCTTGCTCATGTGTCCATGACATTGTGTGTGTTAGTAACAAAACTTTAAAAAAAAAAAAAAAATATCCCTGAACAAAAAGAAGACTGCCTTCCAGTGATCAAACATTCAGATTTGGGTTCACGATTGACTTTGAAAGAGAAAGAGAATACATACATGAATATATTAATTCCTACCCCAGTCTTCTTATCAATCTGTACCACAATAATTGGATAGTCATTAAAACATGAGAAAATAAAAATAAGTATTTGATGAGAATCACATAAAACTATTACAGTTAGATATTCAAGCTTGTGTAAAAATGTCTTAATTTTTAACTTCCCGGACACTGTTTCCTCAATTACCTTCGAACCTGGCATGTATCCAAAACATCTTATGTAAAAACAGAATATACAATCTTACTTGATGGGTCTTCAGGATCACGATTAGACTCCTTGTCAATGAGATCGAAAAAAACAGTCTTCTTATCTATATTCCGAATCAATGTTTATGATAGTTATATGATGATTATGAATATGTCTAGTTTTATGAGCGTTGGACGACAGTTTTCAAAAAGGTGCAACAAAAGGCTGAATTAACACCAACAGAACATCAAAAGAAAATAAACGTATAGCAGCAGCTAACCTATATGCACAATAACTAACCAAGCCATATATAAAATGAAGAGAACTCAAATCAACCACATATGATTCACAAGCCCACAAAGTGGCTACTGCCAATTTTATGTCAGCATACAATTCAGTTGGAACCTAGTTTGCCAATAAATAATCAGATTTAAAGCACAAAGAATTTAGACTAATATCCTAGTAACACGTGTGTTGTTTGCTCTAACCCGTAATAAAAGTGATTTTTTGACCCATTTACCTGCCTTTTCAACCCACCCTTTTTGGCATCGGAACAGACCTACCCATTTTGGCACCGTAACAACCGAACTATAAGTCCAATTACGACAACGGAACAACACAAAATACCAAAACTAACAAAATTGTACACAAAATCGCAGTTCTTGAAGTAACTTATATAGACTTAAAATGCATGAACATTATTTTATGCAAATAACATAAAGTAACATAACTAACAGAGTTTGATGGTGGGACTTCGGTACCTGACTTAAAATGTAGACTGTTGTACCACTCGTTCTTTAATTCAGCTATGCGCATCGTGGGACTTCGGCACCTAATTTTTTGCGATGTGGCAATAACAATATCAACCAAAACAACACAAATCAGAAACAATGAATGTCAAATAAAAATAAAAAACGCGCTCCTTTGATGGTGGTACAACAGTCTGCTGGTCTACAGGTTTGAGCTAAAAAGAATTCCATCTCAAGTTTCCCACATGTAACAATTATATACCAAAACAATTCCAAAATTAATAAAACGCATTAGTAACACAATGTGTCATACCTTCAAAGAGGAAATTTTTTAAGGAATTTGAATCTGTAATGTGGATCATGTAGCTACCAAATAGAGGGATAGCAATTGTTATCATCAAAAACCGTAAATCATGTTAATTTAGAAACAATAAATACCACAATACCAATTTTAAATATCAAAATATAAAAACAAAAGATATCAAAATGCATAATATACTGTAACAGATTATGATACTTTGTTTTGAATTCGAGTGGGATTTTAATTGATAAGTCATCGATAATATTTTTCCATATTCAGAAATCGCATAAATATGGATAATTTTATCAACTTTAATATATTATGATATTCGCATATTCATAAAAGAATATAAATAAGGATAATTTTAACAATTTTGAAAAATTATGCGAGTATCTTTTAAATTCAATAAACATAATATGAAAAAGATTTTGCAAATCAATCAATTGAACAAACGAAGATAAAAACCTGGAAATATTTTAGGGCGTGAATTTGAGTATCATCAAACAAAATGGATTGATCAACACCTATAATCAAATCAGTAAACAAACAAAAATGATCAAAAAACAAAATTAATTAAAGAAAATAGAAATCTTTATTCACCAAACCTTAAAAAGTCAATAGATTACAAAAATCAATTTCAACTAACTTCATCGTTATCCAACCAGATTCGAAATCAATTCGAAATCAAAACTGAAATACATCAGTTCACCCTTTTACATGAAACTGGTTGGTGGTGTTAGTTCACAAAATTTATACCAATTTGTAGAGAATAACGAAACGGATTTATTGGTGGTAGTGTCTATTAACACCTGGATTAATAATTTTGAGGGTGATTAGCAGAAGGACACGTGGTGCAGAGAATGATTGAATCAAGGCATATACAAACATATCACCTGGATTAATAATTTAGAGGTGGTTTCTTATTAAGCTACTTCATTATAACTATTTGGCGTCAGTTCGAGCAGTAGGCGTGCATATTCTAAAATAAAATAAAAAATACAGTATATAACCTTTAGCAACCAAAATCAACCAAACCAATAAACGGAGACACTCACCGTTAATGAAGAATGTGTAACTGATATCCAAAACCAGAATTGGTTATTATCTGAATCGTTTGAATTGAGATCAGTTGTATCGAGCCTGTAACCCAACATCTGATTTAACATATATTTCCAACATCTCAGTTTAATACTCACATTAACAAAAAAAATCTCCTCGAAACAAATATGAATCATATTATGCTACTTCATTATAACAATTTTTATCACAACTGTAATAAAACTTATCAGTAATGAAGATCAACTTTCAATAACTAAAGTATGACTTTTTTCCCATAATTGCCGATTCATCTCGAAATCACCCAGTCAGATATATTGAAACCTAAGAAAACAATACACCCAAATCAAGATGAAATTTTGAACCAAACCCAATACAACGTATGAATCAAAATAGACTCACTTAAACCGTTTCCTTTTTAGCTAACTGTTCTCATTTTACTCTTATGACCCATTTATAAGTTAAGTAACTTACTCCTTTTTAGCTAAGTGAATCACAACAGTTTACGCCCTTTATTAGTTGAGTAACTTACCTCCTGGCAAGAAGCAAGATCTTTTCATAAAATACGTTCTACAGCTCCGAATGTGGTAGACTGTATATAAAAACAAAAAATCAAAATTTGTGTTGAATTTATACATTATGTCAAGAAGATAATATACATCATCAAATAATCGACAATTTAACCCATATTTTAACAATCAAAAAATTCAGAAGTTTTGATATATACTACCTTATATTAAAATGATACAACAACGAATAAGAAGTAAGCAAATACAAATCTACACTAACAAATAAATCTGATAGACTTGGTCGTCCAACAATTATTCCTGCAACAATAACAAAGTAATAAGAATCGATGTGGTTGGATAGTTTTGCAAAACGAATTATATAATTAATAAAATTGAACAATTGAAGAAATCGTGAAGAAGAAAAGAGATCCGACTAACCCTTTGATTTTGCAATCCCTAATTGCATATGGTCGAATCACTTTATATATAATATCTATCTGATAAACCCTAATTTTAATTTTTTTGTCTATCTCTTCGTGGTCTCTTGTTGATGTATGTAAACTTCAAATCGAATCAAATACGATATACACGATGAAGAACCCTAATCAACATTAGACGTAATTGTTACTGTTGATACATGTAAACTTCAAATCGAATTAAATACGATAAACACGATAAAGAACCCTAATTTCATCGATTTCTACAGAATTCCAGTTTGGAACCACAATTCATCGATTTCTTCAGATTCGATGCTCCACTTGTAAGCGAATATGGTTTTAATCGTTTCGATTTAGCAGACGATTTGAATGATTGAGGATAATATTATGTTGACCCCTAAAAACCGAACACTAGCCCGTGCTTTTTGTTTTGCAGAAGGGTAGTTTGGTCAGTTAGTAAAAAAATAAATCAATAATCACGTGACTCAACGATTTATACAAATTGAATGGTTAAGATTGGTGGAGTTGAACAATTTGGATGGCTAGGATTGAAAGTTGAATGGAATTGTCACTTATGTGTGTGTTTGCTTTAAGTATAAGGAGAGATATTTATTTGCGTATTAACGATAGTTTAAAGGTTAAGGGTTATATTAAAAAAAAATCCGAAAATAAAAATATATATTACGAGTATATATATATATATATATATATATATATATATATATATATATATATATATATATATATATATATATATATATATATATATATATATATATATATATGGGCAGGATCAATGGGGAAGTAACCAATCGGGGGGAAGCGGGGGGAACTAAACTTTTTTTTTTCGTTTTTTTGAATTTTTTTTTCGGGCATCAAGATCACACGAAAATATGAACATTTAGAAGAGACACTTCGTGATGAATGTTATTATTTAGGCGGAAAAACGATCGACAAAAATAACATTCAAGATAATATTGTTCGTGAAGAATATAAACGTTTTTTTCTTCTTCATGTTTTGTGAAGTAAAATTTAGCCCGATTTAGAGTTTAGGGTTTAGGGTTTAGGGTTTGGTGTTTTGGGTTTATTCCATAAACCCAAAACACCAAACCCTAAATCCTAAACTCTAAACCGTTCGTGTTAAAAAACTCAATCTAAATCCTAAATCTAAACCCTAAATCTAAACCCTAAATTTCTAAACCCTAATATCTAAACCCTATAAACCCTAATATCTAAACCCCAATAGCTAAAACCTCAAAATACGCTCGAAAAACACGATAATTGTTATATATTACTTCTTCGAGCGTTTTCCCGCCAAAATAAAAACATTTATCACAAAGTGTCTCTACTAAATGTTCATATTTTCATCTCATCAACAATGTTCGTGAACAAAGTTTTTTCAAAAAAACGAAGAAAAAAAAAGTTTTTGCTTCCCCCCGAATGGTTACTTCCCTCTTGATCATATATATATATATATATATATATATATATATATATATATATATATATATATATATATATATATATATATAGGGGCAGGATCAATGGGGAAGTAACCAATCGGGGGGAAGCGGGGGGAACTAAACTTTTTTTTTTTTCGTTTTTTTGAATTTTTTTTTTCGGGCATCAAGATCACACTAAAATATGAACATTTAGAAGAGACACTTCGTGATGAATGTTATTATTTAGGCGGAAAAACGATCGACAAAAATAACATTCAAGATAATATTGTTCGTGAAGAATATGAACGTTTTTTTTTTTTCCATGTTTTGTGAAGTAAAATTTAGCCCGATTTAGAGTTTAGGGTTTAGGGTTTAGGGTTTGGTGTTTTGGGTTTATTTCATAAACCCAAAACACCAAACCCAAAACCCTAAACCCTAAACCCTAAACTCTAAACCGTTCGTGTTAAAAACTCAATCTAAATCCTAAATCTAAACCCTAAACCCTAAATTTCTAAACCCTAATATCTAAACCCTATAAACCCTAATATCTAAACCCTAATATCTAAACCCAATAGCTAAAACCTCAACATACGCTCGAAAAACACGATAATTGTTATATATTACTTCTTCGAGCGTTTTTCCGCCAAAATAAAAACATTTATCACAGAGTGTCTCTACTAAATGTTTATATTTTCATCTCATCTATAATGTTCGTGAACAAAGTTTTTTCAAAAAACGAAAAAAGAAAGGTTTTGCTTCCCCCCGCTTCCCCCCCGATTGGTTACTTCCCTCTTGATCCTACCACTATATATATATATATATATATATATATATATATATATATATATATATATATATATATATGGAAAAAATAAATAATAAATGAACTATAAAAATTGGTCACTTTTGCTACACATTACACTTTAGTACTACAATTAATTAATATTAGTGATACTATATTATCATACAATTTGTTTCTGGGTACGACTATCTACATCTTACATCTCTAATACCTCGGGATTTGATAATATTGTTGTTGTATTATATTATCGCATATACCATCACAAATAACTGCATATACCATCACAAATAACTCATAATACTTAGTTGATCCTACATTAATATACAGTTTTTGTACGTTGGCATTTGGAGGGTGCACATATAAGCTTGGATAACCAAATAAGAAATCACGCGATCACAATCTTACAACTTGTATACTTGATCGGAGATGGAAGCGTTGCAGCGACAAGAGAATACCTAAACAAGTGCATATATACGATCTGAATGGGGAACAACGACTATATTAACAATTACTTTGTTCCCAGGTACACTCTCACCAGTAAATTCTACACCCCTCAACAATATGCAGATGTCCTTGTGGAACAGTATTCTCGACAACTACAGGTGAACCTTTAATTTACCAACTAACCACAAGTTAGTATTGTAGCCGGCCTTGATTAATTCTTAGTGTATCATAGAATATATCTTATTTATAATGTTATTTTATTAAATGTTTTTGCGCTTATAAGAGCATGGACTGTCTACATTTTACAAGTTTGAACATTAACTAAAGATAGCCAATGGGGCTTTGCCTCATTGGTCACCATGTTAACATGGTGTTCGAGGAGACCAGGGTTCGAGTCTCGGGGGGGGGGGGGATTTTCGTGAATTAACTTCGTGAGCTAACCACTAACATTGCCTTTCAAAAAAAAAAAAAAAAAAAAAAAAAAAAAAAAACATTAACTAAAGATAATAATATCAAAAGGCTTCTGGCCTAGTGATATCGAGGTAATTCATCAATTTTGAGGTAGTGAATTCAAGTTCCGTTATGGACAATTTAGCAGGTATATTTGTTTGGTGTTACAAATAATAAAAAAATAAAAATTAATGATAATAGTAATATGAGATTTTTTAATAATAGTCTTAAAGGCTATCATTAAGAAATATTTATGCAACAAAAGATGGGCTTTTTAGGTGAGTGTAGTAGTAGTTAGTATTGGGGTGATTATAAACAGAGTACAAGTGAATAATGGGTGTTTGAAAATTTTGAAGATAAATCTCAAAGCTATCTTTAAAAAATCTCTAGTAATATTAGGCACTGAATACTTTAAATGTGTTGAAAAAAAGTTCAATTCCCACCACAGTAACTTAAAGTTCATTTAAAGTTTGCCCATATAATTATTGATTGACACCTAATATTTCTTGTATACAAGATGCAAAATGACACACAATTTATTCATGCATTAAAGATACAAAACAATAATGATACTATTGTCCTCCAAATTCATCCTTAGTATCTAAGGGGCTGTTTACTTTTTTTCTTATTAAGTCTTATATGGATATAGATGGCAGAATGAATATAGATAATTATATGCATTAATTAATGAATAATTTATGGTGTTTACTTTTTATGCTGAATAAAAAATCTGAATGATGAAATTGACCTTTTTACCCTTTAGTTATATAAATCACTTTTTTTTTTAAAACGAAAACTTTAAATAACAAAAAATTTTTCAATTATATAAATCATTTAATAGTATAATATAATAATAAACTTGTTTATTTATTTGTGGAATACTTGCATTTTATAGTTTATACCAATTGATAACAACAATCACAAAAACCCAACAATCCCAATAACGACAACAGTTAATAAGCAGCTGTAGCTTTTAAATCCAAATCCAACTGCATAAAAGAACATTCAAGCAGCATGGTTATAATTATTATATGTATAGCAATATTCAAGTAAATATTAATAATTGACATAATTTCCTTAAAGAAACCATTTTAAACCATCATTCGATCGCCGATAACAGCAAAAACGAAGTCACAGACGTCATATTCTATCAACTATATACACTAATTGTATTCTTTCTTACTCTCAACTTCTTTCACTTCTATAAATCTTTTGTTAAATTTACAAGCCCTATTTTATTTATTCATA
Source organism: Rutidosis leptorrhynchoides (assembly GCF_046630445.1). Taxonomy (NCBI): domain Eukaryota; kingdom Viridiplantae; phylum Streptophyta; class Magnoliopsida; order Asterales; family Asteraceae; genus Rutidosis; species Rutidosis leptorrhynchoides. The sequence continues at coordinate 565,755,683 of NC_092333.1, forward strand.
AATTCTATGAGAAAAAAAATCAATCAGTTGGGTCAAACGCTAACGAAAGAAAAGGCTTTATTGACGCATAGACAGTGACGGAGTAGTCGGAGTAATCGGGGTAACAGACGTGGGGGTTCAAAGTGAGAGTACATGAGAGTTTTTGGCTAATTAAAAAGGTGAACTAATTAAAGGTGGGGGTAATATTGGGAAGATAAACAAAAAAATGAGCTATATGTGGACTACATAGCCTTTTGGCATTTCCGAAACAGCTTTCCACTCATTCCATATTAATATTAAGTCAAAAGTAAACAATGAAGGCACCTGACCGAAAAAGTCTTTCATTCAATTTAGCAAATTTAAGTCAAAAGTAAACAAGGCCTAAGTGAGTAAAGATACACGTCAATATACAGGCTTTATACAAAAGTGGAGCCAGAAAGTTTGGAATATTTGTAGCCGGTTATTCGGATTGTACCCCGGCGGTCATGGCCAATTATGGCACAAACTCATGTGTGGACGAAATTAATAACGCAATCGCAATATTTAACTCGCGTCTTAGTACAACTATAGATGATCTAAACAATAAACTCGATGGTGCAAAGTTCATTTTAATCAATACTACCACAACATTTCCTAATGGTACGAATATTATGTTGATCATATTTAATATTGAAACGTACTTGGTTCATCTGATTAAGACCGGTCTATTGAATATTTCGTTAATGTGTTAATTGTTGTAAATTTAGTGTAATTTTGGGTTTTAATCTACACTTGTAAATGGGTTTGGAGGTACGGAGTGTACACCCATTAAGTGATAGATTACCCGAACCCAAAAGTGGTTTTCCATTATTTACTATCATGGCTTGGTCTACCTGAAATTTGACTAAGTGTTTTCAGTACTAAGTTTTCTTAGTAAGCTGAAATTTGGCTAAGTGTTTTGTGCTGGTTGTTCTGCATTGCTGGTCCTTGTACTGGTTGTTCTGCCTTGCTGGTCCTTGTGCTGGTTGTTCTGCATTGCTGGTCCCTGTGCTGGTTGTTCTGCGCAGCTGGTCCCTGTGCTGGTTGTTCTGCGCAGCTGGTCCCTGTGCTGGTTGTTCTGCGCAGCTGGTCCCTGTGCTGGTTGTTCTGCGCAGCTGGTCCTGTTTGCTGGTTCCTCTGCGCTGCTGGTCCTGTATGCTGATTTTTGCGCTGCTGGTCCTGTATGCTGACTTTTGCGCTGCTGGTCCTGTTTGCTGATTTTTGCGCTGCTGGTCCTTTTGCAGTGCTGATTCTTAAGAGACAGCAGTAAGAAAACACTTAACACAATTTTGAGTGATTACGGAAGAATTATTCTTGCACCCACTTTTGCTTTAGTGGTTGAAGGAATAATACTTGTTTATTATAAAGTGATCACTCATGCTTTGATAGTTGTAAAATATAATATTTGTTTATTGTAAAAGTAACAACTTTTACTTTAATGATGGAAGTGATAATATTTGTTTATAGAAATATTCTTCCTGTAACCACTTTTGAATATTATAGAAGATACTTTTATTAATCAATCGGCCAATTGATTTTAATAAAAGACTCTTTCATGATTAAGGGTGTATATAAATATATTAACCAATATGCATGAGAAAGAGACACAAGTTACGAACACCAAAATATTCTTCTGCAAAAGGAATTCTTGTTTCTGCCAAAACAAGAATTTAATCTCTGTCTTATCCCAAAGTGATATTCGTGTAACCCAGGCTATAAGGGTCGAATAATTACTTTCGGAAAGTGATACCACGATTCAGTGATTTATCCGGCTATCGATTATTTTACCCAACACGAAAGAATTTAATAAAACCTCCAACAATCGAAAGTAATTATCCGTTATAATCGATGGCGGCTACGATGAAACACATGACGGCGAATTTCTCCAAACTTGATAAGTTTGAGGGAATTGATTTTAGGAGATGGCAAAAGAAGATGCACTTCTTTCTGAGCAGCATGAGTGTGGTGTACGTACTCAGCACACCAATTCCTGAAGATCATGGTGATGATGCCACTATTGAACAAATTCGAAAAAGGTGCAAGTGGGAGAACGATGACTACATCGCTAGAGGTTTAATCCTCAATGGTATGGCTGATTCCCTTTTTGATATTTACCTAAATGTTGAATCTTCTAAAGAACTATGGGACTGTTTAGAAACCAAGTATATGTCAGAGGATGCTTCTAGTAAAAAGTTCCTTGTGAGTAATTTTAATAATTACAAGATGGTCGATTCTAGACCGGTCTTGGAACAATACAATGAGCTCATTCGTATACTTGGTCAATTCACACAACATAAGATGAACATGGATGAGTCTATTCAAGTCTCAAGCATAATTGATAAACTACCTCCATCTTGGAAAGAATTTAAACATTCTTTGAAACATAAGAAGGAGGAGTTAACTCTTGTTGAGTTGGGTAGTCATCTGCGTATTGAGGAATCCCTCAGGTTGCAGGATAATGACAAGCCAAAGAGCAACGAAGTTGCTGGTACGTCTGTTGTCAATATGGTGGAACATAAAAAGTTCACTAGTAATAATGACAAAAAGGGCAAACGTAAACATCAAGGTTATAACAAGGCTAATCCGAACAAGAAGTCTAAATTGACTTGTTGGAAGTGTGGTAAAACTGGACACATGAAAAAGGATTGCAAGGTTATTTTTGGTAATAATAATGCCAAAGGATCTAGCACAAGCGGTTCGGGAAATGGTTTAAACAACCACAACTCGAAAGGTCAGAATATATTTAATAATTCAAATGAGAATTATTATGTTTCATATATATCTGAGGCTTATTTTGTGCAGGATGATGACGTCGCGTGGTGGGTTGACTCGGGAGCCACCACCCATGTATGCAAGGATAGATTTTGGTTCAAGACTTACGAGTCCGTGACTGATGGATCAATTCTTCATATGGGAAATGAGTCAACAGCCTCTGTTCATGGACGTGGAAGTGTGGATTTGTGTTTTAGTTCTGGAAAAACTATTTGTTTGTTTGATGTTTTGCATGTACCACAAATAAGAAAAAATTTGGTTTCCAGTAGTGTGTTAAATTGTTGTGGTTATAAACAAGTGATTGAATCTGATAAGTTTGTTTTGTCAAAACATGGTATGTTTGTTGGTTTTGGTTATTTATGCAATAGAATGTTTAGACTTAACATTAATCACTTGAATGTTAATTTTGCTTTTATATCTACTTCTAGCATAAATAATTCTACACTTTGGCATGCTAGACTAGGACATGTACACTTTAAAAGAATGCAAGATATGTCTAAAGATGGATTAATACCGGCCTTTGACATGAACAATGAAAAGTGTAAAACGTGTATGTTAACAAAGATCACTAAGAAACCATTTCAAAATGTACATCGTGATACTGAAATTTTGGAATTAATACATAGTGATTTATGTGATTTGCATGCTACTCCTACTTTAGGGAACAAGAAATATTTTGTGACTTTTATTGATGATGCTTCTAGATTTTGCTATGTTTATTTGTTACATACTAAGGATGAAGCATTAGATAAATTTAAAATATTTAAAACTGAAGTAGAATTACAACAAAAGGCTTTGATTAAAAGACTTAGAACGGATAGGGGAGGTGAATACATTGACCAATCGTATTTCCAATCCGTTGGTATTATCCATGAGACCACAGCTCCTTATACTCCACAACAAAATGGTATATCTGAAAGGAAGAATAGGGTCCTTAAGGAAATGGTTAATTCCATGTTATCCTATTCGGGTTTAAGTGAAGGATTTTGGGGAGAAGCTATGTTAACAGCTTGTTATTTGCTTAATAGAGTTCCTAACAAAAGAAACAAGATTACACCTTATGAACTTTGGAATAAAAGGAAACCTAACTTGAATTATCTTCGGGTATGGGGTTGTAGGGCGGTTGTAAGACTACCTGATCCCAAGAAGAAAAGTTTAGGTGAAAGAGGTATAGATTGCATATTTGTTGGATATGTTGAACATTCCAAGGCATATAGGTTCTATGTAATAGAGCCTAATGAGTTTGTCTCAATCAATTCTGTGATTGATTCAAGGGATGCAATCTTTGATGAAAATCGATTTTCATCTATACCTAGACCAAAAGATATGATACCAAGTAACAATGGAATCAATAAAGATTGTAATGATGAAGTCTCTGAAAAGGCTGTTGATCAGTCACTTGAGCTTCGGAAAAGCAAAAGAAAAAGGAAACCTAAATCATTTGGACCAGATTTTCAACTATACTTAGTTGAAGGTTCTAGGGAAGATGTGTCTACCCAATATTCGTATTGTTTCAATGTTGATGATGATCCTAAAACATATGATGAAGCAATGAGGTCTCAGGATGTTGCATTCTGGAAAGAGGCAATTAATGATGAGATGGATTCTATCATGGGCAATAACACTTGGGTGTTAGCTGATCTACCTCCTGGTTGCAAACCTTTGGGTTGCAAATGGATCTTCAAAAAGAAGATGAAGGTGGATGGAACTATTGAAAAATTCAAGGCAAGGTTAGTCATTCAAGGCTTTAGACAAAAGTCTGGAATTGACTATTTTGATACTTATGCTCCCGTGGCACGTATCACTACCATTAGATTGCTGATTGCTTTGGCTACGATTCACAATCTAGTTATTCACCAGATGGATGTGAAGACAGCATTCTTGAATGGTGAATTGGATGAGGAGGTTTATATGAACCAACCTCAGGGCTTTGTCATGCCAGGAAATGAAGGCAAGGTGTGCAAACTTGTGAAATCCTTATATGGTTTGAAACAAGCACCTAAGCAATGGCATCAAAAGTTTGATGAAGTGATTTTATCTAGTGGTTTTAAATTAAACCAAGCAGATAAATGTGTATATAGTAAATTTGATGATTCTGGTAAAGGAGTTATAATTTGTCTATATGTTGATGACATGTTAATCTTTGGGACTGACCAAAGTCAGGTTGATTTAACAAAAGAATTTTTGTCATCAAAATTCTCAATGAAAGATATGGGGGAGGCTGACGTTATCCTTGGCATTAGGATCAAACGTGAAAGCAAAGGAATTTCGATTTGTCAATCTCATTATATTGAGAAGGTGTTGAAAAAGTTCAATTGCTTTGAATGTAATCCTGTGAGTACCCCTGTTGATCCAAGTGAGAAGCTTATGCCTAATCAAGGTGAAGCTGTATCACAACTTGAGTATTCTCAGGTGATTGGCTGTTTGATGTACGCCATGACTTGTACAAGGCCGGATATTGCTTTTGCTGTGGGAAAACTGAGTAGATATACTAGTAATCCTAGTACTCATCACTGGCAAGCAATTAGGCGGGTACTGAAGTACTTGAAGAAAACTATGGACTATAGTTTATCTTATAATGGGTTTCCTTCGGTAATAGAAGGATATTCTGATGCGAGTTGGATAACCAATATTGAAGATCATTCTTCAACGAGTGGTTGGGTGTTCTTGCTTGGGGGAGGTGCTATTTCATGGGCTTCTAAGAAGCAGACATGTATTACCAACTCAACGATGGAATCTGAGTTTGTTGCTTTAGCTGCTGCTGGTAAAGAAGCAGAATGGCTTAGAAACTTGATCCATGAGATACCATTATGGCCTAAACCTATAGCACCCATGTCTATCCATTGTGATAGTGCTGCGACATTGGCAAAGGCTTATAGCCAGATGTACAATGGAAAGTCTAGACACTTAGGTGTCAGACATAGCATGATTCGTGAACTCATCATGAATGGGGTGATTTCTATAGTGTTCGTGAGGTCACAACAGAATTTAGCTGATCACTTGACGAAGGGATTGGCAAGAGACTTGGTGAACAAGTCTGCTGTGGGGATGGGTTTAAAGTCCACATAAATTTCTAATTATAAGATACCCAATTCCCTTCTGATGAAAATTAGAAGTTGAATTCAATGTGGAAGACTTATACTTAGAAATTTGGAGTACAAAATTTTGTATCATCCCAAGGTAAGGTATGTACTCGGACATGTTGAAGGTGAGGATGAAGTTTAGCTTCTTAATGGTTTATTTGAAAAAGTGCAATAGCGGGTGCATGACTGAAATGAACTACCTATGTGAATGTGAAGTTTTGCCGCTTCAACAAAGCTTGGACTTTTGCTTTAGATACATTCATGAATGGATATGGACACATGGCTTGTAAAGTGTCAGGATAGCTTTAGAGTATTTGAAAACTTATGTGTATGTTATTTTCAGTTATTCAAATGAGTTGAAGGGTTCAATTCTTAGAACACCCCGATTCTCGAATATTTGGAATGTGTAATGTACTAAGGTGAAAATTCAATCTTCAAGATATTTTCATTTATGCATGAGTTTTGTTTTAATTTGTTTAATTCTCATGAAACGAATTGCACTAAATTGGGGAGGATTGTTGTAAATTTAGTGTAATTTTGGGTTTTAATCTACACTTGTAAATGGGTTTGGAGGTACGGAGTGTACACCCATTAAGTGATAGATTACCCGAACCCAAAAGTGGTTTTCCATTATTTACTATCATGGCTTGGTCTACCTGAAATTTGACTAAGTGTTTTCAGTACTAAGTTTTCTTAGTAAGCTGAAATTTGGCTAAGTGTTTTGTGCTGGTTGTTCTGCATTGCTGGTCCTTGTACTGGTTGTTCTGCCTTGCTGGTCCTTGTGCTGGTTGTTCTGCATTGCTGGTCCCTGTGCTGGTTGTTCTGCGCAGCTGGTCCCTGTGCTGGTTGTTCTGCGCAGCTGGTCCCTGTGCTGGTTGTTCTGCGCAGCTGGTCCCTGTGCTGGTTGTTCTGCGCAGCTGGTCCTGTTTGCTGGTTCCTCTGCGCTGCTGGTCCTGTATGCTGATTTTTGCGCTGCTGGTCCTGTATGCTGACTTTTGCGCTGCTGGTCCTGTTTGCTGATTTTTGCGCTGCTGGTCCTTTTGCAGTGCTGATTCTTAAGAGACAGCAGTAAGAAAACACTTAACACAATTTTGAGTGATTACGGAAGAATTATTCTTGCACCCACTTTTGCTTTAGTGGTTGAAGGAATAATACTTGTTTATTATAAAGTGATCACTCATGCTTTGATAGTTGTAAAATATAATATTTGTTTATTGTAAAAGTAACAACTTTTACTTTAATGATGGAAGTGATAATATTTGTTTATAGAAATATTCTTCCTGTAACCACTTTTGAATATTATAGAAGATACTTTTATTAATCAATCGGCCAATTGATTTTAATAAAAGACTCTTTCATGATTAAGGGTGTATATAAATATATTAACCAATATGCATGAGAAAGAGACACAAGTTACGAACACCAAAATATTCTTCTGCAAAAGGAATTCTTGTTTCTGCCAAAACAAGAATTTAATCTCTGTCTTATCCCAAAGTGATATTCGTGTAACCCAGGCTATAAGGGTCGAATAATTACTTTCGGAAAGTGATACCACGATTCAGTGATTTATCCGGCTATCGATTATTTTACCCAACACGAAAGAATTTAATAAAACCTCCAACATTAATGGTTACAGATTTGAATGTAACCAATGTACCATGTTGTGAACCTTCGACCACATTAGGCAAAGGCCAATGTGCTCCAAATAAAACTCCGTGTAGCAACAGGCAAAACTATTATTTTTGGGACGCGTTTCATCCGACAGAGAGGGTTAATGTTCTTACTGGAACACAAGCGTACGAGACATTGTCACCGTTCTACATTTCTGACACTATTTCGTCATCAACGGAAAAAGATGCTGGCTACGTTAGTGACACTTAATAGTTTTATATATATTTTAATCCCCTTCACTTATGTTGTTTTATTATGAAGCAAAAGTGACTTGGGGTTACTATGAAATATGTTTGATCCAACACCACCAGTACTAATTGTTCATCATGTATTCATTTTATTTTTATTTTTTTTAAAAAGGAGAGAGAGAGAGAGAAAAAGAAAAAGAAAGAAGAGATGTGCATAATTTGTATGTTTCGTTCATAATTAATGTGTCTGAAAATAAAAGCACACGAATAAATTGAATCTTTAGTTGCTGCCAAACATTACTAGACTGCTATCAACTATCATAAATTGCCAAATGTAATCATTTTGTACCAAATTATATATTAATAAAAATTTGGTATTTAATATATTCAGAAATGTTACAACAACAACAACAAAACTCAATCCCACATGCGTATGGTATAAGAAGGTGAGATGTAGACAATCTTTCCTCTACCCGAAAATAAAGAGAAGTCATTTCTCCACCTATAACTCAATGAAACACTCCAAAAGTAAAGAAAGTCGTCCCTCTCTCTGTTCTTCGGATAAAGAGATTGCTTCGAAAAGGACCTCCGGCCAAATAAAAAATAAGAAAAAAAGACGTTATGGAGATAGTATAATCAAATTTTCATAGGTTTTAAATCATGCATGAAATTCAATTTAGGCTCTAGAGGGCAGGTAAGCCGCCAATACAAAAAAAATATGTTGTCACGTGGACAACAGGACAGCGTACATTGCTCCTGATATTTATCTTTCGTTCATTTTGTTTCATCCAATTAAGCCTAATTAAGGAAACTACGAGCATAAACGATGAGCGCGAAGTGAGCTATTTGAGTTCCAACTCAATGTAGGCTTTATTTCAAATCAAAATTACCTAGATTTGTCCGTTTGAATGTTAAGAGTAGATCACTTAATACTCAACATCGTAATTGAGATTGGTTAACTTGTGCCCTAAATCGAGTTAACCAATCTCTAAATGAAGTTACAAACAAAGCCACTGGTAACAACCTGTCCAAAACAAATACAAACAACATACCCAAATTACCACTATAAGCATCAGTAATAGGAGTCGTAAACAACATAGACCACTTCCTAATAATGTGAAAATAGCCCTTGTTGTATGAAAGATATATCTTAAGCCTTTCATAAATTATCTTTTATTCATAAATATCTCCCAAAAAAAAAAAAAAAAAACAATTATTAAAAAGAAAAGCCAGAACTTTTAGCCTATAATAACAAATAAACTAAATATCATATATATTTAGTTTGAATGAGTAACGGTTATAAGTAACGAAAAAATCGGAGAGTTTGTTAGAAAGACGTACGGAATTGATGAATCATCAATAATATAATTCTTTAATCTTGCAGTAACTACCTGGTTTGGTTTGATTGTTAATGTATGCATGCATAAATGGCTTACCGTAGAAGACATGGAATAACAAGATCTTCAACGTTCAAGGAAGAAAGCGGTTATCGTCCTCCTAATCTTAATAACAATGACAAAAACACCACCACCTCCTCCTCATCTGCTCCTACATCACCTCTCAAAACCGCCCAATCAGCGTCTCGTGATTCTCCGTTATCCTCCGGCTATATCAATTCAGCGTTTCAATCTTCATTTCAAAACAGATCAAAGGTTTATTTTCCATTATTAATTTGTGTTTTTTACATACGCATCTTTTCAATTTTTCAAAATGAAAATGAAATCGAGGTTATTTTATTAGGTTGGTGGAATGACGAGATCATCAACGTTTAAAGAAGAGATTCATCGTCATCCTAATGACAACGCCACCTTTTCATCTTCATCTGCTCCAACGTCTCCTCTCGCCTCTAATTATAAGGCGACACGAGCTTCATCTGACTATCATCGTGAATCTCCGTTATCTTCTGGTTACGCCAATTCGGCGTCTCAATCTTCAATTCGTGACAGATCAAAGGTTTTTCTGGTTTTTATGTATTGAGATTAGTGTTTATGCATATTCATTTTTCAGTTTAATTAGTCAAAGTGGAATGATTATGTGTTTATTATATTGTTATGAATCAGGATGGTGGTGGAAACAAGAGAAGTGATCAAGGAGGTTTTAAGTTAGAAATTAATAGAAGTGAAATGAATAATGATGATTTTTTTAAGCAGAACCTTTGGCAGGAAGTAGATAGAATGCAATCTGCAACACCACAGACAGTTCAGGAGCATCAACTCAAAGCATCTCGCGACGTAAGGTGCCCAATGTCTAATTGCATATTTATCGATATGTCGAGCGAAAGGGCGAAAAATACCAGCTTGAATCAACTTTATGACACCATACTCATGTTAAAATCCATTACGTAAAACGCGTTGTGTTCTTTTGAAAAATTGCACTCACTATTAGACCATAGATAATGGGGCGGTTCTCCCCCAAATGCTCATGAGGTGTCACCACAAACGCCCCACAAACACTAGAAATGGGGCGTTTGTCAAGGGGCGTTTGTCAATCAAATGAGCCCAAGAGGAGGGAGAATGACCATGACGTGTCAAGTGCTGATTGGTTAATGTTTTTTATCTCTCCACCTTTTTAATATTTTATCATTCAAATACCAATCAAAATTTACCACATCACCCACAAACGCCCTTACAAAAGCCCCCATTACAACTTCCCCCTTTCCCTGCCATGGTCCGTTCATCGTCTTGTCCCAAAAAGTACACCTTACCCACTCCACGTCACAATCACCGTTATCTATGGTCTAACCATTCCAAGGTAGCTCAAGTGGTTAAGCCCCTGACATCCTTGCAAGAGGTCTCAGATTCAAATCTTGGGGTAACAAGGGAAAGGTTGGAAACAGCCAGGGAGTAATCCTGATGGGCTGCGCACAATAGAGTATGAGGTTGGATTACTCGCCCTTCGCGGGTAACCCGAACAGGAAAAACCTTACAACTTTTTACAACTTTTTATTTGATTTTCACTATAGTTGACAATTTCAACCCATATACTTATGAGTAGGTTAATATGCATTGTGACACTGACAAAAAGGGAATACGTCAAACTGGATTGAAAGATGCAGAAATTTGTTGTTTATGTATTCGATATCCTGAATTGTTCTATTCCTATTCATGTATCTGATTTAAGCTTTAAGCTGAACAAAAAATAGTGTTTAAGATCTACCCAATCCAATTTGTTTCAATGTGTGCTAATTTGTTTGGGGTCAAACCCAACCCAACTCATGATCCGTTCATTTTGTCACTTCTAGTTGTAATTGCTGGCACTTATTTGTGGTGATAGGTGGCGATTGCAACAGCTGCTAAAGCGAAATTACTTCTACGGGAGATAAAAACAGTGAAATCAGATTTAGCATTTGCTAAAGAAAGAAGTTGTCAACTAGAAGAAGAAAATAAAATCCTTCGAGAGGCTCGTGAAAAAGGAGACAACCCTGAAGACGACGACATGGTAATACTTGGCTTCTTTTCTACTAAATCTTAGGTACTTATCGTTTGCTTAAATATAACGTATATTTGTGTGATCAGATTCGTCTTCAACTTGAGACGCTTTTAGCAGAGAAGGCACGTCTGGCGCATGAGAACTCGGTGTATATTCGTGAGAACAGCTGTTTGAGGGAAATTATAAAATACCATAAACTGAGTATGCAAGATGTTGTGTATCTAGACGAGGGTATTGAAGAGGTTGCCGAAGTTAATCCTAGTATTTCTAGGACACTTTCTTGCCCGTTACCTGAATCTCCACATTCAATTGAGACTAAAAATCCAAAAAGCATCAACGTTCCAACTCTCGACATCCTACGATTAGAAGATTCCATAAAACATGATAGCACTTAGGCCCGATTAGGCCTTGATGACTTTGTTAGCTACGGAGTATTTATTAGGTAGCGGTATAAATGTAACGTCAAGTTACAGGCTTTGTGAGTATCTGAGTGGTAAGCTGATATATGAATCTAAAACATAGTTCGGTTTGTTAGTTTATAATCTTGATCTAAAACTCTGATCAAGGTTTTTCCTTGAAAAGCTGAGAAAGTCGATAAGACTTGTAATAACATCCTAATCGTTTTATGGAAGCTTAGCATTTTGATCCATTAATGAATCGATGTTTCACAAATATCAACCTTGCAACAATTATTCATTTGCTAAATTATATAAACTGAACCTTATTCAAAATAAGATAAGATACTATGGACCACATACTTAAAGACAACTAAAATGCGATCAAAACATGTTTAAGTACCTGATGAAAAAGATATATACATAACTGCATATTTAGTAAATCCTAGTATCCTACAAACATGAAACTTATACTAAAGTCTTGCACTAATTCAAAGAAAAGCTTATGTAAAGACAATGTGTGTATATCACTATTGTAAATGCGGTACATAGACCTTAAAACCTTTGTGACACATCATCATATGAACAAAACTAAAACCCAACCTCACAAGAACTAAAAGCAGCCACAAAAATACAAAAAGGGCAACTCAAGATCATCATGTTAATTGGATAAGCTGCTTCAATATAGGTAACATTTAGGTTTCAATAATCAGAAAAACTGAAAATATAAACTTGTAGATCCATCGCTAAAGGATTTGAGATCTGCAGGCCTCACCAATGATCTGCATAGCGGACATGTCCTTTCCCTTTCAAACCTAATCAACAACATTACCGACAAAGTAAAGAACAGTCCGACTTTTTCACATCTTATCTATAAGGATCGAAAGTGAACCATATAAAGTTACAAACATACCACTCTGATACACATTCTTCACAGAAAACATGTTTGCACAGAAGCACGACTGGAGCTTGCATTTTTTCTTGGCATATAGCACAAAGGTCACCAACAGCATTGACCTGCATTTACTATAAGTAAGAATATACCAAGTATAACATTCGTTCTTCTCTTATTATAATTACAGCAAAGGATTTTAATTTTAGAATGATCAGTTCTGGTCGAAGTGATGATTAAAAACTAGTATATCTTAGATGATATTGAGAATGGAGCCTGCCTGGTCAGATGTTGCTGAAGCTCCATAATGAACATCTTTACGAGACAGTGCCTTAACAGCAGAAATGAATGATCGGACCTGTATATACCATACACAGTTAAGATAATTAGAAGAAAGGCTTGCTTAAAGAAACTTGTATAGTTGTGTATAACAAAATGTTATATGTAACAACGAGCCTGTGTTTTATCAAAGGCTATATGAAAAAAGATTCATTGATATTTGAGAGTTGCACCTTCTCAATGACAGAAGTGAGCTTGAATGTCAGATATAATCCAGTCATTAGTAACGAGAACAGGCTTCCATATTCTTTGTTCAAAAAGAACCGATACCAAACTGGAGCAGGCAGCAAGGCGCGGTATAGCAGTAATAAGTATTCAATCAAAGTCAACATTTGACCCTATCGGTGATAATCTCAGGTCAGAAAAATAGTGTTCAAGCATATCAGAGATATAGTGCTGATTTATGCATGGTAAATGGTAGCTCACCTGCCTTCGGCGATTTCGCCCTCTGCTATTCTTGTAGAAGATTAATAGATAACACTTCAATACCATTGCCGCTTGTCTGACCAAAGTATCTGAAACATACATACAAAAAAGTAAACCGTGGTTCTTATAAAGATTTCAAGACTTAAAAGGCATGAGTAATTAATGTAGAACGCTTAGGCAAGCCTGAAAGGGCAGAGCTTAAGATCCAAACTATTGTTTATTCTATCTGTATTTAGAAGCCAAAAGGGTACTTATGGACAAGAACTCACCATTGAACATTACAATGAACATTGCATGCCAAAAAGGTGGTATGGTTTTAGGAGGAAGCATGACCAATGGATAGAAGAGATCATCCTTTCGATGCTTCCAGTATAACAAAGCCACATGAAAAGCAGACACAAGAGAAAGGGTGACTAGAACTATTATCTTCCTCTCTCCCTGAAAATAAAAGTCAGTGTAGCTTAACACCGATGTTTGACTACATATATTAATGGGATCCATCATTGACCTCGTTGTCTAACTGAAATTTTTTCTAAAGAAAAAGAAATTGCACCTTCAGAGCTGTTTGGTTGCGAAGAATATCATTCGATTTGAGCATAAAAAAAGTAATCCAGATTAAGACAAAAAAACCTGCAAAGAGACTCAAAAGTGAGTAACTAAAACTACTAGTAATAAAAACTGAAAGTAATAACATGGTAAATGATACTGAATCAAAAGGACTCCAACCCATTGAGGCAACAAAGCAAGAAATATCATTCGGCACAAAGCATTTTCTTAAGACCTAACTACATATTCTACTTTTTACAGTTAACTCCATTTAATCTCTATTATGTTGTTCAACTTGCAATTATCATGTCAGAATCAAGAATTTCAGCCTGTACTCTCTACTTTGGGATCTTCAAACTATATTGCCGCAAAAAGAGACTTATCCAAACAGGTGCTTTTTGCTAATTAAAATAATTCATTTAGAAAGTTAGTTAAAATGTATATATTATGATACTCTTTTGGGTCATATCATAATTTAACAGTAACTCAATTAATGACTGGGTTTCGGCACATTCGTCCAGTCCATGTTTTCAATAATGTTACTCTTTGGGGTCATATCTTAATTTAACAGTGCCGATAAAAGCTATAACTGGCGATGGATAGTCGGGTTAATAACATAACTCGAAGTTGTATGACGGAATGTTTACTGAATGGAATCTCATGCCTCATCTCATAATCCTCAACCAAATGTCATATCCATATACTCATGATTCCATTAAATCAACCCTCATAATTCGCCAAGTATAGCCTAAAGCCCTAAAGCATCTCTATCTTTTTCACTTAGCCTTATGTCATCATTTTGTTCTTATAGATAATAGGAAACCTTTGATTGCATTGCATAAAGAGATCGTTCTTTTTCTTCCCTAGTTTGTCAGTTTGCATGTTGAAGCATCTGTACCAATGCTAAGACATTCTATGAAAAAAGGACAACCAACATAACGGTTCCAAACGATCACTTAAAAATGTCATGGTGAATGGATCTAGTTCACTAAATCAGAAAAAGGCCTTATAGTTCAACTTTGTTTGTCATCTTGATACAATATGTAAAGTAAGATGTCAACTGGTTCTTGAAATGTTAATTGAATAAGCCCAAGAATACAACCAAGACATATGAAATAGAAATTACTGATATTAAAATACCTTCCAGATGTTGCCGAATGAACACCACCAACAATAATAAAGAAAACGGAAGAACTTGCTCAGCCCACCTGGCAGCCTGACGTACGCCATCTCTTTGATACATAGAATCTCTACTACTACTACTACTATTATCAACCCCAACGCCATTACCAGCCTCCAAATCAACATCCCCACTCACAGAATCTGAAGAACCTCTTATACTAACACCGCCACGATCACTTGTTGTCGCTGCTGAAGATGTTCTAGATATCAACCGAACCAATGATTCACTCAGTGTAGCTCTCTCTTCCCTAGTGCTAGTAGAACCAATGCCCCCATCCCTATAGTGACCTCCTTCTTCACTACCAACAATCCTAATCGATAATTCGCCAGAATCATCCCTATACTGACGGGAATCATTCAAAATGTTTCTAACATTATTCAACCTGTTAAATGATTCGGAACGAACAGCACTCGGTGTCGGAAATATTCCCGTATAATCCAAAAATGTAGATACCGGTGATCGTAAAAACCTCGAAGTAGAGAACTGATTGTTTCCATAGTGTCTTCTAAAATCATGATAATGATGATCACTAGTGCTAGTACTTGCCAAAGAACCTCTATACACGCCAGTATTATCAACAGATGTTTCCATTCCGTTTGAAAACCTACTCCTAAACCTATTCCTAACACTATTCAAAGAAAAAAAAATATCATAATAATCAGTTAAAGAGCCATGGATATAAACAAAACAATAAATACTACAAATATATTGACAGAAATGAATATTCAAACTAGCTATTTACAGATGAGGAAATGGCCACCAGATGCTTCCATTTTCATTGGAAACCTAACCTAAACCTAATCTTAACACTTTTTCAGAAAGAACAGGATAAAGTTACAATGATCAGCTATGTAACAATTGAAGGATATATTCACTACAAGCTGATTGAAATAAACATAGTTATTACAACAATTAGACCTAATCATCCTAATCGTACATATATTTCATAATGAAAGAGATGAACTAGAAATGATAAGTATAAAATAAAAACTGCTAATAAAAAGATAAATTAGAGTGAAGTGATAATAAAATCAAAGTTAAGGAACATGTAAATAATAATTATATAGCATGAATTCTTGCCTGGAAGATCGAAGCTCCGTTGAGAAGGCTATGAATTACTTTAAATTAAGATTCATAGAGTGAACCCTAACGAATTGCATAGCGCTATCAACTACAACGCGAGGCGTTCGCCTGTTTAGCGAAAAAGTGTATGCCGATGATTAATTGACGACGGATCATCGGAAGAAGTGGCGGAAGTGGAGGTGATCCGGCGATTGTTTATCTCCGTCAATGATTATTGGATTACGGAGTATTATGTTATACAGCGAAAGAGAAATATAGAGAGAATGTTATGTGGCTTTATACGTTATTGATTAAACTGAAATAAGATATCACTAGTCACTGATGTAAGCTAATTTAAATTTAAAGATGTAAAGACTAAATACCGAGCAATAAATATTTCAATTTTAAGTGTTTTGAGCAGAGTTGCAAAATTCGTTATTCGGAGATTAATCGGTCGGAATTTTAGAAAGATTAATCGATAATTCAGAGATTATTCGGAGATTAATCGGATTGTACTTTATACATTTAAAAATGAAATTTAAAAATTATATGTGTAAATATAGAGAAAAAAAACCATGAATATAAAAATAAAGTTTAACATAATTCTCTAAAATGATTATTTTTCTCAAAAACTATAAAGTTTTTGTTTAAATTCATTTTAATCATTTTTTACTTTGATCGACTTTGATTACCAAATTCGATTTTGACCCATCAATTGACGTTGACCGTTTAATTAAACGGATTTTTGGAAATCGGAACGGATTGTTCTTAAAAATGATTAATCGAGAGTTAATCGGCGAGTAATCGGTTTTTTACAACACTGGTGTGAGAGTAAAAAATAAAATAAACAATAATTTTAAATGAATATTTAAATAAGACGTTGCTTTATAGATATATATACATAAAATTCAATATTTTGTGAATATTTTGGATGGTTATGAACGCCTGCAACTGCAATTTTGGGTACAAATTGCGAAGTACAGTAGGAACTTAAGAGTTACGGAGTATAAGGGATGCAGTAAAAGGGTATTTATTTGTTTTTCACTCAAATC
This sequence comes from Rutidosis leptorrhynchoides, assembly GCF_046630445.1. Lineage (NCBI taxonomy): Eukaryota > Viridiplantae > Streptophyta > Magnoliopsida > Asterales > Asteraceae > Rutidosis > Rutidosis leptorrhynchoides. The sequence continues at coordinate 565,772,718 of NC_092333.1, forward strand.
ATCTCAAAAATGGGCCGATTACAATCTAACAAAAAATGTTATATACTCCCTATTCAAATCCTTTCCTCTCTACTCCTTTCCACTTTTAAAAACTCAAGAATGCATAATTAGTTTTTCTTCCACCAACTATGTAACGCCCCGTTTTTCCTTGTACATGGTCCAAAGGTGCGTATTTAATCTCTTGAACGTTTAACTTTAACCGTGGTCGACCTTAAATGGTTTAAACATTGGAAATTGGATTGATCAGGTCACCATCGCGTTTGGGGCATGTGTATCGCGTTTTGATTCGTCGCGGGACGCGATATATGTGGTTGAAACGCGACAGATAAAAATCCTCTACCTGACCATTTTGTCGCGTATTGGTCGAACCTATCGCGTTTGGGTTGTCGCGGAACGCGACACGTGGTCAGATCTGCTTTTCCAGTTCGTTTTTAAAGGGTATTTTGGGGGTGTTTTGGTCTTTTCACTTTGTGGAAGGTTTGAGACCATAAAAACTGATCCAAAGCTTATCTTCAACCCATTTCTCACTCTTCCACCTACACACTTTCATTTTAGAGAGAGAATTGGAGTTTTAGAGAGAGAGCGCTCATTTTGGAGAAGAAGGAACCCGATTCTTGCCGAAGTCCAAGTTTTAAAGTCGTTCCCTGCATCTCTAGCTACGTTTTGGTAGTGTTGGTAAGTTTTAACTCCGAGTTTCAAGTTCAAATTTATTTATAGCTAGGGTTTGTTCATGTGTAGCTTGTAAGACCCATTTTAGTGTTCAAGGGGTGAATTTGGGTAAACTTGATAAATGGAAACCCTAAGGTTTGTAATCTAGGGTTTAGTCTTGTGATTTGAAGTTTGTAGGGTTAATTGTGTTGTTAAATCACTAACACACTTATGTGTTAATGGGAGTTTGCAAATGTGTTCAAGCTTGACCCAATTGTGGGTCTTGACTTTAAAATGAGTCAAATGGGTAATGGTTAACCTAGTTGGGCAAGATGGGTATGAAAATACCCCAAATTTGTATTTGTTGGTGTTATTGGACTTTAATCACTAGCTTTTGGTGATTAATGATAGTCTTGACTTTAAATGGGCGGTTTTGTGCAAATGGGTCATTTAATGCAATTAAGTCATTAAATGCACAAGAGTTAAGTGTTGGTGTCTAGTCCAACTAGTTTGTATGTTGATTGTGTATTTAATGTAGTAGATACTTTGCATTGAAGCTTGCGGAGTTGTATAATCATCACCTAGGCGATAAGGTGAGTGGAATAATCATACGTGTATGTATATGGTGTATTTATTTGTGTGCTATGGTATGAACTGTGACGACCCGGAAATTTCCAACCAAATTTAAACTTAATCTTTATATGTTTTCGACAAGATAAGCATAGCATGTAATGTTGAGTCTCAAAATTTTTGAAATGTTTTCAGGAAAATCATTTAACCTTGGACTACTTATAACGACCCGTCCTAATCCATCTGGACGAATACATTACATTTGGTTACATCGCGAGGTACTTGACCTCTATATGCCACATTTTACAAACATTGCATTCGTTTTTAAAAAGACAAACTTTTATTTCATTGAAAGTTGACGGCATGCATACCATTTCATAATATATCCAACTATAATTGACTTAATAATAATCTTGATGAACTCAACGACTCGAATGCAACGTCTTTTGAAATATGTCATGAATGACTCCAAGTAATATCTTTAAAATGAGTAAATGCACAGCGGAAGATTTCTTTCATACCTGAGAATAAACATGCTTTAAAGTGTCAACCAAAAGGTTGGTGAGTTCATAGGTTTATCATAAACAATCATTTCCATTATTTTAATAGACCACAAGATTTTCATATTTCATAAACATCATTCTCATATCAGGCATTTCGTAAACTGCATAGAGATAAAAATCATTCATATGGTGAACACCTGGTAACCGACCTTAACAAGATGCATATAGAATATCCCCATCATTCCGGGACACCCATCGGACATGATAAATTTCGAAGTACTAAAGCATTCCAAATTCCAGAATGGGGGTTGTTAGTTCCCGTAGATCTACCTTTAGGATTCGCGTCAATTAGGGGTGCACTAATTCTCAAAATTAGTGATATTCCCTAATTCTTAGATTACCAGGCTAAAAGGGGCATATTCGGCTTCGATCCATTCAACCATATAATGTAGTTTCACTTACTTGTGTCTATTTCGTAAAACAGTTATAAAAATAGCGCATGTATTCTCAGTCCCAAAAATATATATTGCAAAAGCATTTAAAAAGGGAGCAAATGAAACTC